>NC_048220.1:14241002-14373423 GCF_002007445.2 Ailuropoda melanoleuca | reverse complement strand
CATAAAATGGGCAGAAGATATGAACAGACACTTTTCCAATGAAGACATACAAATGGCTAACAGACACATGAAAAAATGTTCAAAATCATTAGCCATCAGGGAAATTCAAATCAAAACCACACTGAGATACCACCTTACGCCAGTTAGAATGGCAAAGATAGACAAGGCAAGAAACAACAATTGTTGGAGAGGATGTGGAGAAAGGGGATCCCTCCTACATTGTTGGTGGGAATGCAAGTTGGTACAGCCACTCTGGAAAACAGTGTGGAGGTCCCTTAAAAAGTTAAAAATTGAACTACCCTATGACCCAGCCATTGCACTACTGGGTGTTTACCCCAAAGATACAGACGTAGTAAAGAGAAGGGCCATATGCACCCCAATGTTCATAGCTGCATTGTCCACAATAGCCAAATCATGGAAGGAGCCGAGATGCCCTTCAACAGATGACTGGATTAAGAAGCTGTGGTCCATATATACAATGGAATATTACTCAGCTATCAGAAAGAACGAATTCTCAACATTTGCTGCAACATGGACGGCACTGGAGGAGATAATGCTAAGTGAAATAAGTCAAGCAGAGAAAGACAATTATCATATGATTTCTCTCATCTATGGAACATAAGAACTAGGAGGATCGGTAGGGGAAGAAAGGGATAAAGAAAAGGGGGGTAATCAGAGGGGGGAATGAAACATGAGAGACTATGGACTGTGAGAGGCAAACTGAGGACTTCAGAGGGGAGGGGGTGGGGGAAGGGGATAGCCTGGTGATGGGTAGTAGGGAGGGCACGTATTGCATGGTGCACTGGGTGTTATACGCAACTAATGAAGCATCAAACTTCATCGGAATCTGGGGATGTACTGTATGGTGATTAACACAATATAATAAAATAAAATTAAAAAAAAAAAAAGAAAAACAAAACAGGAGACACCACAATTTCAGATTTCAAGCTATATTACAAAGCTGCAGTCATCCAGAAAGCATGGTACTGGCACCAAAACAGACACACACCTCAATGGAACAGAACTGAAAACCCAGAAATGGACCCACACTTGTATACAGGGTCAACTCATCCCTGACAAAGTAGGAAAGAATATCCAGTGAAATAAAGACAGTCTCTTCAACAAACGGTATGGGGGAAACTGGACAGCAAACATGCGGAAGAATGAAACTGGATGACTCTCTTACACCATACACAAAAATAAATCCAAAAATGGGTAAAAGACCTAAATGTGAGAAAGGACCTAAATGTGAGAAAGGAAACCATCAAAATCCTAAAGGAGAACAGCAACCTCTGTGACTTCGGCCATAGCAACTTCTTACTGGACACACTGCCACAGGCAAGAGAAACAAAGACAAAAATGAACTATTGAGACTTCATCAAGATAAAAAGCTTCTGCACAGCAAAGGAAACAGTCAACAAAACTAAAAGGCAGCCTAGGGAATGGGAGAAGATATTTTCAAATGACAAATCTAATAAAGGGTTAGTATCCAAAATCTATGAAGAACTTATCAAACTCAACATCCAAAAACCAAATAATCCAGTTGAGAAATGGGCAGAAGACATGAACAGATACTTTTCCAAAGAAGACATCAGGATGGTTAATAGACCAACGAAAAGATGTTCAACATCACTCATCACCAATCAGGGAGCTACAAATCAAAACCACAATGAGATACCACCTCACACCGGGTCAGAGTGGTTACAATTAACAACACAAGAAACAACAGGTGTTGGTGAGGATGCAGAAAAATGGGAATCCTCTTGCACTGTTGGTGGGAATGCAAACTGGTGCAGCCACCCTGGAAGAGAGTGTGGAGCTTCCTCAAAAAATTAAAAATAGAGCTACCCTACAACCCAGCAATTGCCCCACTAGGTCTTTATCCAAAGGACTAGAAAACCAAAGGATTAAAAAATACAGGTTCGAAGGGGTACATGCACCCCAAGGTTTACAGCAGCATTATGAACAAGAGCCAAACTATGGAAAGTGCCCCAATGTTCATCAATTGATGAACGGGTAAGGAAGAGGTGGTATATATATCATGTATGTATAACATATATACATATGTGTGTGTATGTATATATATGCGTGTGTATATACACACGCATATAATGGTCTATTAACTCACCCATCAAAAAAGAATGAAATCTTGCCATTTGCAACGACATGGATGGGAGCTAGAGTGTACTATGCTAAGCAAAATAAGTCATTCAGAAAAAGACAAAATACCATATGATTTTACTTACATGTGGAATTTAACAAAACAGATGAATGCAGGGGGAGAAGAAAAGAGAGAGGGAAACAAAAGGTAAGAGACTCTTAAAGGTAGAGAACAAACTGAGGGTTAATGGAGGGAGGTGGGTGGATGGGTGATGGACATTAAGAAAGGGCACTTGTTATGAAGGATTATGAAGGGTGTTGTATTTAAGGGATGAACCACTGAATTCTACCCCTGAAACTAATGTTGCACCGTATATGTTAACTACCTAGAATTTAAATAAAAATTTGAAAAGAGAAAAAAAAATTCAACATCCACTTGTGATAAAAATTTAGAGTCAACAGGAACTGAGGGGAGGTTCCTCAACCCGGTAAAGCACATCCGCCAAAACCTACATTAAAACCACATTTCTAGACACAGTACTGAAGGCTTTCCTCCATAATGTATCAATAAAGAAAAAAAATACAAAAAAATTACTCAGCTATTTTTTAAACTTCAAGGATCTGTGTTGTAAAGAAGTAATTACAGATTTAATATTGTTGCAAATGAAAGTAAAACCATGGAAAATACTGAAATAAAATGGGGGTGAATGAGTTAGGTGTGAAAAAGCCCTTACTAAGGATTAAATTGAAAGCAAAACCTCCACAAAATAATCCATTCAAATGACATAAAAAGGTCTTGAATGGCATGTACACACACACACACACACACACAGATAAAAGTCTGGTTGAAAAAAGCTGAAGGACACTTGAACATAATATATTTGCACTGCTTACTTCTGTCAATCCATAAGAAACTCTTTAAACAAAACCGGGAACAATATTGCATCTCATAAAATGAGCAAGAACACGCTTTTTAAAAAAGGACCAACAAACATTTTTAAAGATACCAACCTCAGTAACAGTGAAATAAATGGAAAAAAGCTATTGTCCTTTTTTTTTTTTTTTTAAGGGAGAGGGAAGGAGGCGGTATTATTGCAGTAAAGATTTGAAAGGCCTAACTAAGCCCAGTGACCGGCCAGGTTTGTGAAAATGGCCAGTCTTAGAACTGTTGATGGGGATATAAAATGGTACAACTTTTCTAGGAAATAGTTTCCAGCATAGACCCAACAACAACGTAGCTATCAGTTATAATTTATATGCATCAGTCGTGTGACACTGTGACGTGAAGTGTCCTGCATCCACCATCCTGTCTTGTCCCCACCACAAACCTAGAGGATGGGTTTTATTTTCATCCCGATTTTCAAAATGACATAACTGAGATGAAACATTAAGGAACTTTCTAGAATCAACACAGACTAAGGGGAGGAATTCAAGTGCAGGCAAACTAATTCCAGTGTCTATGATCTTCATTAATTATATGCTTTTATCCTACCTCACATTTAAACCCGAGTAGTCTTTAACCCAGTTTTTGTTTTTGTTTTACTATTATTTTTATTTAAAATCAATTATTTAACATATAGTATATTATTAGTTTCAGAGGTAGAGGTCAGGGATTCATCAGTTGCATATAACACCCAGTGCCCATCACATCATGTGCCCTCCTTAATGCCCAACACCAAATTATCCCAGCCCCCTAGCCCCCTCCCCTCCAGCAACCCTCAGTTTACTATGACCAAGAGTCTCTTACGGTTTGTCTCCCTCTCTGGTTTTGTCTTATGTTTCCCTCCCTCCCCCATGCTCCCGTTTTTTTAACCCAGTTTAAAAAAAAAAAAATTAAGCATAACTGAAAAAGGTAAAAGATATGCACCAGGATGCTGATTAAAGTATAGTGAAACCTGAAAACATCTTACATGTCCATCAGTATGGGACCGATTAAATAGATTTGGTTGAAATATACATTCCAGTAACATAAAGCTTTTTCAAATGATGGTAAAGATATTTATTGAAAGATATATTCAAAACCATTTCTTATAAAAACAAATTCCTAAGCAAATTTATTATGATCTCATTTACATTAAATTCCAGACCTATAGTACAGACATCTATATGCATATATGTAGATAAGGTGAGATGTTTGAAAACATATCCACCAAGATTTTATTAATGTGAATGTAAGTGATCAACTTTCCTTGAAATCTTTGGTTTAAAATTTTTTACACCGTACTTTTAATGAAAGCCCGTCACAGCATGGATTTTGGAATAAGATTTCATTCCTACCATGGCCTGTGTTGGCAAGTTTTTTAAATCTCTCTCATCTTCAGATGCTTTACTTATAAGATAGAGATAATAACACCTCACACAAAGACCTAGTGAGAAAAAATTTAAATAATATCCATAAAATGCTCCTACAGTGTTCACTCAAGGAGTTCAATAAATGGCTAATCAATTTGCCTGGAAAAGCTTTTTGCACATCCTTGTCAAGCTTCCCAACCAAACGGCGAACTGTAAAATCTTCCAACATCATGGACTCTCCACACGAAGGTCCAGTCAAGGAAACACGGGCCCAGTTCGGTCTCCCCCACCCCCGGGCGTTTAAGATCTCCACCTGCGGCTCATGAAAAATGAAGACAGGCACAGAACACTTGCCCTGAAACAGCGCCCCCTTGCGGGCAGCCGCGAAGGAACCCTCTCTGAAAGCCTTTGGCTCACCTGTTTCCATATGTTGTCTACTACACCCGCGCAACCTGGGCTCCTGTCTGCTCTAAGTCCACGAACATACCCACGTCCCGAGTGTGCCAAATCATGAAATTTCCAGAGTATGCAAACTGCACAGTTTTAACAAGCGCCGGGAGGCCCCATTCCCCAGTAACCCGACGCCGTGTGAGAAGACATCACCATGAAAGACAAATTCAGACAGCGCCTAAATGGATTAGGAGCATTTGCAGAGCTACCCTGGTCTCTCTCCTTAGTCAAAAACTCTCATTAAAATAAATGAGCCTGCTCATTTCAGAAGAATAAAAAAAAAAAAAAAGTTTGGGGCATCGAGTTGGAAGAGCAGTTCATTCCCGCTCATCAAAAGGAGCCGAAATCCTTCTCCTTAACACCCACAGCTGCACATCACACTCAGCCCATCTCTCCTTATTAATGTTCTTATTAAATGTATTCCGTCCATCTGTATTCAAACTCATCTTTTTTTTTCCCCTTCTGAAACACCATTTCACTTCTGATGTAGGAAATAATTACATTTGTTTATCTCCGGCTAATGCCACGGTGAGTTCAAAGCGGAGGAGAAAACTGCGGGTTACTGCCTTGCCGGCAACGAGTAAGTTTCAAGTTCTCCCATCCCCCCATTCCCCCCAACACCGGGCTGCTGCTCTTGACTTCCAACTCCCCAGCTTCCGCACTCGCTCACGTTCCTTGGTGCACTGCCGAGCCCCACGTAAGATCCGCTTGCAATGTAAGAACATGTGGAGAAATTATGTGTTTTTGTCACACCCTATTAAACGGTATTCAAAACACAATGCCCCAGAAACTCAATTGATTGTAGGTTTTATAACCCTTTTCAGGGTAATGGAAACAATTCAGGACCATGAAAGAAAGGAAAGCTGGCGCAGCTGTGGGAATCTGGGGCCGCTCAGCTCAGCAGTCCTGTCCTGGCTGTTGGTGGTTACAGTTCAGCTGGATTCCATTCTTCTAGATCCTTGACAAATCATTGCAGATTAATGGGCTACAAAGTCTTCCCCCATTTCAGGCTGAGGAGGTGTTTCTTTGGACTGATTCTGAGTCAGGGTAGGGGGAGGCTGGGGCAACGTCAACAGGTAGGAAGATGGTTTCCAGCCACTGTGATATTATTGCGTGTATTTTTGTAGGTTTTTGTGTTTTTTGTTTTTTTTTTTGTTGTTTTTTGTTGTTTTGTTTTGGTTTGGTTTTTTTAAATGTCCAGCCACAGAATTATCCAAGCTCAAGAACCGGGAGGCACAGAGTTAAGGGACCCACAGCTCTCACAGTCCCCTTGCTGTCCCACCACAGTGACTCTTCTAGGGTGCATATAAAGAACGACTCAGGCTGCAAGCCCATGACTCCATCGCACTTTAGAATCACAAGGCTGTTGTGATGCTTTACAATTAAAAAGGAGCATGTGCCTCTCTTGGGCTGCCCAGGAACCCCCAGCTTCGGAGCCGTCTGGTCAGGCCATGCCTTGATCCTGTCACCTATCAAAAGCGATCACTCACTCAGTCATTACCTGCACGGCACGCTGCTCCATCAGAAAAACATCTGTGAACATTATTTGACAAATTGATCGCTAAATGAGCCATTAGGCTGAAGGGGCTTTCAGACTGCCTCTAGGAAGCCAGAGTGGCCTGCAGGAGAAAAATGCTTACAGATGCAAACCAGTGATTAGAAAAAGGGAGAAAGAACTCTTGTATCAGCGCTCCTGGGAGAGCGAGGGGGCCAGGGTGGGAAGGGGGGGGCAGGTGGCAATAAACCATGTCCTGCGAGAAAATCCACCTTCTCTAAAGGAAACGGTTTATTAGAAGCAGTAGTAAAACTGCTTAATTCCCTCAGCGCCTCAAGGGAGAAACCCAAGCCTTTGTGAACGGAGAGAGCGGGGAGCGGAGCCGGCGGCGCGCTCTTCCAGAAGGGAGAGCTAGGAAAACAACGTTAGTCATTTTACCATCCCCGCGTGCCAAGAGCCGACAGGTGTGCAGTTTACTATTGTTCTGACAGGCAGCCAGATACCGCCGCTGTGAGTTCAGCCTCTCTACCAGCGTGTGGGAGAAAACAGCTGTCTCCCTGGCTCAGGGTACAAGGAGAGGAGCCAGGGAGGGGGGGCGGGAGGGACACAGGGACACTGGGACACGGCTTTCTTCCCCATTAGCCCCCGTTGCAAGGCTTTGATTCACCAACTGAAAACACACGGTCTTCCTGAGAAACGTATGACATACGGCCAGGTTCCTGCCACTGGCTCCAAAAATAGCCCACAAACCATTCAGGGAGACTTCAAGGCAAACAAAGGTCGAGAGACGCAGAGGTTCGATTGTACCGGACCAGTAAGAAGGAGGCCCTTCAGGAAATGCCTTTTATAAATCCTGCGGGTCTCATACTGCTGACAGATGTTTGTGATTTAGGGGGGGGAAAAAAGAATCTTGAATCAAGAGAGAGGTTATTTTGATCCAAAATGATGTGTTTTCCTGTCTTGCTTGGAATGGAAATGATGCGAGTGCCAAATTCCCTGGCGACAGGAAGGAAAGGCCCACAGGACGTCACGAGCGCCAGATGCAGTAGCTCGAAGACTTTGAGACTATAGTCGCCAAGACGCCTTCTGGGCTGAGGTATGAAAGGCTCACCCAGCGTCACGAGGTATTGTCTTCTCCTTGAACGAAGGACAAGAACCAGACATCTGTCCTGCATCTATGGCTCTCTCGCTTGAAAATTCGGGGAATACCAATAAAATCGACGCTGCTTCTATTTACAAGGGAGAAAATGGATCCCTTCCAACCATACATGGAACTTGAGACAACGCTGGCTTTCTCCCAAAAGCCCAGGTATTTTTCTAATAAAAGCAGCAACTTCAAACGACTCTCAACTCATGACCTAATGGTACAATCACACACCGAACCCCTTCGGCTCACCCTGGAACACCCTCGCCCAATCCTGTCAGGCTAACATAAGCTAGAGGGATTGAATTACCCACCAAAACAAGCCAATTTCAAGTTAAGAACAGAGAGTCTCCCCTCTAACAGCCTCTTTTCAGGGCCACAAAGTTTAATCCACTTACTTCCTTTACCAAACCGAAACATTCCAATTCACACGCCTGATAAATACATGCTTAAGATTTCACGTACTTTTTCTCCAGGTTCCGTGACAGAACAGGGGATGGTCCTTCACACAGGGCTCTGGGGGCTCTTCACAACCTTGCTTTCCCAGGCATTAAGCACCGAGGGGGAGGAGGAAAAGAAGGCAGGAAGAACGAGGAACGGCAATGCGCAAATCCTTTCCCTGCCCCTGAAGTAACTTTCTAGGCCCAAGATGGAGCCGCTCCTGCCTGGGATGCCACGTGGGCCAAACCGAAACAGGTTTTCCAGTTCCTGTAAATGCTCTGCTTGACCAGAAACACATCATGGGGAGTCAGCCAATCACCAAACGGCAAGCCAACCTGGGCCTAATCACCTCAACACGGTTGACTACTGGCTCCGGCCAATCAGGTGTTTTCTATTTGTCTCTTTCTTGTTTTTCATTCTTTATCCTCTAAGAGCTTCCCACCCAAGGAGACTGTCCTGTTCATAAACTGTTCGGTAAAGTTTGTATGTATCATCTAAGTTGTTGCTCACAGGGCCACCTGGGTGGCTCAGTCAGTAAGCGTCTACATTCAGCTCAGGCCCTGATCCCAGGGTCCTGGGATCGAGTTCCACATCGGGCTCCCTGCTCAGTGGTGAGCCTGCTTCTCCCTCTCCCACTCCCACTCCCCCTGCTTGTCAACCCTCTCTTGCTATCTCTCTCTGTCAAATAAATTAAAAAATTTTTTAAATTGTTCCTCATCGTTTTTTTGTTTTTCACACTGTGAACTATTCTCTTATTTTATATCTCCCTTGAATCCTGGGGGGAGTCTTTGGAAAAATCTTTCCATACAATGTCTTCTCAGATGGAACTATGAGGAGGTTGGTTAAGAGAGTATAAGTTATGAAAAAAGAATAAATTATGATAAATGAACTGTTATGAATGGTTATTCATAACAGTTATTACATAACCATTCAAATGGAAGCATTTACATGCTTTAAAACATTGTTGGCACTACTGCTTTTGGCCAACATGGCGTAACAGGGAGCAGATTTACCTTCTGTTAAATACAAGATGGAGACCAGACTTGAGAATTCCCAGAGCAGAAAAGACCATTTAAACCATGTTAAGCAAAACTAAATCTATCTTATTTCATGTACATAAAGCAAAACTTAAGTTATTTCTTTTAAATGTCAGACAATCATAAAAGAAATTTAAGTCATCTTCCTTCTTTGACTTTGAAGGCTCCCAGTTTGCAATTTGATCTTCTATGCACAACAAACCTTCCAAATACTATTTATTGATTTGGTGATTTTAATTTTGCTATTTCTGAATAGTGGGACCAAAGAAGACTCCCCCCAACAATTCTGAGGCCAGGGATGCCTGGGTGGCTCAGCTGGTTAAGCATCTGCCTTCAGCTCAGATCATGATCTCGGGGTCCGGGATAGAGCGCCACGTTGGGCTCCCTGCTCAGCAGGGAACCTGCTTCCTACCCCCCTCCCACCCCTTCCCCTGTCTGTCAAATAAATAAATAAAATCTTAAATAATAATAACAATAATAATAATTCTGAGACCAGTGAGCAAGCAAGTGCTGGTTCAGAGGCCACTGGGTCCCCTGCTTTCTTACCTATATTAGTGTTTGAGGATTTCTTTTGGATCTGATCTCGGCTTTGTTTTGAATTCTCCACTTTTATTTATTTTTTTTAAGATTTTATTTATTTATTTATTTATTTATATGAAGGACAGAGAGAGAGACCACAAGCAGGCAGAGAGGCAGGCAGAAGGAGAGGGAGAAGCAGGCTTCCCGCTGAGCAAGGAGCCCAACATGGGGCTCAATCCCAGCACCCTGGGATCAGGACCTGAGCCGAAGGCAGATGCCTAACCACAGAGCCACTCAGGCCCCCATGAATTCTCCACTTTTATGGTGCATTCTTCTATCTTGTTTGTTGAGGTTTTTGGGGAAGTCGCCCTACTTTTTTCAAAAGACGGGAAAACACATGATTCCCTATGTTCTGTAAAAGCTATTAAGAAAGAGGCTCCCTCATGTTAAGGTGTCTTAGGGAATGAAAAGGCAAAGATGGGTTCCACCTGGTCTGCAATTCTTTCTCCACTTTCCTCAAAAGCTGCTTCCTACATGTGTGACCACCGTGGACCAGGATCTTCTGCCTTTTTGGAAAATGGGTGAACTTTCAGATAATTTAAAACTGTGGAGGCCACCTTGGGGAACCTTAAACTTCAGGCAAGACAATCCACCTTAAGGGGAGTCTTGAAAAGAGAGAATCTCAAACCTCTGTGAGATGCTGGAATACATACTTTGATTGGGTTGCAGAAGCTTCTGAAAGACAAAAGGACTCCACAACTAGCTTCTCTACAAGAATCCTCAAGTAATTCAGGTGTCCTTGACCTAGTCCATCTGTCAGAAACACAATATGGATTCAGCTGTTCTTTTGAAATGTGTATTATTGTACCTGAAACATGGCTAAAATTTTTTGACAGAAGCTCTAAGATCTGTTTGTGTCTATGTGTTTATGTATATCTACGAAGGTAAATATATTATGTATATGTGGTATTTTTAAAGAGTTCTATTTAATTGTTGTAAAGAAAAATTGGCTTATATTGACTGGGCATTCCTAAAACTCTCAGAAATATGGAAAGTAACCCGAGTGTTTTGCAAGTTCACATGATCTGAGATCACCTTTGAGACATAAAAGCTAGTGTCAGTTTGTTAGTTTAAGAAAAGCAGGCGAGGGGCGCCTGGGTGGCACAGCGGTTAAGCGTCTGCCGTCGGCTCAGGGCGTGATCCCGGCGTTATGGGATCGAGCCCCGGGGTGGGGGATCGGGATAGGCCGGTGATGGGTAGTAAGGAGGGCACGTATTGCATGGTACACTGGGTGTTATACGCAAATAACGAATCATGGAAATTTACATCAAAAACTGAAAAAAAAAAAGAAAAGAAAAGCAGGCGAGTCCTCAGAGTTGTCAACCTTAAGTGTAATGCAAATATACAGCTTTTTCTTCCTGGGCTTAGTAGTCAAATAAGCTCATGTTATCTCTGTGTTATAAAATTGGCCAACAACAAACTGAGGGCTTCAGAGGGGAGGGGGGTGGGGGATCGGGATAGGCCGGTGATGGGTAGTAAGGAGGGCACGTATTGCATGGTACACTGGGTGTTATACGCAAATAACGAATCATGGAAATTTACATCAAAAACTGGGAGTGCACTGTATGGTGACTAACATAATAAAAAATATTATTTTTAAAAAATTGGCCAACAAGAAAAATAACTTGATGGTTAGATGTTTGATGTCTAATCCAAGCATAATTTTTTAAAAACCAATGCAAATAGATGTAAATAAGATAAGTTTATGCCAACTTAAACTAAATAATGGATATTCATTGAATATCTAGATCATTTCCCAGAAAGATAATATGCAGAGACAGCTGCTAAATATAGATTTATTTACTTTTGACTTCTTAATTTTGTACAGAGAGACAAAAGATACTTGGGTCTATCAACAAATGTGTGTTAGGTCAAATAAAAAAATGTACTATGAAAAACATGTATCTCTAAGAATTATACATTTTATAATTAGATATTTAGAAATTTGTTAACCTATACAGGATGCAAATATGTGATAGTTCGCAATTGCCTGCTCCTAGTTTTCACTGTAAATGTTATTGATGGCTAAAATTAATAATCAATATGTAAAACTACCAGCAACTGCTTTGTTTAGAGCAAAGGGAACCCACTGTGTATACAAACTATGGGAAGAAAATGGGATGTATTTTTATATGAAGAATATGCAAGGAAGAGGATGTGTTTTTGTGAAGGAAAAAGAGAGTAATGTTGTTTAACATAAAATCCGGTTGTTCCAGATTAAAGGAAAAGACTAAGACAAGACCTATATGGATATAAAATTGCAGAAAGTTTGCAGAAAAGCAATGTTATGTTATGTGGTCAAAGCTGGCTAAATTTAATTGATTTATTTAAAAGGATTATTTTTAATGAGGTCGATGATGTGCCAATAAAAGATAGAGTTTCATTTCTTCTCTGTTAAAGCCACAGAACTTCTAGATTATTGGTCCACTCTTTTAAAAAGACGATAAAAGATTTTTCTTTATATTTAATGTAATCTACCCAGGAAACAAGGATTCTTTGTCTTACGAAAATATTTCCTGTGTGCCACCATTGCCTTCGTCAGGTCTTAGATTCCTTAGAAACACCGAGCCTTTACTATTTTAAAAAGAACTAAGGTGTTTTACAACTAGGTAACTTTCTGTATTTGCCTGTGAAATCATTCAGTTGCCACTTTGGTTGAGTGAATGACCAAGTATTTAATGACCCATGATCCTATTTGGTCCAGTATTTTAAATCTTTTGACATTTTTAACAAACTTTCCCAAATCAAATTCTGAACGAAATATTTTTGACCTTGAATTAATTGGAATTTTCCAGAGGGTTTCTGGAAGATCTCAAAATAATTTTTTTTTCACCTTATAAAAGGGAAATGTTAATTGATTTGGGCTTATTTGATAGGTTAAATTTTATGGGAAACAATGTCAAATGAAAAGTAATGTTCAACCTTCTTCAATTATACCTACATGGGTGTGTACTGTTAATGTAAATGTTCTGGAAATTATATGACGACCCCAATAATCTGGTACATCCTAGTATAATATCAATTATAATGCCAGTTATTATTCTACAATATTGTATATCACAAAAACATTGTTTCTCAGTGGCATCATTTTCTTGGTGAACCCACACCACCTCCTTAACCAGGACACTGTTAAGTCTTTTGTCACTCACAGTTACTGGCTTACTCTTGTTTTTTGTCTAAAAGCATTTATACTCAACTACAGGCAGACATGCGTCATCTTCAAAGAGATTCGTGGAAAAGACTCTGAGAAGTACTCTAGAATGTAGGGTTCTGATAACCTTAAGAGAGTAACACTGTAACTGGGTGAGAATTTCTCAAACTCTGATGGACTGCTGAATTGACTCATAAGACTGCTAAGCCATGATCTAGCAAAACAAAAATTAATCACATGACACTGAGTAAACTGATGAAGATGATTATAAATGTGATTTCATTTAAACCACTGCTGGTTCTTTAAAGTTTTTTTTTTTTTTCCAGATTGAATGGATGCCTTTTTCTCCTCTCTTTTTTTTTTTTTAAAAGATTTTCTTTATTTATTTGACAGAGATAGAGACAGCCAGCGAGAGAGGGAACACAAGCAGGCGGAGAGGGAGAGGAAGAAGCAGGCTCATAGCGGAGGAGCCTGATGTGGGGCGATCCCATAACGCCGGGATCACGCCCTGAGCCGAAGGCAGACGCTTAACCGCTGTGCCACCCAGGCGCCCCTCTCCTCTCTTTTAAGCTATCTATAACTTAATGACAATTTGATAAAGTATGCTTTTGTAAACAAAAGTTGGAACATTTTCCTTTCTCTCCCTACTGAATCTCTCCAGAATTCGGAGACTCTTATTAAATATTCTTGTTTCTCATGATAATATATGTATTTACATAAATTCAGTAAGAATCTGTTCTCCTGGTAACCGGACACAACTAGATTAAGTCTCTGGATGGCTTCATAGCTTAAAGAGATTTTAAAGGTTTAACCTGAGATTTCTTATTACCACACAATTTTAAAACACTAAGGTTGACTTTATGAAGCCAAAAAAATATCTTGGTTATTACCAAAGCCTGGCCTGAAATGTCATACTTGAAGATATGCATAGAATCATGATTCTTAACTACATTTATGTAAATAATCAAGCCAGCTTTAAACAAAGTAGACTTATTTTACAAATTAGTTTCATTTGAAATGATTAAAAAAAATGGGATGACTGAAAGCAAAATTTATCAATGGAAAACTATAGTATATCCATTATCAAATTCTAGCTTTGTTAAGTGTCTTTTAAAGTTTTGTTATCTCCTTAAAACCTTTGGAGAAATCACCACAACAGCTCACATATGGACAAGTTTCATGCCTCTTGCTGCATGGGCTGATCAAGAAAGCTAAACAGAACACCAGATGATATCAAAAACAGTCAAACTACAAACGAGGAAAATCCCATCATATGAAAACTGTCATCCTCATTCCACCATCTAAAGATGCCTTGAACTCAAATCTAGGAATTTTCCCAACTGTGTGCTCTCTGAACTGAAAAACTGAGTTTAGAATTGACTCCAACTATTAACTTCTGTTTTTCTTTCACTGTCATAGAAAATTCTCATTACATTATCTGACTGCTCGCATCATACAGAGTTCTTATTTAGGTGAAAGCTTACCTGCAACACTGTTTCATCAAATAAAGCATCCTCACGTTCACCCTGTCCTAAGTAATCATAAGGATAAGTGAATGCTAACACATCAAGTTGTCCCTGTGTAAGTAAAAGACAAAACAAATCAAAACAAAAAACCAAAACTACAACAACAATAACAAACCAGATTGACTTAAAAGGGCAAAAGCTCATTTTGATTTTAACCCATCTGAGTTATTTAGTTGGTTAAATCTTAGCCCCTGGAAATCTCTGCTCTGGAGAATTATTCTCATTATAATAGTCATATTAGCCTCTCTAGTGTATTGTATCCTTTCAAGGGTTTTAAATGCCTTTTGGCAGCCACTCACACATCAAATGATACCCATCAGGATTAGACGACCTGGAAAAAATCAATGGTCTGACCACCCATGTCCATGATAATGGTACCTCTGTTGGTAGCAGCAACTACATGACCCCCTGTCCTAAGGACTCAACTAGAAGAAACAAGGAACACAAGGCTCTTCGGCATCAATGGTGGGAACAGAGAGTAACACCGTACTAACTAGTCCTACTCTTCGCCTATTGAGAGAATGACCAAAAGGGGGGGGTTGTTAAAATTAAATCCAAAATGGAGGCTGGGCTTGAGAATTCCCTGAGCAGAAAAAAAAACATGTAAGCCACATCAACAAAACTAAGTCTATCTTCCTTAGTGAACGTAAAACTTCACTTAGGTTATTTCTTGTAAACATCTCTGACAATCATAAAAAAAAAAAAAGTGTCATCCTCATAAAAATGGTATGAGATAATCACTTTTAACCAATCCGCTGTTCTCTGGAAACCCCCATTGCAATAACCAATCACTGTAAAGGGTAAACAATTCCTCATTTGTCATTTCAAGCCATCCTGAAGTTCATGCCTCAGAGCTTCATATCTAATCAGTCTATGAATCTGAAAGCTTCCATTGTGGAAACTATCCTTATATGCACAATAGACTCTTACTAAATACTATTTATTGACTTATTTATTAAACACTATTTATCTATTAAACTATTTATCTACTAAACAGCATTGCTTGAATGTTGCTATTTCTGGATTTTTGATACCACCTACCTGCAACAAATCAAACACTAGACAAAATATGAAGCATCAGACTCTAGAACTCAAATAATAAATTCCAGAAGTCTCATGGAGAGAAAGTAAAGATGAAAATAACTGTTTAAAAGAAATCAAGATTTACTGTTCTGAGAGAAATAACTGTGATCCATGGCCTGATACAGTGCCTAGTACATACAGCTTAACAAGTAGGTGTTCATTGAGTCAATTAAATTTAAAAGCTAACAAAAAGTGACAAAAACAAGCTTTCTTAGTAACCATCAAAGTAGTGCAATTAGATATAAATCAGAGTCATGACCGTATTGAGAGAAAATGATGGTATGAGTCACAAGATTAAACAGGTGGTTCAGAGGTAAGAGCCTAGGTGAGTAATTTCCAGAGAAGTGGAAGGAAAGTCCCAGGTGATAAAGTTGCCCATAGAGGTCAAGAAGGCAGAGAGAGGTCTGGAGAATCGATGAGTCAAAGAAGGTTAAGTTTTAAAGCCAACAGATTAAAATCAGCCAAGAAAGATGGGGCAAGTATAACTCTGAGCACTTAAGTAAATTTCCTATTAAGAAGAGGGGGGCATGGCAGGAATGAGTTTAAATATTTCAGAACTGAAAACACTTTAATAAATGAACAACTCCTTCGAAAAGCTAATAAGTCTCAGATGAAGTTAAAAAGCAGAAAGGAACCCGAGGAATGGAAAATGATACTCCTCTCTGCGTACCCTTCGAGAAGGAAAGTTCCAAGGCCAAGAAACGCACTCATATCCATGGAGATGAAATCAAAACAACAAACAATGTTTTGTTTTCCACTTGTCAGATGGGCAATTATGTTAAAGTATTGACAATATCAAGCACTGGTGAGAAAGTGGAGAGGGCAGTCCTTTCCTATATTGCTTGAGGCGGGGGGTAGAGCTGGTACAGCCACACTAGAGAGCCACGGGCAGAATCCAGTGAGAGTGCAAATACCCACGTTCCAAAATTCAGGGAATCCATTTACTAATACAGCTGAGAGAAGTTCTTCCATCTGTGCTCAAGGATATGGAATGATGGAGTCTAGAGACGCCTCACAAAACAGAATCATATATGTGGCTTGCACAAAGATGTACTTTGCGTTATAGCTTGTAATAGTGGAAAATGGGAAACGACATAAATGTCCATCGAGAACTAAATATAAAAATAAAATATGGTGTATAAGGGTTCCTGGATGGTTCAGTCAGTTGGACGCCTGATTCTTTTTTTTTTTTTTAAGATTTTATTTATTTATCTGAAAGAGACAAAGGTAGTGAGAGAGAGCACAAGTGGGGAGGAGAGGGATAGCAGGCTCCCCAGTGAGCAGGGAACCTGATGCAGGACTCGATCCCAGCACCCTGGGATCATGACCTGAGCCGAAGGCAGATGCTTAACCCACTGTACCACCCAGGTGCCCCGTGTGCCTGACTCTTGATTTCAGCTGTGGTCATGGTCTCGGGGTCCTAGGATCGAAAGTGTGGGCTCTGTACTCAATGGGGAGTCTGCTTGAGGATTCTCTCTCTCCCTCTCCCTCCACTCCTACCCCCGCTCTCCCATGCATGTGCTCGCTCACTCTCTACCTCTCAAATAAATCTTTTTAAAAACGTGGCATATAATTATATGATAGAATTCAGTATAACAGTTCAAATGACGAGATCTACATATACCAGCAAGATTGGATTTTTTAAAAACACAGTATGATTTTCAAATAAAATGTGCAGCACGCTGCCTGAAGTATGGCCTCATTCCTATAAATTTAAAATTACAAAAATCCTACTGTTTACAGTTCAGAAATGATAGGCATGTATTTGAAAGCATAAGCAAGAGAGGAAAAAAGCACCGACCTCATGACAGTGGGTGCTTCGGGGAAGTCTGGGAAAGGCAACGAGCGTGGGTTCGGAGAGCTCCAGCTCTCTCTGTGATATTTCTTTTCTTTAAAAAAAAGAGAAAGAGGATGAAAATGTCAACAGTTACTAATTCTTGGTTTGTTGTGTGAATACATATTTATTATATCTGTATTCCCTTCCATTTAAAAAAATCTTCAAAAGCGAAAGCCATATAAGGCAACTTAAAATGAAAATAAAAAGTCAAAAAAAACCCAGAATCATTTTGGGATAAGAATTCATGACGTTGTTCAATTGGTTTTGAGAACAGTTTAGATTGAGAGCCAGAGTATGATCCTAACCTAGACAGAAAGTATGGATTTTTTTACAAGTGTGAATAAAGGAGAAAAAAAATACACACTATCTGGCCTCAATGAGGCATATTTAGAAGCATATACCTGCGCTCCCTCTGCATACAGTGGAAAACCTGCTATAAATCCCAGTTCATCCCCTAGGGCTCAAGGTTCTCTCTCCTTTCATGTTCTCAAAGAACCTTCTGTTTCTCCTTCTCCTCTTCCGTCCTCCATAATTAATCTCAACACCCTACATGGGATCATTTCTGTCAACCCACAAACATTCTTGTGTGTCCTCCTTTCAAAAAATCCTCCCTTGACTCCAACTGGCCCTCTGGCAACTGGCCCCATTTCTCTCTTCCTCTCATAGCTGTTTTAAGCTTTTCTGAGCTTAACTGTCTCTACCTTCTCACCTCCTATTCACTCATCCCTGACTCCAATGACTCATCCTTAACCTACCACTTGAATGTTCTCATTGCTAACCTCATTGAACACTTTTGTGTCTCTATCATACCAACCTTCCCTGGCCTTATTCTCCCCGCAAACGTCTCATTCAGTCTGGTATGTTAAAACACGCCCCCATATGCTGATAATGCCCAACGTTTATTTTCAGTCCAAGATTTTCTCTTCCATATTTGTTTATGTGGAACTGTAGGCTTTAAGTTTCTACTTGATATCTAGTAGGTGTCTTAATTTTAAAAGGTCAAAAGAAGAAATTCTTGATTCCCTGGTCCCAGACTCTATTCACCCTCCATCCGCCATTATCTCCAGTTGCACAAGCCCCAGAAGTGCTTAAACAGGCTTGCTCCTTCCCTTCTGATATACCCCCTGCTCATCACCTCTGTAATTTCGGTCCTGTGTTTCCAGAATCCGTCTAGAGTTCCTTCGCTTCCTTCCATACCTTCACCCCCATCCTGGTCCAAGCCACACTTATTCCTGCTCACACCATGACAAAGGCTCTCTGACTTGTGTTCTGACTTTCACTCTTGCCCTCTACAATCTATCTACTATCCACATCGCAGATAGACAGATCTTTTCAAAATACAAATCATGTTACTCCACACCCTAAATCTTTCAATGCTTCCCATTAACCCGAGAATAAATTCTGAAATCCTTAAAATGGCCTACAGGACCCTGCATGATCTAGCGACTAATTTCTTTCCCAACTTCAGCGTGTCCCACCTCTTTTTTTTTTTTTTAAGATTTTTTATTTATTTATTTATTCGACAGAGATAGAGACAGCCAGTGAGAGAGGGAACACAAGCACGGGGAGTGGGAGAGGAAGAAGCGGCTCATAGCGGAGGAGCCTGATGTGGGGCTCGATCCCATAACGCCGGGATCACGCCCTGAGCCGAAGGCAGACATTAACCGCTGTGCCACCCAGGCGCCCCCAGCGTGTCCCACCTCTTAACCTCACTTGTCGTGCTTGAACCACAATGTCTTTTCTATCCCTTGATGGCAACAATCTCTCTCACCTCCTGTGCATCAGCCATAGATTCTGCGTGGTTGGCCCTCTCATAGGTCTTCCCATAACTGGCTTCACTGTATCTTTCCAATTTTAGATCAGATATCACCTCCACGGAGACCATGTGTACCTAATGTGTGCGTTGTTTCTTCCCTGAGATTCCTAAAGGTCATGACTTGTTTTTTGTACCTGGATCAGATGATACTGTATTCAAGTGACTAGGATAAAGAGAGGACAGAGGAACACGAATTGCTGGGAGCAGTAGCTCTCAACCCTGACTGTGCCCTGGATGCAACGTCCCCCCAGACCAACTGAAGCAGGATCTCTGAGAGTAGAGCAAGGGAGTCAGTCTTTTAGGCAAGTTGAACACGCAACCAGGGCTAGGGGTCACTGGCTTGTGAAGATCACGGGTTTCCTAATTCTCTCCCCTTTGATCAACTGTGTGGTCTTCAGCCTCTGCACATTCTAAGTCACCTGAGAAACAATTTTAAATACCAGTTCCCAAGTCATACCCTGACCAGGTGCTGTACGCTCTATGACTGGCCCCTAATAAAACACGTGGACACCAGGGCTCAGGTAAGGCTGCCTGCAGGGCAACCCCTGGCACATGTTGTCACACGTCATTGCTGGGACAGCTAAGCTGCTCCCCGTACCCCTCCGCGTGGAGGGCAGCCCTGGAAGCTAGTGCCTGGTTTTCCTGAACTTCACCCATTGGCCTTTTTCCTTTGGTGATTTTGAACAGCATCCTTTCCCTGTAATACACCATAAATGGGAGCACAAGCGCCTTTCTGAGTTCTCTGGGTCCTTCTCGTGAATCATGAAGCCTGAGACTGGTCCTGAGAACCTCTGACAGATATCCCTCCTTTCAGCCAGGCGGCCCTCTGAATGTTTGTTCTTTAGCTGGTTATTCATTTCTTAAAAAATACTTGATTCAGAGAAACAACGATCCAGAGTGGCTGGTGTCTCAGTAGCTAACAAAACCACCATTCATTTAAATCATCATGAAGTAGAAATTGACTGAGAACAGGCTTATTGCCTTCATTGACCCATTTGACCATAACCACTGCTGACTCTGCCTCGTGTTTTCACACTCCTTATGCTGATTCCTTACAAGAAAAAAAAAATGTATTTTGACCACACCAAGGATGAACAAAGCTATGTTGGCGAGCTGGTCTGGGACCCTAAGCTTCTTTTTTTAATCTTATTTATAACATGATTTCTTGGGGAAAATACATTCTGTACCAGACAGGGAGAAAGGAATACAACAGGTCAAGGAACTCATACCTCCAAACACCTCCTCCCAGTACCGGTTAGTTACTACTAGTTACCCGGCACCCATCAAAAAGCCACTGTCGTGCTCTGGGTGCAGGTCTGTGATGCCAGCCCCCGACGCTATGGACCACCAGGTCTTAGCCCGCCCAGTGGTAAAGATCGTCAGTGAGCAAGAAACAGAACTGCTTCACCACATCTGTCTTCTTCATGCCTCCTCAACATACTCCCTTCTCCCTAGTTCTGGGTGGGTCTAGATCGGCCATCTTGATATGCGCATTTCACGCACAGGTCACATATGTGAAACTCAGCTTTACATTGAAACGCATCTCAAGCTCACCTTAATTTCAAATTAGGTAATTCATATCAATGGCCTCTGAGGGCTTTTCTTGTGATTAATCCACAATCCTAAAGAAAACTGAAGTTCATGTCCAGCTCATGAGGCATGTAGGAAGTTCTCGAAGGCCATCAAATGCCAACTCCTCAAGTTTCCCTTTCATTCCCCTTTAACAGCAACACTCAGGTTCATAGACTAGACAAGATAGTTTCCCCACTCATGACTCCAACGGAAGCAGAGAATGGACTAATGCACTTCGAGGATGGAAGGAGGGACCTTAAACCAAGGAATGGAGGCAGCTACTGGAAGCTGAAAAAGACAGGGAGACCTATCCCCTCACAGCTTCCAGAAGGAACCAGCCTTTTGACACCTCTGACTTGAGCCAGTGAGACTGATTTCAGACTTCTGACTTCCACAACCCCAAGAAAATAAATCTATGGTGCTCTAAGCCACTAAGTTTGTGGTCATTCATTACGGCAACAACAGAAAACTAATACTGCCATATTTATGGACCCAAAGCTCCTTCTCTATGCAAAGGAACATTAAATTCTGTTCACGTTGGGGTTGGGGGAAGCTCTGAAAAGATGTAGATTAAATTCATTCAAAGACTCTTTTACACATAGCCTGGCTTGCAGAGGGCTTCTCTTAATTTAGAGATAAAATATCACAGGAAGGAAAAAATAGCATTTGGTAAATTTTTAAAATTATAACTTATCCTAAAGATATTTGCCGTGGCTAGAGATAGTCTTTGTGGGGCAATTGGCCTTTAAATAGAGAAAATAATGATCCAAGTTTCAGAATCCTGCATTAGGGTTCATTACATGTAATGCCTGGGTTATATTAAACTCCTGGAAATCAGGGTTTATAATGGAATGGCTGACAGACCCTTAACTTTAATAGCCTTTCCAAGTACTGCAATAGTGAGCATTACTTTTTAATGTCATAAAATGATGGTTAAAACACTAAAGAATTTTCTCAAGACAGATAAGCAGGTGTTCAAGAGAGCAGAACTATTTAAACTTTATTGATTTATGGTCTATCTTACATTGAAGGCAAAAAGTTTTATTGAATCCCCACAATAGAAACCCTGAACTTAATTTTCCAAAATAGTAGGACTATTTCAGCGTTCCCCATATGTATTAATTTCTTCATTTGAACACTCGTACCTCTGTGTTTTCAAAGTTACTAGGCAAAATGAAACAGAAGCCACTGACAAACATAGAGTAAGTTATTCTATGTTTTCTTTTTTTCAGTTGACTTTTCTGAGTACATTTGTGTATAATAAAACCCAACGCACAGCTACTAAATCATATAATCTAGAAACACAAGCCCCTAACTAATCATTTAATCTGCACAGTATTTCTGTCACTCTTTCGAATTGTGAATATGACCTAGCTTTTTATATAGCGAGAATGAACATCAAGGCATTTGTCATAACCCCTTCCCTCTCCAGCTGCCCGTTCATCCCACCCCTGATTCAATATCTCCAATCTTTATGCTGCCTGACGGAAAGCTAAGTGGCCATCAGAAAAGCCCCCATAGGGGCACCTGGGTGGCACAGCGGTTAGGCGTCTGCCTTCGGCTCAGGGCGTGATCCCGGCGTTACGGGATCAAGCCCCACATCGGGCTCCTCTGCTATGAGCCTGCTTCTTCCTCTCCCACTCCCCCCTGCTTGTGTTCCCTCTCTCACTGGCTGTCTCTGTCTCTGTTGAATAAATAAATAAAATCTTTAAAAAAAAAAAAAGAAAAAAGAAAAGCCCCCATAAACTATCAAACATTTTATACGATGTGTTAGCATTTTCTGCTGGTTTACATAAAAATCAATACTCATAACTATAGGACCCAACCCTAGTGATTTAGTGAAAGTGATATTTACTGTGGAATAAAACAGAAATACCATTAGCTCTCACAACCAAATTACATTAGAGAAAGCTAGAAGCAAAATAATTACTATTATTTAGACATGTGGATACCAAAGCGTCCAATATCCCAACTTATCTTTAGCAGTGACTGTAATAGCAATAAATTCCCTTTTCTGGAAAAATGGTTAGAAGGCGTGGAAGGCGAGGCGGGCAGTGTTTGAAGAGATGCTCGGCTCACAATGCCTTCACTCCTTTGCTTTCCTCTGACATTTCCAGGCTCAGACAACATGAGTCAAACCGAGAAAATAAAGGTGTTAGAACCATACCAAGAATAAAGTGGCCACACAGTCAAGGATACTGTAATCATGTAATCAGACTGTAATCATGATACCTCAATCAGATGGTAGCTACACTTTGGTGACTGCAGCATAACGGAGAAACCTGTCAAATTACTAAATCGTACACCCGAAACCAATGTAACACTGTGTGTCAACTCCACTCAGAAAACGAAAACCAAAACAAAACAGACACACACACACACACACACACACACACACACACACACACACAAACACACGAAGAATAAAATGGCAATATGTAATCAACAAATTGAAAACTTAGCCAGGAGCAGTTCAGGAAACCTGAGAACACACTTAATCAGCATATCTATGTAACGTCTACCTGTGTGAAGACATTTGTAACAATTCAAGAAAGCTGCCAAAGACATGTCCCTTTAAAAATAAATATCAATATAAAGTTGTTTAAAAATGATGCACTCCATGCCAGAGTGTACTTTGATACCCTTTTGACAGAATCATTTATAATATTTACTCAGAATCAATATGTTACATTGAAACTTCTCAGAGTTCATTCAATTCCAAGTACCAAGCACCTGGATGGAAAGGGAAGCCTCTATTTCCAACTAAGTAAGAGACGTTAGACAAAACTGCGTAACTTTCTTCTTGGTCAGATGGTAAGTCATAAAGATGGTTAATTTATACACACTGTTATTTATTACTGTTTCTAAGATTCTGTTTCCAGTGCATCTAAAAATATCATGCCCCACATGAACTGTCCTCCCATAGAAAGAGCCAGTTGTTTGACCAAATTCACCTCATCTTATGTTTCCATCTGCCTTGTCCAGGGAAAGGTACGTTTCCAGCACAGCGAGAAGCCCACAGGTACGGGGAGCTGCAATTCTACCCCTCTGCTTCCTCATCCTCTGTTACCAGAAAACTCTGCAAGAGAGCCAATATGATTTGTCACCTAACCATATTCACCGTGACCCAAATTGTCCACCATAACATCCCTCTCTTCTACAGGCAATTTCAATAGTCAACTGTGCTAAAACAATCCCACACTTTGAAAGTTGTGCTTGGGTATTTACTACCAATAGTTTTCAACTTAGTAAACATTCAATATGCTTTTCCTCTCAAGTGAAAGTTCCGACTTTAACCATGTAAGTCTCATTGTTTTAAAGTCCATGTGGAATTACTGGGGATGGGAGAGAGGCTAGCTTGCCTTTCCACTTTGAAAATATATAGGAGAAAATAATGAATAGCTACATTTGCAATTTATGTAATTTGAAGAAGTCAGGTAATTACACAATAATTCTAAAATTAAATGCTGACTTTATATGCATGTGCTTTTGAAGTTTGTAAGTATATTGTTTTCCCAGACGATCCACATTAATACAAGACTATGGACTCCAGGAAACAAACTGAGGGCTTCAGAGGGGAGGGGGGATGGGGGATGGGCTAGCCCAGTGATGGGTATTAAGGAGGGCACGTGTTGCATGGAGCACTGGGTATTATACACAAACAATGAATCATGGAACACTACATTAAAAACTAAGGATGTACTTACTGTATGGTGACTAACATATCATAATAAAAAAATAAATAATTTTTTAAAAAAAGAATTGCATATAAATATAATTATACAGTTCAGAAAAGTAAACTTTAATAACAAGTATGCAACAGGGAAGACTTTCTTCTTTGGTCTCCTTATCTACTGTTTTCAAGATAGATAGATAGATAGAAAGAAAGGGAGAGAGAAAGAGAGAAGGAAGGAAGGAAGGAAGGAAGGAAGGAAGGAAGGAAGGAAAGAAGGAAGGAAGGAAGGAAGGAAGAAAGATGTAAATGTTATTATAAACTGAGTCTGTCATTTCAATCCCTTGGTTGAGAAAGACTACAGTACTTCTCTAAGAGAAACAACTGTTGTGTTTTTTGTTTTTTTTTTAGGAAACTACCTTAACAACTTGGTAACATCTGAAGTATGGGCCACTCTATATGGACAAAGTTTAGGGGGAAAAAGGACTTAAGTTACTCTGTGTAACGAAGTAAGAGAGAACTTGGAGTTACCCACCTGTGCATTGAGAAAGGAGCTGGGAGTCTGAAAGAGGAAACTGGAAGAAGGGTCAAGAAGGCGGAAGCCCCCAATACAGCAGAGAGCCAGGGAACCCACAGGAGCATCACTGTGCAAGAATTGTACATAAATGTCCAAGAATAATATTACAATTGTAAACATTTTCTATCTATGTGGTATGGCTTCTTTCCTCTCCCCTAAGCCTTGAAAAAAGCCTGTTCTAAGCAGGGACACCAGCAAAGCAAGCTGAGCCCAAGAAGGAGCTGCAGGGAAGGATCCAGGAGAGAGTGGGGGAGGCAATGGGAACAGTGAGTACGACGACGGAAGAATACATGGGAGACAATCCCGGACCTCCCACGTGGACAACAGGAAGTCGCTTCCTGCAGGGGTGCCCAGACAGGAGGGAGAGGCTATACCCCACCATGCAGAGCTACAGTCAATTTGGAGGGCAGACGTTATGTGTGGGGAGACGAGGGTCCCTACAAGAACCTAAACTATGTCTTCCCCTGGAGTTGAGAAATGTCTGGGAGTGTCGGGAAAACCGGGAATGTAGGCATGAAAGAAACCAATCTTTTTGAGGAACTAGTGTGCCTTGACTTCTTGTCAGCATATAAACATGCTCACATCTCCACCACCTTAAACACACACACACACACACACACACACACACACACACACACACACGCTCACTCTACCAAGACTTTAATAACCATACTGTTCCGTTCTTCAGCAGAGTCCTATATTTTATTTTTTAAAAGATTTATGTATTTATTTGAGAAAGAGAGTGAGAGAGTGGGGGAAGGGATGGGCAGTGGGAGAGAATCTTCAAGCAGACTCCCCACTGAGCACAGAGCCCGATGAGGGGCCGATCTCAGGACCCTGAGATCATGAGCTGAAATCAAGTCAGATGCTGAACTGAGTGAGCCTCCCAGGCGCCCCCCAAGTCCTATATTTTAGAAGAGTTGTCTACAAAAGCTATCTCCACTTCCCCACCTCACATCCGCTTTTTAATCCATAGCAACCAGCTTCTATTATCACTGCTTCCCTAAAATTAATTTCAATACGTTCACAAAATGATCACCTTTGAAACTACATATGGTAAATAACATTTAGCCATTGTCTGCTTTCACATAAAGACAGAGACTCAAACAATTTTCAAAGTAAAAAAGTTACTAATCAGTGGTTTCATTTTAACAAGTAAAGATGGTTTTGTATTTATATAGTGGGTCTCTGTTCACAAAAACAGGCACTTCTTCATTCTTCTCTTACTTTCCCTCTCTGCTGCACTAGACACTCAGATCCCTCTATCCTATTTTGAAACTCTCTCTTCGACTTGCTCTAATCATCTTGGCTTCTTCTTTTCAACTTCATCAGCTCCTCCTGCTCAGCAAGTGGAGATTACAGAAGGTGAAACAGGACTTCATGCAAGACCAGCCAGGTGGGTTAGCGGAGGTCAGACCCTGAAAGGTGCTATAAACTGGACTAGGACACTCAGGTTTTACCCTAAAATCAGTGGGCAGCCATTGCAATAGGCGATGATAAGTATGCAGTCAAATAATGAGACTTCTTATTTCAGAAGGTCACTCTAGAGAAAGTACTGAGTGTATAAAGACCAGAGGTAGGAAGACAAGGGAAAGAAATGTTGTCATAATGCAACAGTGGTCAGGACGTACACACATCCTAGGGGTAATGAAGATTAAAAAGTGGACAGACTCCAGAGGTATTCTGGAAAAAGAACTGGCAGAACTGGGTGGCTGACTGAATAAAGAGAAAAGACTAGATAACACACTCAAGATTCTGACTTCTGGCTGAGGGTAGCCAAGCAGATACTCAGGCTACCCACCGAAATAACATATGGGAGGAGGCAGAGATTTGGAGAGGTGGGCTTATGATTACGTCTGGGCATGTTACATTTAAGGTCCCTCCCCCCAAGTGGAAATGTCTGGTAGGCAATGGATACATGCATCAGAATCTCAGGAGAGATATTTGGACTAGGATATAATTTTAAAAATCATGAAAGTAGAGAAAATAAGGAGGCATGAATATAATGATTGAGTCTCTCCTTTCCTGTATTTACCTACTTCATGTGAAACTCTAAGAACATAACCATGGTTGAGCAGGACTCAAGGCTCCCTAAGCCTTGGTGAGGAGCGAATAAAAGGGACCCAGCTGGAGCTTCAGAAGCCAAATCTAGACTTAAGTTGCAGATATCATCTACATACATCTATAAACATTACGAGGGAGGGGCCAGAATGAACTAACAGAACAAGTGACCACAGAAGGACCGAAGATAATTCATAGTGAAAAAGAGAAGTGTCTTAAAAATTCTCATTGATACCATCAAGACTTTGAGAGTATATATAAAGCCAATTAAAAGCAGAAGCTGCTATGACAGGAACAATCAGAGAACGAGAAAACATTCCTCAAAATGAGAAGTATTAGTATCAAAATTAAAAATTTAATAGAAATTCTGGGAGGAAAATTGAGTAAATTTCCCACAATGTAGAATAAAAAGGACAAAATGGGATATATGAGAAAAAGCAGTTAGGAGACAGACATGATCGATTCAGGAGGACCAACATCCAATTAATTTACTCAAATTCAGATGCCTAAGTGACTCCTTTATTTCTTTATAGATAAATAACGTGATCATCCTCTCGCAACACCACCTAATCAGTTGCAGAAACCTGTATTTTAGGCCAAATCAGTAAATTCAATCCAGTGCAATAATCTTAAAGTTCCTCGGGTAAAACTCCGTCCTTTTAATTTCCTCTCCTTCCCTCTGCTCTCCCCAAGATGGCAGCTGGGGAAGGAAAAGTATGATGTAACTGTGTGGCCCAAAGGCAGCATGAGACTGGACAAGACAGATTCCTTACCTCCGCGAGTGCCCCCTAGACTCTTGTTCATCTCTACTGCAGCGTACCAGGACTGGGGGATCCTGGGACTACTCGTTGTAACAGTTGACCTTATTGTGTCCCCGGGTATTCTAGAATCTGCTACCATCCACTCCTGGTATCTTTTGGCTAAGTGAGGGCCAGGCCTGCTGATGCTCCCTGGCTAGTGTGGCCTCACTCTAGTTCTCAAAGGCATATGGAACTCCCTTAGCCTCTTCTTGGTGCCCCACCTGGATCGTGGTCCTCATAGTTTCTGGACACCATGGCTTCTGCTGCTGGAGCCCCTCACCCCTTGCCACAGCATGCCAGGCCTGCAACTCTACCGACTTCCATATCTCCTGTGGGAACTCAGGATTGCTCAGAAAATAACCCTGGCTACCTCCTCCTGACTGTGTTGGGACACTGAGCTTACTTTAGTGTTGTGAACCCCATATTGGCTCTGAAGTTTATGGGACACCTTGTTCTACTGCCCCAATCAAGGAACAAGCATTCACCTCAATTATTTAACATGATCTCCCCGCTGCAGTGAATTGCCCAGAGAGTACAGATCAAGTCACATCTCCTACTGTCTCCTGCATTCAGTATTCAACCGATAGGAACAGGTCTGGGCGTTCCCTCTTTCTAGTTGGACTCCCATTTGCTGTGTTTTAGGCATATAACTCTCTTTGGTCTTATCCACCAAGCCTGCCTTTTGATGTGTGAGAGAAGTAAGTAAAGGAATTTAGAAAGTTTCTATCTTTCCCAGAGATTGGTAGATTTCAAGCCTGTCACTTTGCTTTGACTTCAACAATCCCTTGTTAGATTTCAGAAGCTGAATAGAGATTCATTTTGGTCTCTCTGCATTTCTATTGTAAAGATTCTAAACTACTCCCCTAGGCAATTTGATACCTCAAGTTAACCAGAGGAAGGGCCATATACACAGAACGGTAAAATGGGAGAGAATATTAATATATTTCAAAATATAAACGTCTCTCATATGCATATACTCCCTTGAGAACCTAAAATATTTTCTTTAGCTTTAATGGCTACCTCTGGAAGTCTGGCTGGGGGGAGCAAGAAACAATGGGGGAATATACAGTTGGAATTTTTCTTATGCTTCGTAATATGCATTACTTTAATACTTTATTTTTTTAAGATTTATTTATTTATTTCACAGAAAGAGAGAGAGAACATGAGCAGGGGGAGGGGCAGAGGGAGAGGGAAAGAAGCAGACTCCCCGCTGAGCGTGGAACCTGATACAGGACCCTTATCTCACAGCCCTGAGACCATGACCTGAGCCGAAATCAAGAGTCGGACACTTAACCCATGGAGCCACCCAGGCACCCCTTTTAATACTTTAACTAAGGCTTTTGTACCATGGGGAACTGGAAAAATACGCGCGCCCATACTTTGAGCAAAGAGGATCTCTTCCATATAAGGAAGATGGCGGTGGTGGCGGGCACTGGCAAACAACTCCAGTGCTCGGCTGGAATAGTGATTTCTCAAGAGATACCAACCACAGGGGAGGTCACGCAGGTATGATGAATAGGCCCAAGCAAAGCCCCAAGGTGCCTCTTCCTGAGCACATATGGCATTATATCCTGGCCTCATAAACAGCTAGGGGACACGTCTCAGATGAGTGTTCTGACATTCGGTCTGCGCAGGGCTGGTGCGCTTCCTTCTAGATTGATCTCAAAGTCCTCTATTTATTATCCCCTCTACCCTTATTATCCCTCAAGGCTTTATCATTTCTCACCTTCATCAACGGGCTGTTTGCCATTCCACACCTTGTCCACAGCTCTGTATCTGCCACCCCCCCAACGGCACTGAATGAACAAATGAGCAAACGGCTACTGACTTGCATTCATTAAAATCTATTTGGGACTCTCCAGCCTCGTGATCCTCCTAGTTACTCAATCAAGAAAAGTAATTTTCATTATAAAGCATTTCTTCAGTACTCGAGACTTTGTTTTTCTACTATGAAGGGAAATTTCTACTTAATTGGTAATATACATATTTTAAATCGTGTTAGCATATTTTCAAGCCTTATACATGTCATTAAATTATTTACTTAAGTACATAGATATTTCTGTACTCTTTTCTTCATCACTAACTCCCCCAAATAATTCATTTGACCAATTAATATATAATCTGAGTAAAGGGAAAAAAAATATATCTAACCAATTTCTTAAGCGTTGAGATGAATCAAACAGCTGCTCCTGAAGATTTAGAGTATGCTGCCTCACAGGCTGTTATCTTGCTTTGAAATAAAATGATTTCTAAATCCCGGCTAAATAGTAATGTTTCCTACCAAACGAGTGGAATTACTTTATAAGAAGAGTAGAAATAACTCAGCAGACTTCTGAATAAAAACAGACTTTGAAGGTGGCTTAGAAATTATTATTCCATGAAATTCTGCTCATCCCTGCAGGAGCAGATCACACAAGCAATCTCTCTCTCTCTCTCTCTCTCTCTCTCTTTCTCTTCTATTTCTAACTTTTTAAGGTTCATAATTTGACATTTAGAACTTCCCTGTGACCTTAAGAAAGAATTCTCAAAACGGTTGGATTTGGGGAATTGAGATTATTCGTATTATTCACAGAATGAAACACGTCAAGGTGCTTTCCGAGCTTCGCCAGGCTACAAACTTAGTCACTAGACTTGCTGGCCAATTCTCAAATCGCAGTCCTGATTCCAGGACAGAAATACAACCTTACTGAATCATCACTACAGTAAAAGGAGTCAAAGGCTTTACATTTTCCATACTCTATTTAGCTTCAAAACAATACGTGGCCAGGTGATTTTTTTTTTTATCTGTTAGTATGATGTTTCTTATTTTTACAGGCTACGCCAACCATCCTTTTTGCCAGGAGGGGGGATTAGCTATCCCAAAAAATCAGCATAGCTGGCAATAACTGAGAGTAATTTGGATGCCTTGAACTCTCTGATATACAAAGCCATGAGTTCCTCCAACTCTGACATCATTAAGTAACACTATTCTTTGTATCAGTGAAATCACTGGGTTCTTTCCAACCTCTGCCCTCCCACATTCGCGCTAAAGTGTTCTTCAAAACGTGTGGAGATTTTCTGAAAGATAATTACAACAGTAACAAGCAAATCCTGATGCTTTGCCATGCGCACAAACCTCCCCATTATTGAATTAAATATCGTGTTCCTTTCACCTTCCCTGAACGGTCTACATGAGGCTGCCTCTTCTTCGGAGAGGAAGAGCCAGTTCAGAACAATGACACTGGCTGATCAATAGGGGGGTTAAAAACAAAAACAAACAAACCAACAAAACCCCCTGAGACTTAAAATATGAGACCTAAATAACCTGAAGCCTACAATGGAATCATCTAAAGGCAGGACTAGGAATTCTTATTAAAATGTACTCGTTTTGAAATTGGAGCTGAATCAAGTACGTAGCTGCAACTTCCTTGAGCATTTGTCTTGAAAACTAATTAGAAAATCTGGAGACAGTACTTGGTATTCCTAACATGTCCCGGAAGCCTTTGTGTGAGTTCTTTCGATGCCAACCTCCCATTTGGAAGCGATCCAGAATCTCACAATCAGACAAGCTCGACTCACCAAGATTCACTTTCTCAATGTATATCACTCAGTGAGGACATGAGAACAATGACTCGGTGAACGGGGTGAGAGACAGAAAGTAAGAAAAGGTATTCGGTAAAACGGCTCCCCGCCAAGAGTACATTCGGCTCTTTCTGAAACAAATGTGTTGTTCCTTTGTTTTTGTACACAGATATGTCTTTAAACATGCAAGAGAAACCACACAGAGTAACTGGAAATCAATCATGTCAACATTATGCTCTGCTTATTTCTAAACCATGGGCTGGAATTCAGCTAACCTGAACTTGACAGAATGTTCATATAACAGCTGGCAACGTGAATTTAAAAAAAAAAAAAAAACGGACTCTGAGAGTAATGAAAACAAAAATATAGCCCATGACATTGATCTAAGTTTTGACAGACGTTTTTGGTCAGCATAACATATGAGCTCAGAAATGAAGTTCCAGCCATGTACCTTTCAGAAAAAGATTTCCTGTATAAATAAAGTTGTTAGAGAAAATGACTAGCAGCATCATACCCTGCGCATCTTGGCCAATAAGAAATTGAACATTAATGAAAACTGACTATGCCTTACATGTCCCCATGAGCTAATAGACGAAACATCCAAGGCATCTGGAATTACTTGCTCTGTTATGGGCTGTCATACAGTTTATCATCCCACAGCCAATTGGACGTGGCTGGTGCTCTTAAAAGCCCCAGTAATTCTGTGGCTAAACTAAAACTCCATTTGGAGCAAAAGCAGCATGGGTGGACCATCAGGACAGGTGGAAAGAGAAGGGACTTGGACAAAACTAGGTATCACGCTTCAATAATATGCACAGAACAGAAGAAGGGGCCTGGTGCATTCTTCTTAAATTGTGTCCAGCTAGCATGTCAGTATTGATCGAAGAATCCAGCGGCAGAGAAGAGTCATGTCTGCATTCACAGATGAAGGGGCAGTCATCCACTCTGTTTCTTGTCACCTGGCTGGATCAGTCTCTCATTTTTAGGACAAATAATCATAAAAATTGTGAGCCTCTTAGGGTACCTCTAAAGAAAATGCCACTTCCAACCCCTCGCCCTGAAATAAATGTAAACTAAATAAATAAATAAATAAACCTAATAGTCCTCCCAGCCTTCATGTAAAAAGGCAATCTGATGTGAAAATGTGTTCTCCTAAGTGATGGAATGTGCGGTCATGGACCAGCAGCCCGGCGCTGAATATCAACTCGCCTGTTTTGGAAGAAACCGCTCTGGGGTAGGCCAGAGCACAGGGCTGGAAAGAGAGACACTTCAGTACTGGAGGGGAGGCTATGCGCTCTGTTTCAGAGGATGGAGGTTTATCTTCCAGCGTAGGGCTTTGATGTTATTCATATGCTAACAATATCAGCATTTCCTCCCAGCACTCAATACACAGGGAATAAAAGACATCATTTGCTGACATGGGGCTCAGCGCTTGCCGGCCAGCATACTGATCAACGATCCGCATTCAGCTCGCACAGCTAAGCCCACCGCATAACCTTTAAATGGTTCTTTTCGCACTTTCAAATTCCGGTCAAAATAATTCCCCATTTTATCGAATAAAATGATGAAACAAAGAATTCTAACTGTATTTTCTCTTCGCTCCTCAAATGTCGCTTCGGGGCCCTGAGGGCTCCTTTCATCTCCACTGAGGGCTCGCAGATGATGTGACTGTTCACATAGCTGGCCACCAGATGAAGTAAATTATCGAAACGGCCAAAGTTCCCACTTTCTTTCCAATTTAAACATCAATTTAACACAGAAACTGAAGGGTATTATGAAAGCTTTAATAGGAACCATTTCAGACATGAGCAAAAAAACCCAAAAAAAACCAACAACAACAAAAAAACACTGGAAGGGTTTTGCAAACAGCCAAACAAATATGCAATTTTTTTTTGCACATAATGATAAGTCAGGAAAATGAATGGAACAGCGGAGTGTACACGGCCCGTGCTCTACCCAACAGTGATGGAGGACCTCTTTGTCTTAAATAAACATGCTTTTCAGAACAGGGGAGGATTTGACCCAAGGCAATAACCTGGGGGAACCGTTAGGTCGTTAACTAAATCCAGTGAGCAACGGCCAAGCGAAGGCTTTGGATTTAAAACATTTCATAGTGCGTATCATCAACGTGGACAATCTGGAATGTTTTTAATAGTCTCCTCTGGGTTATTAGGATCCTTCTCAATCGATGACTCACTTTTCTCATGGAAATGGTTTTCTCCATTTGGATCCCTAGCTGGTAACAGAATGTGCAAGCATATGTCCCGCATATCTCTTTGGAAATGAGACCACCTCATAGTTAATTCATAACAATAGAAACTGACACTTTCTCACACAAAATAGAGCACTTCCTATGTTCCCCATAAATTAAAGCATACACATTAAAGCCAAAAGGATATGAATTATCAATCTTTTTAAGCCTTCACAATACAAAGGGCATTAACATGCAAGGTGCATAAAGAGATATAGTCACAACTCTACAAGTTTGCCCTTTTCAAAATACGAGATTGGAAGACTTGAAATAAGATTTGAAAGTCATAATTAAGATTTGATAATGTGTGAGCTGAATACACATGATAGTGTTAGCCAAAAACATTCCCGAAAGTTAACATTATTGTAGCTTTTCCTCCAGAAAATAATATTCTTAGAGTCAATTTGTTATTTAAATAGACTGATCGATCGATCGATAGGTAAGTTAGCCCCTTTGCTATACAGAACTGCTCTAATCACCACTTCCATCTCAAAAGTATAATTTGGGTAAGTGTAAGATTCTGCACGCAGTGATTGTACAAAACATTAATTACACTCTAGATACAAGTAAACAGGATACTACCACATAAGGATCGCAAGGCTGTTCCCATATGGATTACACGGGGAATATTATTGACAAATTCAGAACCACCATATGTAATGCTCAATGGCACTTCCAAATACAAACTACGAATACAGTATTTAATACATTTACAGCATGTTGCGTACCAAATGATCAAGCAATTTACTGAAGATTAGCATTTAAGAAACACATAACACTACAAATCCATGTGCACCTGTTAATGAGTTATTGTTTACATTGGTGATATTCATGAGGTTAATCTTATGTTAAAAACAAGTTTTCAGAGAATTTTCTGGTCCGGCTCTCTCTGTGGTAAATTAAAGGAAAATTACAGAACCGTCTTGCCAAAAGGGACCTTTGAGGTCATGTAGTCTTATTTTAAAATGGCAAAATTAAAGCCCCGAAATGTCAAGCTGCTTGCCCAAGATTACAAAGTCCATTCGTGGCAGAGTCCCAGGTCTCCTGGTTCCCGGGCCAGCCCCCAAATTAAAGCTACCCTAATTTGCTCATATTTACTCAAAACACATATATATATATATTTTTAAGTCTTCATAAGCTCATCGGTTGTCCAGCACATCATCTGCGGAAACACCCAGCTCTGCGCCTGACAGGGTAACGACACCGCTCCTTTCCCAGTGTGATTTCACTGACAATGACTCATACTTCCCCTGGATTCACTGGGGAACAGAAGGAGAGGCTGACCTCAACAGAAAAACAGACATGGCTCCATGAAAGTCATAACAGAGCCTAAAAGTGTTTAATCCTGAAATGGGCTCCATGGAAAATGCCTCAGAAAGGATGGTTTGTTCTTCCTCCAGAGCACTTTGAGAGACAGAGTTCACATAGGCCAAAGCCCCCTCCCTCTGCTGCCGCTACCACCACCAGCAGCCGTAACTAGAAGGCAAAGAGAAAAAGCCTGAAAATTAGCGCAAAATGTATGGCTCTCAAGTGCACACTTCAACATTATGTAACTCTCCATCTCTCCTCCCTTCCAGCCCATCTGCCTCCAGCATAAACAAGAAGCGCTTCCCCCCGGACCCACCACCCCTGAAAAGTGTTCAACCAAATCACTCAAGTGAAATTCCAGACATAAACCCAGATAGAAAATATCAACTTTAAGGAAACCTGGCCAATCACTCAAAATGCATTTTTCCCCCCCACGGAAACTCAGGAACTTTCTTAACACTGAAATGTCGACTCTCCAGACCGATTCTTAGTAAATTAAATCAGGACAGTAACTGTTTCCTTTTGAACATCGTTTGCGTTTCAAGGCAAATAGAGCTCCAGCCCAGAACATTCCCTCAAAACCAGGATTATAATAGGAATTCAGTGGGTTCAAACTGAACATGCTTGAACAATTGTGCCAGAGAGCCCCAGTTTGGGATATGGGGGGAAGGAGAAAGTTAATTTTTTAAAACATTACCAAAACAGACCATTTTTATGTTTATTACAGAAGTACTGGGTCTTCTATGGATTGTGGCTTATGAGAACTTATTAGGTTATAAAATCATTTCCCAACCATCTAATAATTCAATATCCAATACTGTTCATAAGGTTCTGAGTGCTGTCATTAGCCAGATATATAAAAGGACTCTGCTCCCAGATTAATTACTCTAATTCCTTCCCTGGCTCAGTAAACCCCACTCTTCCATCGAGCCAATTATAGTGGAAATTATCGTGTTATTTTAACTTTCAATAAGACATTTTTAATAGATTAAACGTAGTACACAGAAACATCTATAGGAACCAAGCTATGTACCATCCATGATGTTGTACGTTGTCACTTTGCAAAAAAAATCAATATACTTGAGAGCGTAGCAATTATATGCCCAAAGAATGTACCCGCCTTATCCGCTAACACAATGCAATAGCTACACAAACCAAGTTTAATATTAATCATCAGTAATGGGACATTGACTAGCTTACATAACAACAGCACTGCCATCTAGGCCCTGAGATTTCCCTGACCAGTGATAGCTGTTGTATCTCTTTTCAACATGGTATGCAGTTACTACTCTAGATTCCTTAAAGTCAAAGTCCACAGGGCAATAGTGAGATCATAGGTGTGCATTTAGCTATTTCGAAGACAGCAGCTCAAGCAGGGATAGATGACGTCAACCCTGTTAGAGTTATTATGTGGATTCAGACACCTGAACATGGAAAGGAACTATGCTGTCACAAATACCCTCCCAGGGCATTCTCCAGATCAGTTTTGATACACCTTCAGATTAATTATACTGACAATTTCCTCAAAGAAATATTGACCAATAAGCATTGCCTTGGCATGGAGAAATGGTGGTTTAGAAAACATCTCTGAAATAGGGTCCAGGAAGAGATATGTTATAGATAAACACTGATTCCCACCACCATCTTGTTTTTCATATAACTGTACTGGGGTTTTCATATATGTACTGGGGTTCATATAACTGTACTGGTTTTTCATATAACTGTACTGGGGTTTGACAATTTCCTCAAAGAAATATTGACCAACAAGCATTGCCTTGGCATGGAGAAATGGTGGTTTAGAAAACATCTCTGAAATAGGGTCCAGGAAGAGACATGTTATAGATAAACATTGATTCCCACCACCATCTTGTTTTTCATATAACTGTACTGGGGTTTGACTGATAAAACATTGCATCGAGATGATTTGTTCTCAATATTGGAATAATTATTAACTTTTGCTATCATGGGATACAGAAAAGAGACTTTTTTAAATTCACCAAATTTCTTGGAGAAGAGAAACAAACTAGTTAACCTGAGCAGTCTGTATATAATTATCTATCTCCCTGCTACTTGAAGTGTGTGTCCAGGGACCAGCACTGCAGCCATCACGTGAGAATGACAGAAATGCAGAATTTCAGACACCACCAGACCTCGTAAAACAGAATCCACTTTTTAACAAGATCCCCAGGTGATTTATGTGAACACTGAATTGTGAAAAGCACTGATGTAGTTGTGTTTATGATATTAGAACCAAAGAGAAGAATTGAACCCAACGTATTATCTTTATTTCTTTCTTGTAGCCCATGGAAAATGTCAACTTGCATTTGATATACATTGTATAAAGTCCCAGGGCTGAACAAGTAAAAACCAAAGGATCTCCCTGACACCACTCGAGAAACCTGTTTCCTCAAACCATCAAATATTTTGAAACAGAAAATGTAAAGCTGAGAATCAACAGATCCAAACACTAGCTCTCTCTTGCCAGTATTGGTGTGTCTTTGGGTAAATCAGTTTCCCTTTCTGCATCCATTCCGTGCTTGATACTGTACAGGGTTCCTGGGATTCAACACTGGACAGGACACACATGGTCTCCTTGCTTCAGTTTTTCATACAAAAGCGCAAGAGGATTTGAGGCCAACATGAGCACAGATAAAACGTCGTGATAAGTTCAAAGAACAGTAAGCAACTGTTTAGTGTGGTGCAGGATATACGGTAGATATTCTGGGGGGATAACCTGGCACGAGAAGAGTTGTGTGATTTGTTCAGAAGTTTGGTCTCAGGCAATGGGGAAGCCATCGCTCGAGTCTGGGAATAGGAATGAGGTGAGAACAACTTGAATTTTAGAGTGATTTTCCCGGCACTGACTGGAAGGATCCATTTAAGAGAAGAAGCTGAGGGGCGCCTGGGTGGCACAGCAGTTAAGCGTCTGCCTTCGGCTCAGGGCGTGATCCCAGCGTTATGGGATCGAGCCCCAACATCAGGCTCTTCAGCTGTGAGCCTGCTTCTTCCTCTCCCACGCCCCCTGCTTGTGTTCCCTCTCTCTCTGGCTGTCTCTATCTCTGTCGAATAAATAAATAAAATCTTAAAAAAAAAAAAGAGAGAGAGAGAGAGAGAAGCAGCTGAAACCAGGATATCTNCCTCTCTCTCTGGCTGTCTCTATCTCTGTCGAATAAATAAATAAAATCTTAAAAAAAAAAAAAAGAGAGAGAGAGAGAGAAGCAGCTGAAACCAGGATATCCGGTTAGGAGGATACAGAAGTAAACCGGTGAAGAGAAAGTAAGAACCTGAAAGGGAAGAAGTGGCCCATATGGAATTAGTAGGACTTCAAACCTAAGGCAAGTGTGTGTGCAGCGGAGGGGGTAGCAATGGGGGGCTGAAGGTGATGAGTAGAAGAAGGAAGAGGTGTAGATAAGACCAAAGTTTCCAGGAGAAATTTCTAGCAGCAACTGAAAAGAATAATGAGGCTGTCAACCAGGAGAGTGACCACGGTAGGAGGAATGGGTTCTGGAGCAAGAAAGGAAAGGACAGAGATCATCAATCATGGAGTCCACAGGCTTTGAGAGGCCTGAGGATATTTCAGGGGTGACGTCAATAGACAGGACGGAATCAGCCTTTGTTCCTTAGACAAGGTGACAGATGAAGGGCAAACTATACACCAAACCCCTAGAATCAAAGGGGAAATGTGCTGACATTCTGAAGAACAAAGATGTGGAAGGGAAGACTCCCAAGGATAATGTGTGTGTAAGAACAGCAAGAAGTACAAGGTAGCACGGATTCTTTCCGCTCTAAGGAAAGGACGCACGTTGAAGACAGGAGCGAGAGAAACAAAATCAGAGTGACAGAGACAAGAGGAGCGGCAGCAAGTAAGCACTCCTGCCACGGCAACGGCACACAGATGTGCTCCACAGACATAAAAAGGGGTTGATAGAAGGCGTTTCTTCTACCGTATTCTGTGGGATAATGGCTGGTGCTTTTGTAATTTCTAGACTTGAGAGGTAATAATTGCAATGTGACTCACCTTTACATCTGTGTGGAGTCACAGAGTGTTGGATGTTTTCCTCTCTCAACAAATGACGAAACATGCTCCGAATGCCCAAAACCCCCCATTTCCCAATAAGGCGCCCTGTCCATTAGCTCTCGCTATATTGCTGTCTACGTGTCGTCTGAATGCTAAACGCACACGGACCTCACTGAATACCAATGACTAAAGGAAAAATGGGAGCGAGAACTGCAGAGGGAGATCATCTGTTCCAATTCCTGGCCTAGACATGGACTTCTCTCCTTCACTGTCCCTTACTGTGTAGCTAGGACGCGGGGGACAATGTTAGAATCTTTTGCCTAGTCAATGTGGAGATTCAAAGGTAAACCCACTTAGGATAACCTGATGTTCTTTCCAGCTGCAACCTGCTTCTGGATTCACAATCTTAGGGCAAACAATTAAAAGAATTGCAGAAAATCAGATCTGATGAAGCATTACATGCAGAATTGTATTTAAAATTAGCACCATAGTCAGTAACCGAGTGTATCCTCCCGTGCGAATCCACTACGTAAATACACCTGCCTCTGGTTGAAGAAGCATCAGCCCATCTGTCCTCATAAAGAGAGTGTCAGGCACTCTCCCCGGGACATCAAATTCTGATTCAGAGACTTGGGGGCAATAAATAGCTTAAGTTGCCTTAGAGAAATATGCCATGGTTTTATCTCTTGCTTACCAGCTTTAGAAGCCTGCCTGGACTCCTAGGGAAGAAACGGCTGTCTTGCCATCCACCACCAAAACCCATCGCAAGTACTGAGTGTATTTCTGGTGGGTGAGTGCAGTCTCTCTCCCCTCCCCACCCCTACTATCACACACACACACACACACACACACACACACAGAGTAAAGAGGAATGGCAACCATGAAAAATTCTAAGGGTACCGTGTGAGCTGGAGTTAATTGCTTTTGCCTTTTATTTGGGGGAAGGAATGGACAGGGAAGAGGAAGGAGGAGAGATGAAAAGCAGGGGGGAAGGCAACAGTACCATGAAGGCAAGTGGGGGACAAAGAAGCGGAACATGCCAACAGCAGCACATTGAACCCCTCACTAGTTCAGAAGCAAGTGATCATTATGGGTTTAGTGGCAAAAAAAACAAGTAGCTTGAACTCGTGCAGACCCACACTGACTAAATATGAAACCAGGTTCTGAAGTCAACAACAGAACTGGTGGAAATCAACTCCACACAGACTGGTTTTCAGCCTGACATGAAGCTGAGCAGAGGCAACAGAGGAGACTTCCTCCTTGCTCCGTGGTCCCCGTGGCCGGCTGCCGGGGGGGGGGCGGGGGGGCAGATCTTATGTGGGAAGGAGGGTCTGCATGCAGACCTAGATTTGGAGTCCTGCCTGTCTACTTCCTAACTAACTGTGGGACCTTGGGTAACTCACTTGACACCCAGCCTCATCTTCCTTGTTTCATGGTTGAGGACTTTGAGACACAGAGAGCTTAAGCAACACTTCCATGAATTTGAGCCTCCAACGATTTAGCACTCAGGTCTGTGCTCTAAAAATGATGCTGTGTTATCAGAACAGTCCTTGGAGCAAATCTGTTCAACTTCTGCATTTTGCAGAAGAGGAAACTGAGGCTTTTGTTGGTGCTGCATGTCTTCTCTACCACGCAGATGGTCAGGACAATCAGCCCATCACAAAAACCGGAGGGCCTGGTTCAATCAGAAATACTCCCCAGCCCCCAGTGAATAATCCAGGGTCCGCCCTGAAGGCTGACACGCTTGTCACATTTGATCCAGTCACTTTCCTCTGCAGAAAATGCAGTGAGTCACGTTATTTATTCATATCAGATTCATAGTGGGGAAGGTATCTTAGTCACAAAACATGATGGATTTGCAACTGGTAGGTATTTGGACTTATGCTTAATCTAAACGAAGAGGAAGAGAGGAAAGGAACCAACTTGTATTAAGTTATCACCGAGCTCAGCACTCTGGGCACTGAGCCTCACAGATAAGGAAAGATCCTGTGGTGGAAGGGTCTAGTAAGAGTTCGTAACAGTCAGATCCTTCTTCCAGAGGCTACAAATAAAACCAGAAGCCACTGTATTGTTTGGTTACATTTGGTTGGCTGGGGGGAGCTAAGACAACCATTTCTGCTAAAGTGGAAAGCTGGTTATCACAGCCTTTGAAATTCACTCAAAATCTGTGGCCATTCGTTGATTGGGTAGGTGACAAAGGCGAAGCTTCCTCCGTACAGGGCCGAGTCTCTGCAGACCGAGCGTGCTCATTCAAGCCCCAGGAGCTGTACCTCAGACTGGCACCCGCCCCCACCCCCACAGGAGGCTCTCAACTCCGGGGGGACCATTTCCCTCAGGTCACGATGTAGGCAGAAGGACAAAAAGAGGAAACAGTTCCATCTAAAGAGCTGTCTGTCCTCAAACCTCCTTGGGAGAAGCAATTCCAAATCAAGGATTACCTTCTCCCTGAAGCCTCTCCTTCCCCGCCTCCATATACATCAGGTCCATACACGAGCACTGCATTTTCTAAGCGGAGAAGGATTCTCTAAGACCCAGACACCGAAATTCAGCTTCAGCACTTCGAGTGATACTTCCTACAACAGACTCCAGGTTCTCTGCACAAACCGCACGGCGCCTTCACACACCCCAATCACCCCCCTGACCCAGGCCTGGGACAAGTTAGCACTACGCATGCGGTCTGTTTCCTGCTGAAGCTCTGCCCTCTCCACGTCCCTCAAGTGGACTTCCCCTCCCCTGCAACATCCCCTAAAGCTTCTGGATTCCAGCTCCTGAGTCACAGCAGGGGTGTGGCTGAAGCAAGACGATGGGAATATGAGGCACCAGGACCCTTCATCTCCACCAGCCCAGGGGCAACCTGGAGGGGCCCCGGCAGGGATGCCCCACCTGCTGGCACCCCAACTTATGCACCCCAGATCTTCCACCAAGACGGTAGTGTTTCCAAGAGCTGACTCTGCGGAAGCCGAAGACCTCACCAGGACGAGTGTTACGGAGAGTGACTGATTGAAATTCAGAGCACTTTGCAGAATGATTTGTTTGACATTCCCAGTAGGAAACTCTTGTTTGTTGAACTTATTATTCATTCATGTATTCATGAAAAAAATACAATAAATGCATAATCTCCGCATAGTGCCTCAATGATCACACTGAAATGAACCCAGAGCTTTGCAGCGCTAAGCAAGGTCTTTAGTTTGCAACAGAACGGTTTTACATCGCAATATCATTAACTATGTCTAGAGTTTACATTATGCTTATAAATCAGCAAGGGAAATTTAACCTGCATTGTAATTTAAGGTTATACAGAGATTCAGACATTAAAAATGCATATGCATAATAATAACTCCTTGTGTGACTTTTTTTTTTCTTTTTGGTTTTCCTCTCACTGAGTGATTTAACAATTACCGTGTTGAGATGTAACTGAGTCTGTTCAGCTAGTGTTTGTGTTTTGACTTTTTGACAACTAGAATACAAGCCAGGGGAAATGCAGAAATTATTTCCAACATCCATGGGTGACTGGGGAAAATGGCTCTTTAAATAAGTTATTAGAGGAGGGGAAAACATACTACGGTATTGGGAAAATACGGGCTGTCAAATGCTGCATTTTAAAAACAACAGCTATTACGAGGGCCTAAAGCAGTAAGGTCAGATGGTTACGGCCGCATGTTCTCGGTCTGGTCCTTAATGTTTGCATTTGCAGCTGCTACGGTGACAGTTGCTGGTCCTCCTAGGGAGAGCTAGTGCAGGGAATAAAGAAAAGGACCATCACAGCCTGGTGACCTCCTTTCAAAAGTGCACTTTCCTGTTGGTCATCGGAAGACAAAAAAGAAATGAAGAGCTGTACCATGCATGCTCTTGCCCTGAGCTTTCTTTCATAAAGATTGCCTTTATTCTCAAATACCCCTTGTGAAAGCTGCTAGAGAGCGTGTTCTTCTTTAAACATTTAATTTACCTGACCTTTCTCCTGTTCACACGGTAAGAAGCACCTGCAAACGTCATAACCCACTCTAATTTCAGGGTAGAAACAGCCAAGAAGAGAAAACCATTACCCGGAAGTGCTTTCTGAAGCCCGGGGTCACCAGACCCTTGGGGTCCCTGGTGACCCTGATCATGGTCTAGCATTTGCGTCATGTCTCAGGAATAGCTATAGAATTGTGCATAAGTGTCTCACACCAACTACACTTCCTAAGCCAACTGCAGCTAGCCCTGCACCATCTTCATCAGGTATCTCTACCCAAATTCTTCATCCCTAGCAATGATGCCACTTCTCGATCCCCAAACTCTTGCCACTTTGCAGTGGGCTTCTTTTTAAAATTTCCCTTTTCCCCACCCCTAACCACACACACACATATTCAGAGTCAATATACACCACGTACTCATCACTAACATATGTTTGGGTCTGTTTCTCCATTTTCCAAACGACTCATCGAAACCAATCCATGTTCTCCCTTTACCTTGTGCACCAGCTCTCCAAGAAGACATCTCCACCTTCAAAAGCTGCACAGGTTGATACACTCAAACCTTGTCAATATCTCCAAAGTCTTGTTCTGCTATACACCTCTGAAGCTTACAAACATTGCATTGTAAGGGGCACAGGGAGAGGGAGAGAGACTCCTCAAACAAACTCCCCAGTGAGCGCGGAGCCCAGCGCAGGGCTCCAGCCCACAACCTCGAGGTCACGATCTGAGCCGAAATCAAGAGTTGGAAGCCCAACCAACTGTACGAGCCCAGGCGCCCCCTTCCCTAACTTTTAAGACACTTCTCAGAATTCTTCACCTCACCCCCTTCTTTTGCGTCATTATTCTCCCCCGCTCTCCTCCCTTGCCCACAAGCCTGTGTGGGTGTTGACTCTGCACAGAATGCCGTCTTCTCTCTTCAGCCCTGCCGTTTGCCTGACCTTCACTAAAAGCACTCATCCACTTTGAAAATATCAAACAGTGTGATTTGGGAGGACAAATAAAATAGGCAAAACTGTGGAAAAGGCAGAGAAGAAAAACAGATCTGAAAACATTAGAAATGAGAAAGGATCCTACGTAGAGAAGTGAAGATTTTCTAAATATTGAGGGAATTATATATTTAAATACATAGTAGTAAATTTTAAAACACAGATGAAATGCAAAAAAATTTAGCAAAAAAAGGTCAAAAAGGACAGATAGAAAATCCAAATGTATTAGGAATAATAAAAACTATTTCAAAGGCAAGTGAAAATATCAAACCTCATCACCTCCTAAAACATCTGATGCAGATATTTTCATGGGAAACCTAATACACAATATATAAATCCTGTGTTTTAAAAACTATTCCAGAGCATTTTAAAAACTTTTAAGCGTCCTATGTAAATTTACAAATTACCAGAAGTGATACTGCGGTCAAAGAAAAATAGGATTTAAAAATACTATAAACCAATCTCACTTATGAAAGCAAACACAAAAATCCTCACTAAAATACTAGTACAATAATCCAAAAAAAATGTCTTAAATGAGTAATAGATCATAAAAAGTAAGATTTCAAATATCAATGTGATTATTAGCAATGGAATTCAGTACATAAATAGAATTAAAAACCAAGAAGTAAACTTCCACTTCTGCAGGGAAAGCGAAATTGGTAATAGACCTGCTCTCTCACGATAAACAGAAAACTGGAAAAATTCCAAGAAGCAAGTGTCTTCAGACACTGGGTAACAGGGAGCACATGGACGTGCTCTCTAAGGAGAGGGAAACACTGAGGTCACTCTGTCTTTCTGCCTGCAGGCACTCTTTGGAGCACAGAACATAGAGTGGGACTCTAAGCAAATCACACTTGATGAGTAAGGTAAACCTCTACCAAGGCAGGAAGCAAAGAAATGTAGAGAAATTCAAACCTAAACAATCTCCAAGTCCACACAGAGCTGAGAAATGTTCTGATGTGTCACAGTGAAGAGACCTCACTGAGCATCTCCCAACACACTGAGGAAAGGTCACCAAGGGGATATGCCTGAATAGCAGGACTGAACCAGCTAAGTAAAGGCTACTGTAGGTCACCGAGAGATGAATGGATAGAGAAGAGGTGGTATATACATACAAGGGAATATTAGGCAGCCATCAAAAAATGAAATCTTGCCATTTGCAACAACGTGGATGGAACTAGAGGGTATATGCTAACCAAAACAAGTCAATCAGAGAAAGATAATTATCCTACGATCTCACTGATACGTGGAATTTGAGAAACAAGGCAGAGGATCATAGGGGAGAAGAGGAAAAAATGAAACAAGATGAAATCCGAGAGAGAGACAAACCATAAGAGACTCTTAATGTCAGGAAACAAACTGAGGGTTGCTGGAGGGGAGAGGGGTGGGAGGATGGGGAGGCTAGGTGATGAACACTAGGGAGGGTATGCATTGTGGTAAGTGCTGTGTGTTGTGTAAGACTGATGAATCACAGACCTGTACCCCTGAAATAAATAATACATTATATGTTAACAAAATCAAAATAAATAAATAAATAAATAAATAGCCTGGAAAAGATCAAGGTGAAAACAAAATCCCATACCTTTGAAGGGAAAACTAGAAAACCAAGATCTTCAGCAAAATGTCTAACATCTAATAAAAAAATCACTATATGGGTGGAGAAGCCAAAAAGCCATCCCCTTGAAAAAGTTCCATTTCTATCTCAGGTCATTCATAAAAATAAACTCCAAATAGATCATATTTATGATAAATACACAGATATGAAAATAATATAATGAATTCATATATCTGAGATAGAATATACTGAATTACTTACATCAACATATAATATTCATAAAATTCTGATATTATAAGTAGTTAAAGGAAATATATTGTATATTATAAAAAATACAATGAATTCATATAAAATAACATATAACATATTTAATCACATGAATATATGTATGAAAATACAAAATGTTTTTAATAGTCTTGTGCTAGAAAAAGCTTCTCTAAACAAGACATAAAATCTAGAAACGTTAAGGAAAGATGGACAAGTTTGACTACTTAATTTTTTTTTAAAAGCTTGTATTAGGAAAGATGGATAAATGAATTTGAGAGGCAAGAAAGACATTGAGAAAAATGTTTGAAACATCTATAACAGGCAAAGGTCTTCTGCCAACTATTGAGAAATAAGATTAACCCAATAAAAAGTGCACAAAAGTATAAACAGAAAATTGACAGGAAATAAAAACCTTAGGGGCGCCTGGGTGGCACAGCGGTTGAGCGTCTGCCTTCGGCTCAGGGCGTGATCCCGGCGTTATGGGATCGAGCCCCACATCAGGCTCCTCCGCTGTGAGCCTGCTTCTTCCTCTCCCACTCCCCCTGCTTGTGTTCCCTCTCTCGCTGGCTGTCTCTATCTCTGTCGAATAAATAAATAAAATCTTTAAAAAAAAAACCTCAAATGGCCAATAAACATGAGAAAAACTTAACCACATAGCTGAGGAGGGGAAATCAAATTAAAATAAGTTATGTTTTATTTTCACCCGTTAGTTTTGACAGCAATTAAAAGAATCACTAATATCCATAGTTAACAAGACTGTGAGCAAATGTGCAATTCCACAGAACCTGAGTGAGTATATAGTACTGTTTGAAGCTCAATTTGGTAATATCTACCAACATTCAGAAATGCATATGCACTTTGACCCAACAATCATACTTCTAAGAATCTATAATACAGAAATGCTCTAACATGCACACAATCATAAGGCAATATTAAACTAAGGAATCTACGTATGAAAACTTTATGTTCAAATCGCACTTCCAACTCTAGTCAGCAGTGGGACCCTGGGAAAGATACGATATCTTTCAACCTCACTTCTCTTATCTGTAAAATGGGAATAGTAGTAGGACCTAGTTTACAAGTTCACTGCAAAGAAAGAACCAAATAAATCATGTGAAGGGCTTAACACAGGGCATGGCACGTCATAAGTCTTTATTAAAAAACCTTTACTTGGGGCGCCTGGGTGGCACAGCGGTTGAGCGTCTGCCTTCGGCTCGGGGCGTGATCCCGACGTTATGGGATCAAGCCCCACGTCAGGCTCCTCCGCTATGAGCCTGCTTCTTCCTCTCCCACTCCCCCTGCTTGTGTTCCCTCTCTCACTGGCTGTCTCTATCTGTCAAATAAATAAATAAAAAATCTTTAAAAAAAAAAAAAACCTTTACTTCATTCCCTGCTGTATTTCCCAGAACTGAGAACAGTGCCCAGCATATAACAGGAGCGTCATAAATATTTGTGGAGTGAATTTCCTATTATTAGTTCTCCCGCAGGCCTCATTTCCTGGGGGAAATCGTGTCTGTGGTGGACGCTGTCATCTCTCTGATGAGTCACTCAGCAACCCCCTTCAAGAACGAGACTCGTTATCCCAACTGTTGGGAGTGCAACCAGCAGTCTGCACTCCACTGTAGATGTCCCCAAGCTGGAACGTCCTGAACTGACTAGAGCCACCTGGTGCAAAGGCACACCCCCCACCCCAGGGCAATCCACATCAAGTGACTTACTGACAGGAGGACTTAAAAGCCTAGACCTCCTGTACTAATTTAGTAGAGCCATCACGCCATCTTTGAACTTCCCCAAGGGGACACCTGAGGTTTCCAATGAGACAATACTACAGCTCAAGGTCTCGCTGTAGCAAACCCTGCTTCCCAGGTGTTGACCCCAGGCACGCGCCCTAATAAATCCTCTAAATTCTCGTCTCAGATCGGCTTTTCCAACTAACCCAACCTCGTGATAGCGTCTGACAGCTAAATCTAAATTAGCAGAAGTGCCTCTCTTGTAATACCTTACTTTCCCCTTCATAATTTGTGAATAATAGTAACAATAAGTTTGTGATAATGTAATATCTCCTTGACTAGACTGTAAGCTAAGGAGAGATTCTGCTTGTTTAAAATGTTCATATTTTATGAACATTTATGAGCATTACCTCACTTCCTCTCACCCTGGTCCCAATTCTGACAGGAACCATCTAGTTTTTATTATTCTCGGTTTGTTTTGTATTCATTTTTACCACACCTAAGGCAAAGCCTGACATATAGTAAACGTTCAGTAAAATAACAAGCAAATAACCGAATGAAGTGACTGCAAGGGTTTCACTGCATTGCTCTTTGTAACAGAAAAAAATCAAGAAAGGAGAATTTCAATGATGATAGACTTCCATTGTATAAATTTTTCATAGAAAACTGACAAGATCTGCCCACACTCACATATGCTAACATGAGAAGAGCTCTGAGACATATTGACAAGTGACAAAGCAAATTGCAGAATAATACCTCTAGCAGGACACGACAGACAGATACATACACAGAAAGACAGATATCTGAATAGATACATAGGTGGTATACAGTAAGTCCTCGCAGAGATTACCTTTAGTTGGGTGGAATTGTGTATGAAGAAGGATGGGAAGGGAAAGTGATATCCAGCAGTATACGGAGTTCTGAATTGTTTAAACTTTCAAAGAGTGTGCGCAGTACTTTTTTTAAAAAAATTCAGAAAGGTTTACTACCTTCAGGGAGTCTTCCTCAATGGAAGATGGCCGAACACCTCCACTGTGAGTCTCCCAGCGTGGAGTAAGAGGCCTCCACTCGTTTGCAGGACGCATTGTAAGGTCAAGTGATTCACATCTGTGGGTTCTGTCTCGCCATCAGATTGAAAATTCCACTGAGTCTGAGGCTGGGGGCTCTTTCCAATAATGTCTTTCCAATCATGCGGTTCAATACTATTCTACCCAGCACTGTACTGATCCCCTGAGAAAAGCAAGGCCATGGGGGTCTTGGTCATTGTATTTGTATATGGTCTACTAATGTGTTACTGTGCGATTTTTCTTTCTGTACACACAAGAAATGACAGTAAGTACTTGGCTCAACCAAAGTTCTAAAAACAAGTACAAGCCATCCTTACACAATTCTGCAGTTACCTCCCCAGAGAAGTTTCTATGCACCAATAGCACTTACGCTAAAACTAATACAATATCATGGGATACCAACCTATTGCCAAGCTTTAAGACACACGCCTTATGAAATAACACGCAATCAAATATGGCATCAAACAATCTCTTTTATCTGTAAGATTTCTCCTAAAGGTATTGAACACAATTAACGCGACAACAATAAACGATGACAGATTTTTCGTGAGCTGTCTTCACCTTTCTTCTAAATTCTGACTCTGGAGGTAGTTCAACATGATCCTTGAGATTCTGGGGCTCCCAGGGGGTGTATGGGTTGACACTAGTAGCCAGGTCTGTGAAGATTTTGAGAAGAGAAAATTACCACATGGCCTCCGAAGAACCAAGGCCATGGGGCTTTACCTTTATGTTTCCCTTTGTAAATTTCTCCCAGCATCTCCCTAAATTGAATTACACTGTGACCTATTTCTTCCAAGTTGACATATGTTTGTATACAGCCTGAAGGGGGTGGAGCAGGTCCCGACACGAGTTTAAATCTCTGAATGCAGAGAGATTCAAGGTAAATCAGTCTCACTGTAACGTTACCTGTTGTCACTGCAATAAATCTGGAGATCAGTTACCTTTCAAATGTCGCTGTTCCCATGCTTGCATTCAGACTTAGACAATCTTCTCATCTACAGATTGACTGCCCAACATTTGGATTCTAAACTTTGTATGGGAGGATGGGGAGGAGGAAGAGTATACAAGAAAAAAGAGGTGGGGGATCTGACAGTTATTAAGTCTTAAAAGCTCATTTTAAATTCCAGCTAAAACTAATCATCTTTATTTAACGCTCCTATTAAAAATAAACGTGATACAACTGCAAACATGGTAAGATTAAAACAGATACTTAGGACGGGAAAAAAAAGAACAGTCACAATTTTCTGATTTACAATGAAATAAAGATGCTTCAAAACATTTTTTAAGGAAAAAGTGTCCCTTGGCACCGACCATTTATTCGTTATCCAACTGTCATCACGGTACTTACTATTTTTCAAGTAACCAAAATTTGTTTGTACCTTTTACATTTCTTTTCCTGAAAGGTCACTGACAGTGCAGATAGGTCAATACGGTCATAAAAGCACAAAGAGAATAGATCGCATCTAACGTACTGTTTGCCAGCCAAGGCCCAATGCTGTTTGGAATCCCTGAGACCCAGTGTCACTCAGAGAAATTCTGGTTCACCTGAACAAGATTCAGAGCATGATCAGGCTAGAAAGAAGTACCAGATCAGGTCACAAACTGGAGAAACCCGTACTTAGCAAACAAAAAGGTTGAAAGGCCATGTTTTGGATGCACTGTGTTTTCTAGAAGAATATGCAAATAAGGCTCGGGCTCTACTTTTTTTTTTCCCTAATGATTTTTTATTATATTATGTTAGTCACCATACAGTACATCCCCAGCCTCCGATGTAAAGCTCGATGATTCATTAGTTGCGTATAAAACCCAGTGCACCATGCAATACGTGCCCTCCTTACTACCCATCACCAGTCTATCCCATTCCCCCACCCCCTCCCCTCTGAGGTCCCCAGTTTGTTTCTCAGAGTCCATAGTCTCTCATGGGCTCTACTTTAGGGCTAAGGGCTGTTTCAAGTGTCTCTTTCCCTAGATGATTCAAAATAACGATTCAGGTATTGAAGCTCTCTACTCATTGGTAAGACAGTAAACTTAATAGGTTTATAAAGAATACAGCCCAGAGAACATTTCCAAAACCTCCTTCCTTCCCTCCCTAAAAAACCCTCAACTTATGTCCTGGGGAGTAAGGAGTGACATTTCTCATGTTACCAGAAACAAATACTAGATGCAAAAGAACATGCTACTCGAACAGCACTTCCACCTCCCTGTACATGGAATTCATTCTGGAAACATGATGTAGCAAAGAATGAGTAAGGACTTTGGCATCAGAAAAATACGGGGGNCGGGGGTTTTTTTTTTTTTTTTTTTTTTTTTTTGCTTTTCAGCTTCCTATTCTTCAACCAATTCACTTTCGTGAAGCCTCAGATTCATCATCTGTAAAATGGAGCAGTAAGGCCTCCCTTACAACATTTGAGGCTCCGATGGGACATCCACACGGTAAAGTACATTGGCACTCACTTCTTCCTCTTGTTTTCCTTTCCTGTGATTCTGTCCTTCCACAATATGGCGTATTTCTTCCTACCCAGGGCACCAGCACTGTGTGCCAGGCTGGGGAAGTTTCAGAAATACTAGGCAGCATCTCAGAGCACTAAATTGATGAGCTACGAATACCAAAGAGACGAACAAAATAATCCACTTGACGAGGACTCAAGTCTTCGAGACCAAGTTAACATTTTTCTGTTCTAACTAGGGACGCCTGGGTGGCTCAGTCGCTGAAGCATCTGCCTTTGGCTCAGGTCATGATCCCAGGGTCATAGGATCAAGTCCCACATCGGGCTCCCTGCTCAGCACGGAGCTCCCTGCTTCTGCCTCTGCCTCTGCCACTCCCCCTGCTTGTGCTCTCTATCTCTATCTCTCTCTGACAAATAAATAAAATCTTTTAAAAAATCTTTCTCTGTTCTAACTAGGTAACTCAGTGGATAAAGTGTTGGGGAATGTTGAAAGAAAAGGAATTGCTATTAAACAAATGTGATTTTGATCAAACGAGCTAAGCTTCTGTGATTTTTGCAAAAATATACGTGTCAGTGGACTGCTGCTAGGTTCCTTAATGTTCCTTTTTGGGGACTCTTTCCCAAGTGGTCCTTCTTTAGACAATTCCGATTTTAGCCTGCTGCTTAGAACAAAATATCAAAATGACAGTTACCGTATTGAAACTCTCCATTCATTGGGAAGGTAACAAATACCACCACGGAATTCATAAATAATACAAACCAGGAAACATTTCTGTAAGTCTCTCCCTCTCCCTGTTCCCGCTGAACCGTCAACTGCCTTCCCCGAGGCATTCGAAAGAGTGACCGGGGTATTAAAAATAAAAGTGTAGCAAGGTAAGCAAAAAAGAGACAGTCGATCGCCTTGCAAAATATACGTGTCAGCACTTAGCAAAATATGTATCCCAATGAGCCCACACAAAAGGAAACTTTTGCAGGGTTCCTGGCTTTATAAATACCGAAAGAACGGAGAGCGAGCCTGCATTAACCAATCACGCCACCCTCGTTAAACGCCGTTTGGCACAGGCAAGACGAGTTCCTGCCAAAGGAGCAAATAAGACCTTTTCAGGCCCAGCACCCAAAGTCTCTCTGACACAAGGGGCCACAGCTTATGCCACTTGAAATGATGTGCCTCCTGCCTCGGAAATGATATGCACGGCCGTCCCCGACTGAGTGTAACAGTGGTTTAATGGCAGGCTCTGAAGGCTGCTTTATTTGGTAATTGTTTGGGAATAGGTCTCTATGCTAGCTACATAATTTCTCACAAGGATGTTATATCATCTGAGGGCTGCAAGTTCTATTCACCTGGAAAACGTAATCTACAATGAGGTGGGGGGAAAGTGTGACATGAGTCTCTAAGAGGCGAAAATGCCAGCAGTAAAGAATGACACACTGATTGAAGCACTCCTGTCAACATTTGCTTCCTGGGGGCGCCGAGGACCAATACACTCTCGCAGGGAAGCAAATTTGGGTCTTATAGACAGACAAAGCTCCGAGAACTGATTATTCAGTCAAGTCCCCAGGAACTCTTAACACATTTCATATTTTTCAATTTGAAAGAATGGTACTACTTATCTAGAAACCTCCTTTCTCCCAGAAATATAACCCATCAACAAAAATAGCACATCAGCAAAAAAGAAAAAAAAAAGGAGAATTAAATGTCTGCCTATTTACTGTTTTCTTTTCGGTGTCCTACACATTGATGTATGACTAAGATCCAGCCGTCCGTCTAAGACAAGATCATTACTTCGTGGGACCATTCTTGCCAAAGGCAGTGAAACGACTCAATAAAATGTTGCTGAGTTGGGATCCCAGATTGTTCCAGTTCTGATAACCAGCCTCACAACAGAGTTCACCCCTGGCCAGTTTGTATTTAGAAAATGGATCTAAGACAAATGCACTAAAAGAGCTGGATATAAAAATTCAAGTTGTTCGGATGGGCGGGCTTTAGCCCTGATATCCAAATACCGATATACTGTTAACTTAAAATGTTCGCCATGTCTTTTGATATTATCACCTGGAATTCAACAGTTGTTTTAATGTTATAAATTGTCCTGATACTCTTAGCCAATGACTCAGACCACCTACAAGAAGAAGGAGCCTTAAATACATTGTCACTCCTTGAATCTGACATAGACACCTACTCTACCAATTTCTACAAACATTTAAAAATGTGAAGCAGGTAAAAACAAACAAAAATGAAAAACTACACACACGAATTGAAGCTAAAGGAAGCTGATTAATCATAGAACTCTGGTCTGGGTCACAAGAAAGTTGATAGAGCCCAAATGAAAGATTCAGTAGACTGAAACAAGTTTCCACTTCATTTCACTTCACATACTCTGTTCCCTTTAGGATCCAGATACTGTCCTAGTCCCATAGATACATATTTGAATAACTCCTGCTTCCAAATACCTCTCCATTTACTAAGAGAGAGGAGATAATATGCAAACCTTTGCAAAGCTCATGAGAAAGGTATTAAGAGAAGAGAATCTGAGTAGTTAAGGATGGAGACAGGAGGGAAACCTGCCTCTTATTCCAAAAGACACTGGAAGGGTATGAAGATTTAACCAAGGCTCATGCACAGAGGAACTCACACCTCTCATGCCATAAGGTAAGTAAAGATTCTGCCTCAGAAAAGTGATAAGGGGATCAGATGATGTCGTTTGTAGCAATGGATGAACAAATATCTCATTGTTGACTTAAAACCTGTGACCACAGTAACGCGATCAGGCTTCCTGGGAACAGGCTAGGAGCTCAGGGTTCTGCACCCCCAATCCACCCTTCTCTACCAGGCCCCTTGAAACAGGTGCATCATCAGGTCTGGCCAAAGCACAGCGAGGTGCCTCTTTTATGTCACAAGGTACCTGATAGGATGTGCATCTAGGTGCACCCACGCGAATCAGAGAGATTCCATCGGCCAACCCAAAATGTCCTTAAGACTACGATGCTGCAAAGATCAGACTCTAGCTCCCTGTGGTGCTAATTTCTCAGACATCATGGCAGTGATCTCACTGGGTAGAAATGTTTGATTAAAGCAACTCTTTCCAACTGAAGTCTTTGTTTAAGTTACTTATGACAAAACTCGTTGATTTTCCTCAATGAACTGCATTGTATGAACCCATCCCTGTTTCTTCTTTCTCCCTACAATTTTATTCCCACCAAGGAAGCCCTCATCAAGTCATGAGCAATACAGAGTAAACTCAAGAAAATCTCAATTTTAGATCTGAATGAAGTCCTTCAGGAAAAAAGCTATGGCGATTTCCTCTAAGATTATGACTGTTGTCATGGAGCACACTCAACACCATATACTTCCTTCCCTGTCAGCCAATCATCCCCTTTCAGGACAACCATTGTAATAATATACTCAATTATAAGCCCTAAAAAAAAGAAACAGGAAGTGGGGCTAAAAGTCACTTGATAAACCCAACCAATCAAATTTCACCATTTACCCTCTCCCATTCAGATCAGGATATTATCACTAAGATCTATTCGTAAGGCCCATGGTAATGGGTCCTATGGCATCCATTACTGAAGTGAAACAATTTTTTCCTTTTCACAAGAAAAGATGTGGTTGGTATGGTTTTTGTTCCCATATAAAGTATTATAAGGTATCTGTGAACTTTCAGAGACATGAGGTGCCTTTGAGAAAGAAAAGAATAATGAACGCCCTTTAACCCCCTGATTAAAATCCCCTTGCTTAGAAATCATGCTTACTCATGTTCTATACCAGAAACACCATTCACACTTTGATTCATTCATTAATAAAATTAGATAGCTACTATGTACCAGGCCTGTCCCAGATGCTTGGGACAGACCAAGATCTCTGCCAGTAAAGATCTCACATTCTAGCAAAACGACCCTGGGTTTAGGTCAGAAGTGGCATTACAAAGAAAAGAAATGATAAACCCATGAATAACTAGTGTTGGAACCATTGTTCATTCACCCGAAATAAAATAAAATTAGATCCCTACCTCACACTGGACATAAAAACAAGTAACAAAGTTTCAGACTACGATGCAAAATATACTCTTTGTAGGAACTTAAAGTAGGAAAAAGTTTCTTAAACAGGAGACAAAGCAAAATCCATATCGTTCTATTTGATTACACAGTAATTCAAAGCTTCTGCAAAAAAACAACAGCAACAAAAATCAAGCCACCGGCTGGAAGAATGCACATACATAACCAGGAAAGAATCTGTATCCAGAATACATAGAGCATTCCTTCAAATCAAGGGAAACAAAGATTAAAAGCCTACTTTTTAAAATGGGAAAACAACATGTGCAGTATATTCATAAAGAAGAAAATCAGAGGAGCCAATAAACTTATGAAAAAGTGATCAGCCCCTTAAGTTACAGGGAAAACACAAATTAAAGCAGCAAGAAGAAGTCATTTTACACCCCTTAAATTGGCAAACATTTTTTTAAAGATTTTATTTATTTATTTGAGAGAGAGAAAGAGTAAGAGAGAGAGCAAGGAGAGGGAGAAGGAAAGCAGACTCCTCACCGAGCAGGGAGCCTGACGTGGGGCTCAGTCCCAGGACCTCACCATCACGCCCTGAGCGGAAGGCAGACGCTTCACCGACTGAGCCACCCGGGCGCCCCAAACAGGCAAACATTTTACAGTCAGACAGTACCAAGTGTGGATGAGGATGAAGAGCAACAGGACTTCTCAGTCACTGCTGAGGACAGAGGAGATGGTGAAGATACATTTTGGAGCCATTTAGTAACATCTAGGAAACAGCTTGCTTGAGGGCTCAGGGAGACCTGCTTGAGAATGTTCTTCCATTCGCACCCCTATGTATTCCGAGCAAAACTTGGGAAGCAAATTAAATGCCCCATGAGCAGGGAACTACAGAGATTATACCACAGTCAGCAATGCAAACCTGCAGCCGTTAAAATGAATAAACCGGGGCCACATTTAATTAACATGGAGAGTCCTCAGAAACACAAGAGTCAAAATGAATTGCAGAAGGAAACACAGAGTACGATAACATATCCTTTCAAAATCTACAAAAAAGAGCTAAACACTTATAGAGGTTTAGATTTGTATAAAAGTATTTGTAAAAGCAGCATCTGGGTGGTTCAGCTGGTTAAGCCTCTGACTCTTGATTTCGACTCAGGTCATGATCTCAGGGTTCTGGGATCAAGCCCCAAGTCGGGCTCTGCACTGGGCATAGAGCCTGCTTAAGATTCATTCCCTCCCTCTCTGTCTGCCCCTCTCCCCTCAAAAAAGATTTCTGAAAACCATTACTATAAAAGACATTAAATTCCTAGTGGTGGTTCTTTCTGGAATGGGAGCCGAGAAATAAAGTTACGGAACAGCATACTGCGGTCCTCAACTCTAATGGCAATATTTTGTTTCTTTAAAAATACCTCAAGTGAAGATCACAAAAATCTTAAGATTTAATAAATCTGATTGGTAGATATGTACATGCTCCCAATTACAGCCTGTACTTGCCTATACTTGTCTACAGATGTGAAATATTTCCTAGAAACATGACTGGCTTTTAAAGAAGAGGGAATAGAAAATAAAATTAGATGAAATTTGTTCCTTTTGTCTCTGAAGTAAGGCAAAAAAAAAAAAAAAATTGAGACCATGGGCTCACACTGTCCGTTAGGAAACAAAACAATTAATAGAATTGGGCCATGCTCTTTCTACTGTCCGCTTCCCCGTGCCCTCACTCTCAGAGTATCACTGTCACCTGGTTGTCCCTGCAGTGATTGCCTGCTGGTGGCTGAATGGACACAAAATGCCTTTGCTAGTGACCCATCAGCCCAAAGACTGTGACCAATGCAGAAGCCCACCTTCAGGAAGAGTGTGGAAGAAGACAGGAAATGGTCCGCTAATACTCAACCTTGTAATTAATAGGAAATACAAACTTCATTGAGCATTCTGTCTTTCAGTATCTCTTTAACTCCTACCTTGTTGCAATTAGAAAAGAAAAGAAAGAGGGGCACCTTTGTGGCTGTTGGTTAAGTGTCTGACTTTTCTTCAGTTGATGATCTCAGGGTCCTGGTATCCAGCCCCACTTCAGGCTCCCGCTCCTCAGGGAGTTGGCTTCTCCTTCCCCCTCTTGCTCTGCCCTTTCCCCAACTCATGCTCTCTCTCAAATAAGTAAACAAATCTTTAAAAAAAAAAAAAGAGAGAGAGAGACTCAGAGCATGATCTCAGCTCGAGAAAATAAACATTGTGATCATTTTTGGCAGGCCATAGACTAGAAACACAAAATAATAAGACTAAATCGTTGCTCCCCCATCTTCTTCCTTCCAGACATGTTTTTCACTCCTACTTAAGGTATATTATTCTACAAAGGTTTTATCTCTTCACTTTAATTTCTATAGCTAATAAGTTCACATGTCAACTTGTCTTAAGCACTTCACACCGCTTCCTTTGAAAAATGATCCCACTCTTACAAAGGTGAGGAATTTAGCACAATCTTATTTTCCACACTATGCTGATCTTGGCCAAAATAATGGGATTTAAACACAAATTACTGTTCTATTACACTTTTATATTATACATAGTATCTTTCAAGGATAATTTTTAATGCTCAAGAATTATCTAGACAGTTCTATATGTTTAACTTGTATCGAAGAATAAGATAGTCTTTTTTTACTCAGCCTTCCTCAATTTTTACTTATTTTTGACTTTTTGATCATTAGGAGCTGTGCTTTCCAAACTTTAATGTACGCACGAATCACCCTGGGATCTTGTTAAAATGCAAGTTCTAATTTCGGCAGGGCCTGGGAGGGGCGTGATATTCCGCATTACTAACAAGCTCCCAGGTGATGCTGATGCATCCCTTTTGATCAGCAAGGAGCTCAAGTAAATGTTTCGACGATATATAAGGAGGGTGTTTTTTGCACCTTTGCATATTTCAGAATGTCTTTCTATTCTTTATACGTGTGAATGACATTTTCACTAACAACAGTATACGTGAAGCACGGACCGCTCTTTACACATCTCTTTGGTAGACGCTCTATTATCTTTCAGTGTTCGGCATTGCAGGAAATACTGAGGCTCACCTTACTTGAGCCCTTTGAAACACAGCACTTTTTTTCCTGCCTGGAAACTTGCAGGAAAAGAGGTTTTCTTATATCACAAGAATTCAAAATTTTGCCATAATAAATCTAGATGTGTTGCTACTTTCATTTCGTTTGGTGAAGACCACAGTGAGCATTTTTAATTTGAAATTTTTTCAAGCTTACGAAAAAAAAATTTTCTTCATCCCTGATTAAGACATGTGCCCTGTATTTTTTATATTTATCAATTTATCGATTCTTATTTTCCTTAAATTTGATCATCTCCTTTATTCTTCATCCCTATTGATTTCATCAATTGTAGTTGGAGATTTTAATACCTTACTTTCACTAATTTAGAGAACGAGACAGAAAGACAGTATCAACCAACTTGATGTAACCGACTTTTATACAATGTAATGTTATACATTCTTACAACAAAATATGTTATTACATTGAAAATGAAAATGAAAGATGTATGGCTATACTTGCCAACACCAATGAATTTTAGAAACAAGGTTGAGGAGGGGGGAGGCATTTCATAAGAAAAGGAGCTTCACTATAAAACTATTTTCATAAAAATAAGCAAAACTAAATGATACGTTGGGAACTATACATATATATACACACATAAATACATATATATACTATATACATATATACTATATATAGTAAATTTACTGTAAACATATAGTAAAATACATATGTAAAAATACATATGGTGAACATACTATATATGGTATATTTACTATATACATACATATAGTAGTATATGTGTATATATGTATGCATGCATATACTTGTACGTATATAGTGTGGCATACTTACTATATATACATATATACTATATATATACACATATATGCTATACACACACACACACACACACATATATATATAGCAAATAGTAAGGAAAAACAAAAGAGGATGACAACACAATTCAGTATACTATCTACTTCTGGGGGAAATGAATACACAGTATATTTTAAGTTCTTAAATGTTCTTCTCCTTAAAATAGATAATAGATTTGTTATTTTATTTCATTAGAATATAACCACACTCAAATGTTAAAAATGCCAATCACAGAATCAACTCCTACTAAGGGAAGTGAAAATAAAATTCAGAAAACGGTGGACAGAATGATGGCATGAGAACCTCTATAAATCTGCTTCTGCATAAAAGCAGTGAAAACCCTAGCACAAGTTGTCAAAATTAACTTTCCATAATACAAAAATTTAATCAAAGGTTTGCAACAATCTCAGGAATGTTCACGAAATATTCAAGAAATACTGCAAAATCACAGTAAGATTTTCAGGAATTTTAACTTGACTTACTCCCATCCTCATTCCCTGTGCAAAGAAAAAGAAAAGTTTGGCCAATACACAGGGGAAATAACAGTCATCAGAAACTGATCTGAAAGGACCCTAAAATTAGACTTACTCAGTAAAACTTTTAAATTAGCTAGTATAAATATATTCAAAGGAATAAAGAAAACCATATACAAAGAATTAAGGGACCAAGAAAATGAGAAGACAAACCATAGACCGGGAGGAAATATTTGCAAAAAGCATAGCTTTTTGTTACCCCCCCCCCAAAAAAAGACTGTTATCCAAAATATATACAAGGAGCATTTAAAAGTCAACAATAAGAAAAGGGACAACCCAACTGAAAAATCAGCAAAAGATCTAAACAGCTGTCTTACCAAAGAAGGTATATAGATGGCAAATAAACAAATGAAAGATGCTCCGTGACATATGTCATTAGGGAACTGCAAATCAAAACAACAGTGAGACACCACTACACACTTAATAGCATGGGGATGTTAATTTTAATCCTAGAGCAATCACAAAGAAAATAACTTACATATATATATATAGAGAGAGAGAGAGAGAGAGAGAACAGGTTTTTTAAAACTATGATCCAACTATATAAAACATACTTTAAACTCAGAGACAGGAAAATTGAAAGCAAAAGAGTAGAAAACAATATCATGCAAGCAGGAATCAAAAGAGGATGAGAAGGGGGAATGAACCACGAGAGACTATGGACTCTGGGAAGCAAATTGAGGGTTTCAGAGGGGAGGAGAGTGGGGGATGGGCTAGCCCAGTGATGGGTATTAAGGAGGGCACGTGTTGCATGGAGCACTGGGTGTTACACACAAACAATGAATCATGGAACACTACATGAAAAACTAAGGATGTACTGTATGGTGACTAACATAATAAAAAATTTAAAAAAAAAAGAGAATGAGAATGGTGATAATAACATCACACATGGTACACTTTAAAACAAACATTATTTGTAAAGTATCTTAATTTCGCCAGTAAGGGAATCAAGGCATACAGAAGTTAGCCAATTGGTCTAAGACCATAGAACATATAAATGAGAGATGGGGAATGAAATTTAGGAAGTCTAGCATCTAGAGACAGGATGAACTTAGAGGCACAATTCTTGGCTTCTGACTTTCAAAATGAATGTTTAAAATTCATATTGTATACTAGGACTTGGCAAACATTGGCCCCTGGCCTGTTTTTGTTAAGACCCATGAGCTAAGAATAGTTCTTAAATTTTTTAATGGTAAAAAAAAAAATACGAAGAACATTTCATGACACACAAATGTTATATTAAACCATGGTCAGTTCTGTGCATTTCGTCAGAATCAAAGCTGAAAATTCTCATATGTCATACCAATATAGCAGTTCCAAGGTTTGGTAGAAAAGAAGTTTCATTTCCATTTTTTTTTGTTTTATTTAAACTCAAATTAGTAAGCATATAGTGTATTATTAATGTGGGGGTTGAAATTAGTGTGTCATCAGTTGTATATAACACCCAGCGTTCATTATATCAAGTGCCCTGCTTTATGCCCCTCACCCAGTTACCCCATCCCCCCACCCACCTTCCCTCCAGCAACCCTCACTTTGTTTCTTATAGTTAAGAGTCTCTTATGATTTGTCTCCCTCTGTTTTTATCTTGTTTTGTTTTTCCTTCCCTTCCCCTATGTTCATCTGTTTTGTTTCTTAAATTACACATGAGTGAGATCATATGGTATTTTGTCTTTGACTGACTTACTTCCCTTAGCATAATACCCTCTAGTTCCATCCACATCATGGCAAATAGCAAGATTTCAATTCTTTTTGATGGCTGATATTCCAGTGTGTGTGTGTGTGTGTGTGTGTGTGTGTGTAGAGGGATATGTATATGCATGTATATAAAATATATATATATATACTATACACACACACACACACACCACATCTTCTTTATCCATTCATTTGTCAATAGACATCTGGGCTCTTTCCACAGTTTGGCTATTGTGGGCATTTCCGCTATAAACATTGGGGTGCAGGTGCCCCTTTGAATCACTAGTTTTGGAACCATTGGGGTAAACACCTAGTAGTGCAATTGCTGGGTCATACGGTAGCTCTGTTTTCAACTTTTTGAGGAACCGCCACACTGTTTTTCAGAGCGGCTGCACCAGCTTGCATTCCCATCAACAGTGTAGGAAGGTTCCCCTTTCTCCGCATCCTCCCCAACATCTGTTGTTCCCTGAGTTGTTCATTTTAGCCATTCTGACTCCGGTGAGGTGGTATCTCATTGTGGTTCTGATTCATTTCTCTGATGGTGAGTGATGTTGAGCATTTTCTCATGTGTCTGGCAGCCATTTGAATGTCTTCTTTGGAGAAATGTCATTTCTATTTTTTGAGCTCAAGGCCAAGACTGAAATTTTTCTGAATGACAAGAACTACCTCCAACCATGATCATCCAATACTGAATGGCTTTTTTTTTATAATAGTATTTTTTATTATATTATGTTAGTCACCATACAGTACATCCCTGGTTTTTGATGTAAAGTTCGATGATTCGAATGGCTTTTGAAATTAGTTTTGCTGAAGACTCTATGCTTTTACATGTAAAAGCTTTTCCTCAGATTTTAGCTCTGGCTGTGACAACATAGATGGTACTGGACTAATCCTCCTACAGAACATAGTTATGGAAGCAGGGTGACATAATTTAAAATTGGTTGAAGGCGTTATAGACAGTCAATGCAGGCTCTATTTAAGGGGCTTTGCTCTCCTTAAGAAAAGGAAAACGTAGAAAATGAACGCTATGCTCACTTTGGCTTTTTTTCCCTAAGGTGAGAAAGGAACCTTCTCAGACTAAAACAGTGGTCTTGCTGGGCTGACAAGGCAAAAACCCAAGCCAGGGCAGCCACAGAGGCTAAAATACAAGGGCAAGGTGTCAGAGACCAGGGAACTACAGAGAAGAGACCTCAAAATTTCTCAACCAATCTCCCTTTTGTAGTCAGCCTGTAGGCTTCATGTGTATAGAATTATAACACGCACATACACAAACACACATATGCACGCACGCGCACACACACACACACACACACACACACAGAGCAGAAACCAGCAGCTGCAAGTCTACAAAGTTAAGCACACAGCCGAACAGCCTCCCGGTGCTGGGAGACAGGTGTTAGAGTTGCAGGCCCAAGCCAAACGAGAAGGGCTAGAATTTCTGTGTAGTTAGAGGGTTGCACCCAAGGTCTAAGGAGGACATCCTAGGAGTAAGGAAAAAAACCTGAGCCCTCACAAAGGCCATTTATAGGAACAAAGTGATTTGCTATACCCATCTCCCTGTAAAACAATTTAAGCCACTTTGATTTACTTTTTAGCTCTCGGTCTATTTTGGTTTGGTCTATTGTCGGCCATGTGCAGGTAAAAGTTTCACAACCAGCTCTCCAAGGGCAATAAATCCTCATTGGTAGCTTTCGCCCATTTCTGTTGTGCACATACTCCCACCATGACCAAGGTCAAGCTACCGATATGCCATCACTGAACACAGATTCAAGGACAGATGCGCACCAGTGATGCTCGCCAGCTGACGCGAGGGGGCCCCGGCACACTCCTGAACATGCAGCCCAACCCCTGGAATTCATACCTTCAAACTCAACAAAAAAGAAGGAATGGCTTCATAAACCCAAATACATCTCATAATCCAGCATTTGTTTTAACATTCGGAATTGCTGAATTAATGTGAGTATCTCCTCAGAGATTCTCTTCCCTGTAAGGTAAAGACCTGCAATATAACATTATTCTTGAACATAATCTCTTCTTCGGACCGCACGATGAGTTTCTCTCATTCAAAGACAAACAAAGGAAGTGTGTTGGACACCAGTGAAAATTGTTTTCCACGGATTTACCTTAAACTCATGTTGATGAAACATAGTTGGAGTCAACAAATACTATGGAGTGCGTCCTCTATCTACAGCACTCTGCAGTGCAATGAAGGGTTTCCTATGTCTCCACTTGTTCTTATCAAAACAGTCAACAGTCTAAAAGAAAACCTGTTAAAAGGAAATTTGTATTTTTCAGGGGCGCCTGGGTGGCACAGCGGTTAAGCATCTGCCTTCGGCTCAGGGCGTGATCCCGGCGTTATGGGATCGAGCCCCACATAATGCTCTTCTGCTATGAGCCTGCTTCTTCCTCTCCCACTCCCCCTGCTTGTGTTCCCTCTCTCGCTGGCTGTCTCTATCTCTGTCGAATAAATAAATAAAATCTTTAAAAAAAAAAAAGGAAATTTGTATTTTTCAAGATTGCATGGACTGGGGGCTGGGGCTGGGGGACCCAAAGCAAAGAGCAGGGATATAACAGCGTAACATAAAGTTGCAAGATTAGAAAATGAAAATCCTGAATTCCCTGTCTCCACCTGTTGTCCTTTTAGTAGCATGTGAACTCAGCGTGAAGCCACCTCCACAATGACCCATGACCAACAGGGGACATGGTTCCATTCTGGCTTCATGAATTGGGGATCATATTACCTTATTTGTGGCTTTCCTCTGCCAGGGAAGAGTCAGCCAAGTTCTTTTGGGCTGTTCGCATATGTCTAAATCACCCATTTTCTAGCACTAAGGAAAAGTGTCCTTTTTCCTCCTGAAACCCTGGCCTTATAACAAATTTACTCCATAACATAGTGTCTCTTTGAGGAGGAAAAAATTCTTATTTGATTCTCTAGAGGTGATCGCTTCACTTCCCTTTATATCTTGATGTATAAAAACATATATTCTAGGGACACCTAGGTGGCTCAGTCGGTTATATGTCTGCCTTCGGATCAGGTCATAATCCCAAGGTCCTGGGAATGAGTCCCTCATCAGGCTCCTTGCTCTCCCTCTGCCTGCCACTCCCCTGCTTGTGCTCTCTCTCTCTTTCTGACCAATAAATAAAATCTTTTTTAAAAAAACCCACAAATTCTAATATTACGTTCCCTATCCTGCTGAAATGCAGCATTCTGTCTGCCTTGCCTTACACAATTCCATTTGGGCTAACTTCTGCTTAGCTTTATTAAACTTAGTTTATCAGACATAGAAATATGTGAAAGTATACCATTTTCCTGCTGCAGCTGTAACAGATTACCATAAATTTAGTAGCTTAAAACAACACAAATTTATTTTCACACAGTCCTGGACATTAGAAGTCTGAATTGGTCTCACTGGGCTAAGACTGTGGTGTCAGCATGGCTGAATTCCTTCTGGAGGCTCTAGGGGAGAATTGTTCTTTACTGTTTTCAACTTCTACAGGCCACATGCCCCACTCAGCTCATCCATCCTCAAAGCCATCAATGACCACCAGGTCTCTCACACCTCGTATCACTCTGATAGTGACTCCCCAGCCTACTTCTTTCACTGTAAGGATCCTTGTAATTAGGCTGGGTCAACAAGGATAAACCGAGATAATATGCCCAACTCAAAGTCAGCTGATCAGAACCTTTATCGCCCTCTGCCATATAACAGAACACATTCATAAATTCCAGGGATGAGGATGTGGACATTAGAGGAGGGCCATTATCCCGCCTATTGCAGAAGGGGAGGGAATAACAGCTAGAGAAAGACCAAAGAAGATGTAGAACATTTTTACACGTCCATTTGTTCCCAAGAAAGTCATAACGTATTGTCATTACAAAACTAAAATACGTAATTTGTAATGGTCAGTCCCCCTCTCCTACGTGTGTGTGGCTGAGGCCCGCTCTCTTTGCACATGGAATGCCCTTAGGAGTGTCCACATTTCTACAATAGGGACGTGCTTCGTCTGTTGACTAGACTGCAAAAGCGACTCCAATGTGAAAGCATAAAAGCCACTCATTTCACAGATAAAGAAACAGGGGTCCAAAGAGGTGAGACGAATTTCACATTAAGCCAGCCAGAGACAGCCTTAGAAACCCAGTCTCCTGATTCACCATTCAAGGTTCTTGTCCTATCCAAGGCCACATGCAGAGACTGAGGGTCTTCAATAACTTTCCTTCTGTCGCCATTAGGGAGAAGTTGAGTACAGAACCCATCGCTCTTAAAAATGAAAATGATGCCATTCCCTCCAGTGTGATAAAAACCCATCCCACTTTCATCTCAATGCTAGGGAAAGCGCTGAGACAATTTATAGGTGCAAGGAGATTGAGTAGATCATAAATTCATTCCCAACATTCCTCTGGCAAAAAATGGTGATTAGCTGACACCATGACAGTTATCCCAAATCTCCTCACAGAAAAGAGGTTAGAAAATACAAATGCTCTTTTTTTTTTTTTACCCCATTCAGTGAGAAATAAGAAGTCTGCCAAAGGGATCAATGGTGTTCTGTGAAAGCTTTTGCCTTCATGATAAATGGACAGTCAGACCTAGGTTGTGTCTTCCCTTGTATTCCTACTTAGAGGACAAGAGCTTTTTTGTTTGTTTGTTTACTGCTCTGTTCCAAGCATGAGAAAGTACCTAGAATATACATAGATATTTTCTAAATACATAGGTATTGTCGAACAATGCCAGCAGTTATATCAGCTATTTAAAATACAGAGAGGGGCGCCTGGGTGGCACAGCGGCTAAGCGTCTGCCTTCGGCTCAGGGCGTGATCCCGGCGTTATGGGATCGAGCCCCACATCAGGCTCCTCCGCTATGAGCCTGCTTCTTCCTCTCCCACTCCTCCTGCTTGTGTTCCCTCTCTCGCTGGCTGTCTCTGTCAAATAAATAAATAAAAATCTTTAAAAAAAAAATACAGAGAGAAAAGTCAGGTGAATCGCAGGGATATCATGTTTGACATCACTGTGCCACTGAATTAGTACCAACAGCTGCCTCCCACCCTGTTGTTATATGACAAAATTTAATTCTACTTGATATTCACTGTATGTTCGGTTTTCTGTTACTTGCAGCTAAAAGCATTTCTTACCTATAGAGTCACTTCATGCACCGCAAGTCTGCAAATCAGACATATGAAAAGAGCTGCCTCTAGCATAAGGAAAATTTATAGGGTGACAGTAATGTTCAATATCTTGATGGGGTGAAAATGTTCAATACCTTGATAGAGGTTTAAGTGTGCAATTTTCAAAGGCAGTAAATGTGCATTTAGGATTCATAGAGAATTGTATCTAAATTTTAACGAAGAGAATAAAAGCTGTAAACAAATGTTGAACTCCGTTTAATGATATGCACACTGAAGTCTGATACATTGGGCAGTATACTGATATCCACAATTTACCTTGCAGCACACCAAAGATAAAATACAGATGGACAGAAGGACTGAGATATGGTAAAGCAAATACGATAGACTGTTAGAGACAAGGAGTGGGTACTTGGGAGTTCACACCTGCAAATTTTTTCAACTTTTCTGTAAATTTGAAAATGTTCAAAACAGCCCTATCTTATTAATATATATGACAGACCTGGAGGAAATGATGGTTTCAAAATTTCTATTTCTATGAGACAGAGTAGCTCTCTGACTAGGAGTAGGAGGAAATAGCTAGAAGACATGTCCTCCAAGTGTGTTGCAATCACAGTATTAATCGACACATTAAGGAAATTCTCGATGGCAGTTTCTTTTTGAACTTGACAAAATTAACACTAAATTTTCCTGAAACAATGACCAGGTAATAATAGTTAGGAATTTGAAAAAAAAAAAAATCAAGTAATGACAAGGAATTTATTCAGCTACATATTAAAACAAAATAGAAAGCTAGTAAGGAAGCATAGACCCTGATTGAAATTTAATATACTCCATTTCTGGAATTATGGTGTATATATCTTTTAAAAGCATGCAGAAATACTGTATTAAATATAGCTAACATCATCCCATAGGCATAGTTGATATATGAAAAAAGTAAGGGTAGTCTCCAGAAGTCAAACTTCCAGAGCCCAAATAAGAACCACCTGAGAGCCCTCGCTGCCTGACAGAGTAGAGCACATTTGACCAATGATCAAGTGTGAGAACAGAGACACCAAAAGGAGTAACTATAAAGACAAATGATTTCATTAAGTATTATAACAAATATATGAAGAACAATAATAGCTTTATGGGCAAGTGCACAATCGTCTAAATAAGTAATCTCTAAAATATCTGAAATTATAGTTTGATTAAGAAAAAACAATTATGGATCATGACCTTGGTAAATGTCAACGTTCTCCAAGGCAACGGAACCAAGAGGACAGACATAGCTATAGACATAAAGGTATAGATATAGATATGCGTATGCCTATATATACACATATACAAATGCATATATATTCATATACATATAGAAAAAGATTTATTATGAGACATTGGGTCAAACAGCTGTGGAGGCTTAAGATTCCTGGGACCCACCTTCTGCAAGCTGAAGCCCAGGAAAGCTAGTGGTACAGTTTCAGGCCAAACCCCAAGACCTGAGAGCAGGGAGGCCACCCGTGTAAGTCCCTGTGTGTGTCTGAAGGCCCAACCACCAGAACTGCAGATGCCAGCTGAAGTAGAGAGACAATTCCCCCTTCCCCCACCACCTCATGCTACCAAGACCCCAGAGAATTGACGGTGCCCACCCACCTTGGTGAGAGCTATCTTCTTGACTCATTCTACCAATTCAAAGGTTAATCTTTTCTGGAAACACCCTCACAGACGTAGCCAAAAGTAGCATTTTATCAGTTATGTGGGAATCCCCAGCCCAGTCAAGTTGACAAATACAAGTAGCCATTACAGTTCCTGTGTTTATTTATATATCATAGACATGTACTCAGTGCTAACAAATTATCTATGTAAAACAAGACCCAGAAATGTAAATTTAAAATATGAGTTTGGATGTGTGTCTACATGTACATGTGTACGTACTCTTTTTTTTTCAAAAGATTTTATTTATTTGAGAGAGATAGAGCATGAGCAGAGGGGAAGGGCAGAGGGAAAGGGAGACGTAGACTCCCCACTTAGCAGGGAGCCCAACTGGGGGCTCAATCCCAGGACCCCAGGATTGTGACCTGAGCCGAAGGCAGATCCTTAACTGACTGAGCCACCAAGGCACCCTCCACGTATATTCTAACATGGATTATCTTGAGCCCCTTCTGGGATACTCATGCTCCCCTCCCTCACTTTGAAAACAATTGGTCTTTATGAGTCTATAGCATATAAAGTAAGGATGAGATGGTTAGAAAGCTCCATGTCCTTCCTCCACTTTCTAGGTGATGCCCAAATTTCTTTTCACTTCCTTAGTTTTAGCCCTTAGCATAAATGGCTTCCAGCTCCCTTTCAGAGAGCACTTTTAATTACTGAAAGTGGAGAAAGCACCAGAAAACAGTGGGGAGCAGATCAATACGAAACACAAAGTGGAGGGCTAGAAGTCGCAGAGCCTTGGAGAGTAAATATCCCTCTCTTAGGGACATGAAGCCATTTACTCAAAGAATTTATAGCACACAGTTAATAAGCCTGGAATATTGTTCATTTCTTACAAAATCTGTTTTTAAATAAAATGTTTAACAATCTGCCCACTTTCTTATTCCAAACAGAAAGAGAATAAGCCATAATGTCTTCCACCCCAAGGATCTACAAGATGAGTTCTGTGCACCTGGCTGGACCAGCTCCCTCTCCCATATCTGTCATGCACATTCTCCCCACATTGCTCACCTGGTCAAAGATACACAAGTCCCAGAAGAAGAAGGAAGTTCTTTAGTCAAGAACTTCTGAGTATCATGTTTCTTTCACACCAGCTAAATTGAGGACATAGATCTTTTTTTTTTTTTTTAGTTCTGGAATTTTCCATGCTTCTAATCCTCCATAATCATTAAAAGCAATTCTTTAAAAAGCAATCTTTGGGTTATTTCAAATCTACATGGTTTCAATTCTTTTCGCTATTTTCCACCCATTTTATACTTGAGAAGATGTAGCTGTTTTAGTTTTGAATAAATCCAAAACTAAAAGCTAATAATTTCTGTAAGTTTTTACAGAAAATGAAATCCTACTGATCAAAGAAGGGGAAGAAATGGGGGGAGGACAGAGTTTGATTTTCTTTTTTGTTAGTTTGTTTGGGTTTTTTTTTCTTATTATTTGTTTGTGAATATATAGAAATCTCCTGTTCACATTTTCAGGTGAGTTCCTAAAGCAAATGGCACAGGTCTGGGCTGGAGCTGGGTGGGTGACAATGGAAAGCTTCCATTCCACTAAATCCACACATCTGTAGATCAAATATAGCCAGTATGAGCTAGTTTCCAGTCTCTTTTAGCTGCTCAGGAAGCCAAGTTTTACAGATAATGGAGAGTATAACCCTTTGCATATCAAAAGGTTTTAATTTTCATTTATTTAAGTTATGGGGTTGGCAAACATTCCAAAATGGATTTCATGTTCTTAGCCAAACGATATCAAAGGTAACCGGACATCTTCTTGATCAAATCAGCACAATCATGGAGACTATCAATGTCTGTATTCACCCCCGCTCCCTGTTACTCTTGAGTTCACATTTACCTTCTACCTGTTCTTGCCCCTTGTCTCCCCAGAGCTCCAACACTATAGGCTTTTCTTGTTATGAAAGTCCTTGTGGACACTGCGACTGATTAGAGGAGTTCTTCTATCAGGCAGAAATCTACACCTTCCTAAGTGACCATTGCTTAGAACACAAAAGCCACCTTAATATAAGTTGTAGTGTACTGACCTCCAGAAGACTGTGAAAGATGATCCTATATGAAAAGTACAAGGGGCTGTTACTTTATTTGGTTATTTATCAAATTCCTGGTTCTATCTGGTTTTCCGGCATAATACCAATATGTGAATCCTGGGTAAGTAAACTATCACTTAAGGACTAATCCTCAGCATATTCATGTAATAGCCCAGAGTTTATCAGTATTTGGGTGGAAAAATCAAGGCTCTGAGCAAAAAGTTCCTTATCCAGGTGACATTAAGTCCATTAAGATACTGAAGACTGAACTCATGTGTATGCTAAGTGAATCTTTTTCTACCTGCAGATTAATAGATAGTCTGGATTCAGATTACAAATTACTCAGTCTGCAATTCTAACCCACAATCTTTAACGCCTCACTTCACTCCATGCCTTGGAATTTCATTAAGAGTTCCTTAGACATGGGGAGCCTGGGTGGCACAGCAGTTAAGCGTCTGCCTTCGGCTCAGGGCATGATCCCGGCGTTATGAGATCGAGCCCCACATCAGGCTCCTCCGCTATGAGCCTGCTTCTTCCTCTCCCACTCCCCTTGCTTGTGTTCCCTCTCTTGCTGGCTGTCTCTATCTCTGACAAATAAATAAATAAAATCTTTAAAAAAAAAAAAAAAGGTTCCTTAGACATGACTGTAATGCCAGAAAGCTAGAATGACTATAGGTCAACCCCTAAAATGGAGACGTAAGCAAAAGAAACAAAAAGCAGTATACACAACTAGCCAGAAATAATCACGTATCCTTGAGACCAACTCTTTACTTTAAAAGGTTAAACAATTTTTTCTGTTGACTGAATTACCAAGATCATAATTCCAACTCTTCACTTATTTTTACTTTGCCAGATTTGGTTTCAAATAGAATGGTATTGATGCAAACACACTAAAGGGACGTAACTTGAAATTCAAGCATCGGGAAAAGCATCCTAAGTAAACAACCAAAAAGAAGCACCAAAAAAAAAAAAAAATCCCTGACCAAAAAAACAAACAAAACCTTTGCCATCCATTCCCTGGATTTCCAGAACACATCATCAGTAAGCAATTAGAAAGCCAGAGTCCTTCTATATAGTAAAACTTTGTCCTTCGGGGCATTTCCACACACCAGAATAACCCACCTGACAAATCAAAAGCATAGAACTGGGTTGCAAAACTCTATAATGGGCAAGAAAGCATCAGGTGTCGTCTGTGTCATTAAGATGTATAGGTTCTCGGGACTGATACATCAGAACTTTGACAGATGCATTTTCTTACTTTCCTCTCTTTAGGAGAGTTCTACGTTCATAATAAAATACCAAACAAAAGTATTTTCTATTTATCAATTTTGGAACTTTTGTAGTATAGAAAGCACCTCTTTGTTGTAGGAAAGCAGACTCTCTGCAGGGTGTCCATGACATGGAGAGACTGCCCACTGAAAACTATGTATTATGTCTGGAAAATGCTACGCTCACAATGTTTAAGGACAAACGGACTTGTGAATCGCTCTACATCATCTTCAGTTCTCTATCCCTGAACAGCACTGCTAACCAGGCTCCCCATCCCACGCTGTAATGGCGAAGAAACTAAGTGTAACGCAGCCATACTGGAGCTGACACGAGTGGGATCAAGGAGGTCCAACCAAGCACAATGGCGGCATTTCAGGAGGTGGGATAATTCAATACCAGGATACGTGCCTCCACACGCCAGGACGCGAAGGGCAGCCAAGCCATTTCGTTCAGTGAAATAAGGTCTTTCCTCCTCAAAGGGAGACTGTGCTGTGGGGTAAATGGTTTACAGGGTCAGCGTTTCAAGGAAGAAAAAGGATGCTTTTCCTAAGGGGTAGAAAACCAGGTGATTTAGATATACGTGAAAAGCCCAAAAGAACCTGGCTGACTTTCCTGACAGAGAAGGAGAGCCACAAATAAGGTCATAAAATTCCAATTTCATGAAGTCAAAGCTAGAGAATGGAAAGATTTCCTATCTTCACGATGGGTCACTGGTGGGGGGGGGGTGGTTTCAAGGGCCATGGCTGTGGAGTTCACACAACACAACAGGAACAACAATGAAGACTTGGAATGGCAGTATTGCAAATCCTCCATGGTAGCTCTTTCAGCGTGTTATTTGCTTTGGGGATCTTTTTCCCTCCTCTGGGCAGTTTTAATAAGTAAATAGCCTCTTAAGTTTCTTATATGGTAGCAAAACCTAATAGCTTGATAAGAATAAATCAATAAATGTAAACTTCCTCCTTACTAATTGAAATGCCTCAAATATAGAGTACATGTCCCATAAACACTCATGGAATTGAACTTGACTTAACATCTGTTTGAGGCAAAAAAATGTAAAAGTTATTCATCAGGATCCAGGCCATATCCATTGTTTGACTTTGAAGGAGCTTTGCTCCTGCTGCAGTCCAAAGATGGTTGTAGTCATGAATATTTATATACGTGCCACTTACAAGGGAAAAAATCCACAAGGAGAACAGATGGCAGGTGCTCTCAAAAACCTTACCCTTCCCTCCACCCACAATCTCCAACACAGACTCTATCTCACAATTCTAACTCGCTTTTTAAACTTCCCTCCTTGCAGCACTGAGTGTGGATTTTCTCCCACAACCCAGGACTCTTGAAGTGTCCTGTACTGTCCACTAGAGAAGGGAGACCTAAGGATGCCCCAGGCTCTGGGAACTTGGGTTTCATCCACGGATGATCTACCCAGTAGATGCCCTGGGTGATGCAGGAGGGGGACAGGAGGCAGGGTCTGAGCTTGGACATGCACAGCCATGGAAGGTTTTGATTTTTCTGTAGCAGAAGCAATAAGGAACCCAGTGTCTGGTGATTGACATTGTGAATGTGAAGAGGCAGGACCAGAGCCTCCATTTTCATGGTTTGGATCACGTCTGAGGTGGTCAGGTCCAGAAACAAATATCTGCGTGCCAGACTCCCCGTCCTGGTGCAGATCAGGCTCAAGGATGGGCAGTTCCTGGTACTCCTCTGATTTATCCCTGGAAGCTCAGCCCAGAGTTTCTTCCTGGCCCTCTGACTAGCTTGTAAGCACCTAATTAAGCATTCTCTGCTGAACTAGCTATTTAAAACAGCTCTCCTCATATTGTTTTCCTTCTACTTTTCGTTTGATTTGCAACAGTCAGGCAAGCTAAGGGGAAAAATATTTTTCTAAGAAAGTCTAAGCATTATATGTCAAGATCTAAGCACGGACACCTGTAGCACAGAATTGTTTTAATATTATTTATTTATTTGAGAGAGAGAGACAGAGATTGTGACAGAGATAGCGAGAGCACACGAGTGGGGAGGAGAGGGAGAAGCAGGCTCCCCGCTGGCCCGCTGAGCAGGGAGCCTGATGCGGGGCTCAACCCCAGAACCCTGGGATCATGACCTGAGCCAAAGGCAGACGCTTAACCAACTGAGCCACCCAGGCCCCCGTGTAGCACGGAACTTTTACAATGACTCATACAACAGGAAAGATGGGGGTATGAAGTAAAGGAGTTCCTGCTACAAGAACCCAGTGAGCCTCTCCAGCAACCAGGAGAGGCGGAGCGAGCAGAAGGCAAGACAGAAAGGATCCAGACTCGAGGTTCCTCATTCACTATTCAGAAGGTAAAACAACAACAAAAGCCTGTGGAAGGAAGAACTACCCAGAGAGCTCAGGTCTGAACTGATAAATATCAGGGCTGATGCCTCTCCTCTCCTAACCTGGGAAGACAGCAAGCTTCTTAGAAAGTCCCACATTCAACATGAAAGAGTTCGAGTGGGACTAGCTGAGGGCAGGTGAGGACAGGTGGGCATAAGGACAACTATGTACGTTCTACTCTACAGTGCTGCAGAAAAAGCCATTAAGAGTTCTTGACCCTGCCCCCCATGAGGGAAAAAGAGTAATATGGAGGTTGGGAAGCAGCAGGTAAGCAGGAAGATGTCTGAGGTCACAAGAGGGATAGCTGTCAATGTGCGACCAAGGCCAACTGCCACCATGCCACCCCAAGACCAGCTAGGGCAACAACACCTCAGTGGTCCCAGGCAGGAAGTTCAGGGAACAGACTCACTAAGGAATATCACTTCAGGTGGCACCGTGACAGAAACTGATGCCCCAAGTCCAAGTGGTACAAGAAAACTCAAGCAGAAGCCAATGAGACCATATATTACTTTCTTAACGCCAGAGTAATACATAAGCTCTTTTGTGAACATAGATCACCCATGAGTAGCAAAGAAGGACAAAAAGGAGGCATAAAGACAACATGGCAAACTGAGAATATACATAAAAGTAGGTAAGGTAGAAACTGGACGCTGATCAAGATGATATTTGAATTTAGCTGAGAAGTCATGGATTGCACTGAAAATACCTGAATAGGAAAAGAATAAGTTGTCAGGTCAAGGCAGACTGGGAGACTCAAGGACAAAGTGTGCTGAATTACAGAAAACAGAATTTTTTTTGTGGAAAAACCCATCGCCACTATGTGTAAATTTTGACCCTACTCTAACAGCTCGAATTTACTGAGCGGTTGCCAAGTGTCAGTCCCTGCCCTAATCAAATGCAATAAACATTATTTCATTTACTCTCACAAATATTAAATAGCTTATCCAAGGATGAACAAAATTATATATATGATAAAGATTTGATAAAGCCATATCTATAGCCAATTCTTCAGCCAAATCTACAGTGCTTCATGCATTACCCCAGTGAGCAGTCAGATACCTCAAATGTTTTCTTCCTTCCTCTTCCATCTGGCCATGAGACACCATGTAGACAGACCCTAAGGGTTGCTTTCTGCATCATGGGTTGGAAAGGAAGAAGGAAATTCATCTCACCAAAGTTATTTTCTTCCCACAACTGGAGTTTGCTTTTCCGGCCCTTTTCTTACCCATATTTCCAACTTAGTAGAAACGGACACTAAATAGAAAAAGAAAAAAGACCAAAAATGCAGGTATTTGGATCTGGACAGATGGCAGGTGCTATTAGACATTTCTCATGTCTCCTTCTGGACCAATGCACTATGCAGCTAATTCACATAAAAGAGACTGGCTATCAGATATTCTTCAACTCTTAGTTCTGAAGCAAGATTTATGACATCAACGTACATGTTATTTTTAAAATTCTAACGCAACGTGATTTTAGCATGCCGTAAAACTTAATATAAAAGAGCTTGCCTGTGGCATTTCCTTTTCCCGCTGCCCCTTGGGACTAGGCCCGGATGCAATGTTTTCCAGTGTTCTCCATTGGAACCCACTCAATCATTCCTGTTCCTTCACAACTGAAAATCATTGCTCATAGCACTGGCATCAGACCACACAGGCCTACAAAAGATGGCCCATACTGGACATGTCTTACCCCGCCCTATCTTCCAGATTCTATTCTCTCGTTCTTTGCTCACCAAGCCATCCCTGGAGCTCAGGAGGCAGGCCTGGGTGCCAACTGCCAGCTCTGAGTTGGAGAGCTGGGGTTGGCTCAGGCCCAACTGAGAGCCCAGACACCAAGCTTCTCCAGCCAAGCAGGGCCTGATTTTGGCCTGAATGCTCTGCTGAGAGCACAGCCAATGTGACTGAACAGGGTCTGGATGGTTGTCTCCATAACTTGGGTTGCTACTGTCAGACTGCTGAGCTGGGAACCTTTCCCAGAGGACCAAAAGCACATTTCACCCAGCTTCTGTGCTTTTTTCTGAATTTATTTTAGCATTCAAAAAACCAGAGTTCCTAAGCATCTTTTGTTGTAGCATCCCTAATATAGAGCCTGAGATATAATAGGCACTCACACGGTGCTTATTTGAATGAATGAATGAATGAATGAATGAACGAATGATAGAATGAATCAGAAAAGCAAGCACAACCACGTAAAAGTAGATTTAGTTTAAAAATAGCTTTTCTTCAACCTGACATCACTGTCCAGATGCCAAGGAATGATGATGCCCAGGGCTTCCCAAACTTCAATCTGTCTAAGAATCACCTAAAGATCTTATTATAGAATACAACTTTTGATTCACCAGGTCTGTGATTGTGCGTGAGTCTCTGCATGTCTGAAAGTCTCCCAGGTGATACTATTGGCTCCAACCACATTTGGAGTGGCAATGTCCTATCAGCATCAACTACTTGGTCTTACCATCATTAAAATCTTATTGAACTTCTCCAGCAAGGCCAACTTACCTATGATTAATAATATAACATATGTGTCTTAGCACACAATAAGCAATCAATAAAAAAAAATTAAATCAGAATTTCATCAGGAAGACAGTAAATTTGGTTTATAGAAAGGACAAGGAAATGGACCTAGTAATTTCAAGAGGAGAGTTTCTGTGAAAAATCTTCTCATTCCTAGGCCTTAAACTGAATTTCAGAACTTTGTATCAAGTGAGCACAGGGTGGTCAGCTTTGAGCCAAGTTAAATTTCCAGGCAAACCTTCAATTTTAAAATATCTTCAGACCAAGGTATAATTTTTTTTCAAACTTCTTCGTGAACTCCATTTTCAAGAAAATGGAAAAAGGAGTGAAAACCTGATCATTAGCGCGAAGAGTTTTAAAATGTTAACCTTGGTCAATGATAAGAAGTAAGAAAGTACCACGCAAAATGAACTTCAATTGAGTAAAATCACACATGAAGCTGATTATGGTTCTCCAGAAACCAACACCTCTGAGAAAGAATGGAAAAGACAACGTATTTCCACCGATAATTTAAAAGCATGATTTTGAGGGCATCTGGGTGGCTCAGTCAGTTGAGCGTCTGACTGATTCTTGGTTTCAACTCAGGTCGTGATCTCATGGGTCCTGGGATGGACCCCCAAATGGGGCTCCACATTCAGCCAGGAGTCTGCCTGAAGATTCTCTCCATCCCCCTCTCTCATATAAATAAATAAATCTTCTTCTAAAAAAAAACCATGATTTTGGAAGAAGATACCCATTTGTTTAACAGCGACACCAGAATTCTGGTATACAGTGGCATCTAGGAATTAAATAATTACGGGACAATCTCTACTTTATTTCCTGGCCACATTATGTAAAATCATGGCCAGGTATCTAATTTGGACCTGGTGTGCAAGCGAGAATCTTAACAGAACTTAGCTAATAAACATAAAACCTGAAATGCAGAAAACTGAGTTGGTATTATTCCCAAGTTCCTGACATAACCATCATCAACTGACCATGTCAGGCCTTCATCTTGTTTCACTTTCTTTTTCTTCCTAAGCTTCAATCTCCACTCCAATCCACTCCTCCATCTGTAGGAAATTACTCTAATTAGTGTTTAACATTTTTCCTGGACCACTGATGTGTATTTGAAACACGGTACTGTTTTGCTGTGTATTGGCTTTAAAGTTGCCTAAGTAAACCATGTTATAGGTCCTGTTACCTCACTTTTTCCTCTCAGCACCATGTTTGAAAGATTTCTCTAGAAAGATTTCCTAATGCTATTTCTAATTTGTTACCTCTGTAAGTATCCACAATATTTAACCCATCTATTCCCCTAGAGTTAAATACCTAGGTTATCAACCACACCCTGCCCCACAAACAATGCTTAATCAACCATTCTTATACATGCCTCCTCAGGGACCAGAACACAAGTTCCACGGGAATGGAATGAATGTGTCATGAGACCCATGCATACTAAATTAAACTCAGTTATCTCCAGGTCATTCTCCAGGTTAGCTTTTTGAGTCTACAGTCTCTGCTTTCTCCATTGTTCTGGATTTCTCTTTTTTGTAACATTTTAAAAAATATGATCGTTATTATTCCTTGTCAGTTTTTGACTTCTCAGATCACCTCTCCTAGCCAATTCCCTGTCGACTGACTTTATTGATGGTGCCGTTCATTAAATAGAAATTTATAATTATTTATGTAGTCGAATTTATCATTTCTTTAATCTTATGCCTTGTACTTTTGGGGTCTTATTTAATAATTCTTCCAAAACTCAGATTTACAGAGATATATTTCCTGATGTACTTTTTATTCAGTTTATAGTTTTACCTTTCATTCTTAAGCCTGGAATTAATTAAACTATATTTTTGAGAACTAATTTTATCTTTCTCTAATAGTGACCTGTTTTCCCACTTTCATGTAACAAAAGAAAAAAAATCATTCTTTTCTCTTAATTCCAGTCCTACACATATCAGATTCCCATGCAAACCTGGACTTGTTTTTGAGCGTTTCATTCCGCTCCCCAGATCTATCGGCATGTTTCTGCACCATACTGTTTCATTTCTACAACTTTGTAGTAATCCTCCTTCAGGATTTACTTACATTTTTCTGAAATAAACTCAACTACATTTTGACTTTTTTTAGTTGCTAGATTCAATTTACTGACATTTGAGTAAGAATTTCTGCATCTATACTCATATGTGAGATCCACACAAAATTATTCTTCCTTGAGCTATTTGTAGCAGACATGATTCCCCCACTTATTTCTGGCTAACAGAACACAAGACTGTCACAGAGACAGATCCCTTGATTTCGAGAGAAAATAAGTCTCTCTGACCCTAGAGGATGAATTATGATTGATTCAATCCAATCAAAGGAATTCCACTCTCTCCACCAGTGATTTTTCTGGGTATCGGTGTGTGATCCATTTTTGGCCAAGAGATATAATAGGAGGTGTGCTTGGGACCCTCCTTTCTTCAAATGGCCTCACCTGGGGAAAGCCTCACCCTACCTGTTTCTTTCCTTGCAAAGTGTAAGGCGTGAGGCTATAAGTTACGGTATGAGGTAACAACCATGAAGATAAAAAGGCAGTAATAAAGTTGGTAAGGAAGGTGAAAAAGAAACTAGGTTTCTAATGGCATCAGTAAGTAAGTGAATCAATTCTACCAAACTTAAGCACTATCATTTTATTATGGGAGAAAAGTAAACCATTATTTGTTTAAGGATGGCTAAGTTTTTTGACTTGAAGCTGAATCCTAAATTATACACTTTGTTTTATTATAGGTTTTCTCAGAAGCAGTCCCTAAAGTAAGGATTCAAGATGTAAAAATCCCATATAAAATATTAACAAAGTAAAAAGGTATATGAAATGACAATATATCAAGATAAAATCTGGTTTATTCTAATAATACAGGCTGCTGATTGAACCTTTGAAAATCAATGTAATTCACTACATCAAAAGATTAAATTAGAAAAATCTCATGATCATCTCCGTAGATGCAGGAAAATGATTTTATTAAACATCTATTCATGATAAAATAAAAATGCTACTACACTAGAAATATTGGGGAAGGGCTTACTGTGTAAAAAGCTATCTGTGAATTCTACTGCAAAAATTATACAGAATGATAAAACACTGAAAGCTTTACCTCTGAGAATGAAGACAAGATAGAGACGTCTGCTGTCACCACTTCTAAGCCTCACTGTCTTAGCTACTACAATAAGGCAAGGCAAGAAAAAAGAAAAAGACTGGAAGAAAAAAACTAAAACAGTTATTTTTGTTTTTACATGACATAATATTTTTTAAAAATCCAAAAGACTTTATAAACTATTAGAATTAATACAAGAATTAAGAGCCATCACAATATTCAAAATCTGTTTTATGTCTAAATACTAACAAACAAACAAGTTAAATTCTTAAAACTGAAAGAGCATTTATAATCAGATGTGAAAAACACCTAATAGCTTGGAGTAAATCTAACAAGAACTACGCAAAAACGCTACAAAATCCTACTGACAGAAATTAAAGAAGACCTAAGAAAATAGTGAGATGTAGTATATTCATGTTTTGTGAGTTAATGCTGTAAAGACAGCCATTTGCATTCCTGATTTATAGATTCAGTGATATTCCAAATAAATTCCAGCAAGGGTGTGTGTGTGTGTGTGTGTGTGTGTGTGTGTGTAAACTGGCTGGCTTAAATGTTAAATGGAAGTTGAAAAGATCAGTAATAGCCAGGACTTCTTGAAAAAAACAACCTGAGAAACTTCTACTCCTAGATATAGAGCTACTTTAATTAAGACAGTGATGTACTGATGCAAAAAGAAACCAAGGTAAGACTACAGTCCAGAGCAAGATGGCAGAATATGAAGTCCCAGACCCTCTTTTCCCCCAACAGAGACATTAACTCAACAACAATACATGGACCAGTTCTCATTTGTGAGAAACATAGAAACCAACTAAGAAACTCCTGTACCCCCCAAGAGCACAAAAACAGTCACAACGAAGCCAGTAGGAAAATTCACGGCACTTACTTACCTTATTCTTCCCTCTTCTCAACATGGCACGATTGGGAGAAAACTCCCAGCTCCCAGCTTCTTCCTGGGGAGCAAAAGAGAAGACTGAAACATGTCTAACATTCAGATTTTCGAGGGGGCTGCCTGAGGGACTGGTTTCCTCAGTTTGAGCACTGACAGAAAAGAGCTAGAACGGGAACCAAGGAGAACAAGGGTTGGGAGCACTCACTCGCCATATTCCCTTCCACAGCTCAGTGTGGAATGCGGGAGAAAACCCAATTCCCAACTTCTCCTGGGAAGGGAAAGGGTTGGAACATATGTCCCACATACTGTCTTTTCTGGGGGCTTCCTGAGGGACCTGTATCTGCCTCCTGGGTCAGAGCACTGATAGGACGTAATGTACCCTAGATGCCTGGGCAATACTGAGTGCTGAAAGAGCTGGCAGCTTAACCATGCTACAGGAGACAGGGTGATACAGCTCCAGGGCCTCTCCCTTGGGGAAAGAGAAAATGGGAAAATGTGTCCAAAATTCTGACTCAATGCTGAACAACAACAACAAAAAACCCACCAACCAAAAATACTATATCCAGCAAAACTATACTTAAAAATGAAGGAGAAATAAAGCTGAGGGAATTCATCATCACCAGTCTTTTAAGAACTACAATTACATCCTCATTTACCCACCCAAGAAAAATGTGTACCTATGGGCACCAAAAGTCATAGAAAAAAAGAATTTTTACAGCAACATGATTAATAATGGTCAAAACTTAGGGGGGAAAAAACCAAATGTCAATGAAGAGTAGAACGAATATATGACAGTTTACATAACAGGATAACATACAGCAATAAAAATGAACAAATCATCGTGAGATGCAGCATCACAGAGGAATCTCATAAATGTAATGTTGAGTTATATAGCCAGACACAAAAGAATAATTTCTGAATGATTCCATTTTTATAAAATTTGAAAAGTCACAACTGATCTATGGTCCCTAAACTCAGTGGTTACATTTGTAAGTGTGCAGGAAGAAATTACAAGCACAAAGGGAGTTTCTGGAGTTGGGTCATATCCTACTTCTAAATCTGAGTGGTAGTTACATGGGTGGGTCCATTTTGTCATAATTCATCAAGATATAAGCTTATGATTTGTGCATTTTCCTACAAGTATGTTAAGAAAAAGGTATACACTGGGGCGCCTGGGTGGCACAGTGGTTAAGCATCTGCCTTCGGCTCAGGGCGTGATCCCGGCGTTATGGGATCGAGCCCCACATCAGGCTCTTCCTCTATGAGCCTGCTTCTTCCTCTCCCACTCCCCCTGCTTGTGTTCCCTCTCTCACTCCCCCTGCTTGTGTTCCCTCTCTCGCTGGCTGTCTCTATCTCTGTCGAATAAAGAAATTAAAAAATCTTTAAAAAAAAAAAAAAGGTATACACTAAAAAATATCTCTATTACTACTGACTCCTATCCACTTGCTGATCGTATCTACCACCTGACCCAGGGTAACCACTTTTTCTTTTTATCTGCCCCAGTTTGGGGGCACTAGAGAGCACTAGAGAGCTCTCTAGTTGTTTTGTTTTTTCCTGTTCTTTTTTTTTAATTAAGCTTTTTATTTTGATGTGCAGTTGACATCTGCACAACATGGGATTCAGGGGCGCTAGCCCAATGCAGTTAAAAATCTATGTATAACTTTTGGGGCAGCTGGGTGGCTCAGTCAGTTAAGTGTCCAACTCGATCCCAGCTCAGGTCTTGATCTCAGGATCATGAATTCAAGTCCCACAGTAAGCTCCACACCAGGCATGGAGCCTACATAAACAAAAAAAAAAAAAAAAGAAAAGAAATCCATGTATAACTTTCAACTCCCCCAAAACTTAACTACTAATAGCCTTCTGTTAGCTAGAAGTCTTACCAAGAAACAGCTGGTTAACATATATTTTGTATTTTATATGTATTATATACTACATTTTTACACTACAACAAGCTAGAGAAAAGAAAATGTTATTTAGAAAATCATAAGAGAGGGGTGCCTAGGTAGCTCAGTCGGTTAAGCATCTGCCTTTGGCTCAGGCCCTGATCCCGGGGTCCTGGGATCAAGCCTGGCATAAGGATCCCTCCTCAAGGGGGAGTCCGCTTCTCCCTCTGCCCCTTCCCCTACTTGTGCTCTCTACTGCTCTCTAGTGCGCTCTTGTGCTCTCTCTCAAATAAATAAATAAAACCTTAAAAAAAAAAAATCACAAGAGAAAACACATTTACAGTACAGCATTTATCACACACACACAAAAATTTATGTATAAGTGGACCAGTGCAGTTAAAACCCATGCTGTTCAAGGGTCAACTCTAACTTTGAATTAGCATGCAGTTATAAGAAATACTATAGCAATATCTCATGAATCCTTTACGCAGTTTCCTCCAATGGTAATATTTTGTAAAACTGTAGTACAATATCACGACCAGGGTACTGATGATGATACAACCAAGATTAAGAACATTTCCATCAGGACACCTGGGTGGCTCAGTCAATTAAGCATCTGCCTTTGGCTCAGGTCAATCTCAGGGTCCTTGGATCGAGTCCTGCCTTGGGCTCCCCTTTCACCAGGGAGCCAGCTTCTTCCTCTGCCTGCTGCCCCCCTGCTCGTGCCCTCTCTCTGACAAANTGAAAAAAAAAAAAAAAAAAACTAAAAAAAAAAAAAAAAAAAAAGAACATTTCCAATATCACAAGAATCTCTCACGTTGACTTTTTTTTAAAGATTTTATTTATTTGAGAGAGAGCAAGAGAGAGAGCATGAGCAGAGGCAGGGGGGTGGGGGGTACAGAAGCAGACTCCCTACTGGAGCAGGGAGCCCGATGCGGGACTCGATCCCAGGACCCCGGGATCACAACCTGAGCCAAAGGCAGACGTTTAACCAACTGAGCCACCCAGGTGCCCTCACATTGACTTCTATAAATACATCTACTTCCCTCCAGTCTCAACCCCTGGTACCACCAATACCATTCTTTATTTCTATAGTTTTGTCATTTTGATTATGTTCTGTAAATGGAATCACACATTCAGCAACCTATTGGGATTAGCTTTTTGCACTCAGCAGAATTCTCTGGAAATTCATCCAGGTCATTGTGTATCAATAGTTCTCGCCTTGTTACTGTAGAGTAGTATTGCACGCTATGGCCATCCCACAGTTCATTAACCATTCACCTGTTATTTACAGGCTGGGGCTGTTACGAGTACAGCTGCCATACACACCTAGGCACAGGTGAACGTAAGTCTTCATTTACGTGGCTTACACAAACCTGAGTGCAATGACTCTGCATACACGGCAGTTGTGGGTTTAGTTTTTTAAAGAAACTGCCAAACCGTTTTCCAGAGTACCGAGGTCCAGAGCACCGAGGTCCATGCCCATAAGCAATATTCAAGTGACCCAGTTTCTCCACTTTCTCACCAGCATTTGCTGTTGCCACTAGTGTTTATTTGAGCCCTTCTGACAGGTGTGTAGTGATAATATCGTAGTGGTTTTCATTTGAATTCCCCTGTCGTCTGCTGATGTCGAGTCTCTTTTCAGGGGCTTAATTTGCCATCTGTGTGTCTTCAGTGAAATGTCTAGGCCTTTCGCCCATGTGATAATTGGACTGTTTGCTTTTTTCCTATTGAGTTTTGAGACTCCTTTATATACCCTCGGTACTAGTCTTTTGTCTCATGTTTGCTAGGCCTTTGTCACATACGTGGGTTTTCTCTCATTCCCTAGCTTGTCTTTTCATTTTTCTAACAGAGTCTTTCCCAGAGCATAGTTTTAAATTTTCATAAAGACCCATTTATCCATTTTTTCCTTTTACACGTTGTGTTTTGGTGTCAAATCTTAAAAACATCTGCCTGGCCCTGGATCCTGAAATCTTTCTCTTATGTGTTCTCTTCTAAAAGTGTTTTACTTTTATGTTTTACATGTAAATCTGTGATTCATTTTAACTTTTTTTATAAAGTGTGAGGCTTATGTTCGAGGTTTATTTTTTTTAACCCACAGATGTTCAATCGTTCCAGCACTATTTGTTGAAAATTATATCTAAGTCTATTAAATTGCTCTCGTGTGTCACATTGCAAAAACTGTCAGGCATGTTTGTGCATATGTCTGGGTTCTCTATTCTGTTCCCATGATCTACATGCCTATCCCACCACTAATAGCACATAATAATGATTATTGTAACTATATAATGACTCGAGATTGGGTAGACGGAGTACTGCCACTCTATTTTTCTCAAAATCATTCTAGTTAATGTAGTTCTTTTTTCTTTCCATATAAGCTTTATATAATCTTGTCCAGATCTAAAAATATATACACATACAATAAATAAATAATAAAATATATATATTTTTTTAGATCTGGATATATATATATATACTTTTTAGATATATATTTATTTTTTCAGATCTGGAGATATATATATATATATCGCTGGTATTTAGACAGGATTTGTATTAAAGCTGTTTATCAATTTGGAAAGAACTGACATCATTATTTTGTTGAGCCTTCCAATACAGAAACACAAATTTTTCTCCATCTAGATAGATCTTCAATTTCTTTCACCAGTATTGTGTACTTGTCAGCATACAAGTCCTGTACAATTTTTGTCAGAGGTCCACTGAAGCACTGATTTTTCTGAGTGAGTGTACATGGTATTTTAATTTTAGTGTCCACGTGTTCATTGCTGGTATATAGACATATAATTGATTTTATATGTTTGGGTCGCCTGGGTGGCTCAGTGGTTAAGCATCTGCCTTCGGCTCAGGGCGTGATCCTGGTGTTCTGGGATCCAGCCCCACATCAGGCTCCTCCACTATGAGCCTGCTTCTTCCTCTCTCGCTCCCCCTGCTTGTGTTCCCTCTCTCACTGGCTGTCTCTCTCTGTCAAATAAATAAATAAAATCTTTTAAAAAAATTGATTTTATATGTTTATCTTGTATCCTGCCACCTTGCTGAACTTAGTTTTCAGGCCTTCTATTTTACTTTTTTATTCTCATTCTTTTTCTCATTTTTTGAACATTGAAGTCTTTAAGAATCTAAAATATATTACTTCTATAATATAAATATCATAAAAAATTATATCTGAACTTCTTAAACGTCTATTTCCACTGGCCACTGACTCTTACGGATGGTTGGTTATTTCCACGTATGTTTTATGTTTTGGAAGTTGTGATCTCCACTTTAGTGATACATTACTGGCAGGAACTCAGTATAACCCGATTTATGCTGTTTGTGTCATTTTATATTTTCTTCTAAAGCACTTCGGGGGTAGTATTGTCCTAGGACTGATTTTTATGTTAATTAAAAATGTACACATGCATTATAGCACACTCATAATTAAAAATTATTTGAGAAGAATTTCTTCTTCTACAAGAAAAAATGTTTCCATCTATGCTGGTGGGTTAACAAAAGACTAGAAAATACCAGAATGTTTCTAGCCCATTTTGCACTCAGGGTGTAGCTCTTGAAGGGTTTAAACCTTAAGCACCTCCAAACTGAAATTGTCTACCTCATTTGGCATGTTTGGTTTGACCATGAAGACCAAGTCCTTCGGTTAATGAGACTAGTCCTGTGTCTAAGGCAATTGCAACATCAGCTCATATTTGTTCCTCTGGTTTTAGCATCATCACCCACTTCCATTGTGTATTTCTAATGATTTCCTTTACTTTCTAAGAGCTCAGTTACACATTTAGGGTGATTTGTTATACTTTTCCCAATGTTTCCGGATTTTTTTGTAATATGAACACTTTGATTCTATTAAGATAGATGTAATGTCAGCTATTATTGTTTTGATTATACTATTAAATTCTCTTAATTAATATTTTACTTAGAATTTACCATCCAGCGTCATAAGTGAAATAGGATTGTAATTTTATTTGGCTTTGCAGCCGAGATTGCAGTAGCTTCTAAGTGAGTTGGGTGGCTTTAATGTCTTTCTATTTTCTAGAACAAACTGTATAATATAGAAATTCTATTACTCAATTTCTTGGTAAAATTCTCTTACTAAGTATTCTGGGTATGAGACTTTAATGGTAGGAGGTCTTTGATCTTCACTGATGGGTTTATTTTTTTGTTTTTTTATGAAATGATTATTGGTCTATTCATATGATCCTTCCTCATATCAATTTTGGCATTTTCAGAAATCACTTATTCCCCCTTTTTGAACTGTATGCATATGTTTCTTCACAATATTTCTATTATTTTAAATCTCTGCTATCTATGATTATTTGAAAGTTCTTTTTTTTTTTTTTTTGTATTCTGTCTTCTCCCTTCTTGTCTAGTTTAGATCACTCTTGATGGAGATTTGTCTCATAAATTGTCTCCAACCAGCTTTTGATTTGTTCTGTAAAGACCTTTAGACACAATAATAAAGTTAATGTCTTCCAGACATTTTTCTTATAAAAATGTTTTGTACAACTATAAATTCAATATATCATAAAGCAAGTCAAGAACTTATTTAAATCTAGATAGTGCTTGAGATCAATGGGTTCTCTTCACTATTAAGGCCAGTATTTTTACGAGTCTAGCCCTCTCACACCCACTAATCACCTCAATCATGCCAAATGTATTACCCATTGTTATGATAAAGAAACCACTAGAACACTAAAGCATCTGAGTTGCACTTGCAACAGTTTTATTCCAGCAGTTACCACATCATGATGAATAGCATTTTCTATAATATAAATTACGTTCCCTCAGAAAACAAAAAAAGTCATTTCTATTTCCATTGATAAAAGATGCAGGCTGGGGGAGACCTCCCTGTACATACTTTCTTTAAAAAAAGACAGAAAGCAAAGTGAGCTCCTTCTGAACGTCTTCACAGGGGAATTTTAAAATTATATTAGGGTTTTTAAAATTAAAAGTGGATTTTAAAATTAAAAGTGACCAAAGATGTCAAATAGTTCATCACCCTCATTTTTTGCACTTCAGGGGTTGGCCTGGAAAACTGGCGTGCCCTGGATGACCCCTGAGAACCAGAACTCACTAGATCACTGATTACAAACTGATAAAGGACTGAGTTTTTTCCCTTACTGGAACATGCTAGAAAAAGAACAAAATTCTGGGGGCACCTGGGTGGTTCAGTCGGTTAGGCAACCGACTCCATACTGGCTCAGGTCATGAGCTCAAAGCCATGAGATCAAGCCTGTCTCTGTGCTCAGTGGGGAGTCTGCTTGAGATTCTCTCTCTCCCTCTGCCCCTCCCCCCGGCGCACACAAGCTCTCTCCCAAATAAATAAATAAATCATAAAAAAAAAAAAAATTCCTAGACACTAAGGACTTGGTAGTGACCAAGGGAGGATGGAGAATGAGGGGTGTGAGAGGGGAAACAGAACTTAGGGAAGAACCCTACAAAGCAATTTATTGGGGACATGTAAATTTGAGAACATTACTTAAATTACCATATGATAGTAAATGAGAATCGACCTTTTTCTGCGCACCGCTTTTATAAATCAAAGCCAAAGGTCCCATTTGTACTTTATTACACAAGGTGGTATTATCACTCTCATTGTTCAAACAATGATAATCTTTACCTGCAAGTTATCTTTGCAATTATGGAGGGTGGGATGCCAGAAAGAAGGCAAACAGAAAACAGGCATCACATTTCTTTTACTAGAAAATGCTAATGATTGCCAATATTTCCCGGCTGTCACATTCGCACTCTAGGAGGGAAAGGAAAATATGTAATGCAATTTAATTTAAACTCAGAGCCTAATCATCAATGACCTTACACTCTGAAACCAGGGCTACGGCCCACATGGTAAATGCAATTATGAGATTTGATTTCCTATATGTTATAGGCACTGAAACTGTTTTAATTGACACTGATATATATTTGTAATAACTTCCGTATAAATTAAAAATCAATGCCAATTTCAACTCTCTGGGTTTTGTTTTGTTTTTTTTTTTACTGAACCGACAAAAATTTCACAGGTGCTGAACATTTGCAAATGGCCAAACGACAAATAAAACAAAATCGAGATCTGACCCAGAACGCCACTGACTGCACGAAACCCAGAAAGGAGCTTTTGGCTACAGGGCTTACCAAATCCACGGAGCAAGCCTGCCGGATCTGAGCGTGCTTCGGTCTATAGGGAGATTTCCCAAATGTTACGACAGGTGAGGGCCCCTCAATCACTTCCACTGGTTCTCCCCTCCCCCCTCAGATAAACCACCAGTACCGTCTCCGCTTCATTCTCCTTTCGGCGACGCTTCTGTCCTGCTCTAGCTGAGGCCCGGCCGAGCACAAGGGAGCAGTCCTCGCTCCAGCCTGACGGGGATTTACCTGTATCCCGAGGCGGCACACTGTTTGGGGTGCGTTACCCCCCAAACACGGACTCAGGTTCCAGCAGCCAGGCTTTGAACGATGCCAAGCGGCAAACTCAGCATGCGCGGAATGTGCGCAGAACACGCGTCTGTGCGTCCACACACGCGTACCTGCGTCCACGCGCACGTGCACGCACACGCATACACACCCCCTTACGTCACTGGTGACGCGGTTGTGATTGCGCTGACTTCCGGCGGGTATTTACGGGCAGGTGGCTTACAGCACCTTGCATCTGCAGGGAGGGAGCCAGCACCATGGGGGGGGGGCGCGGGGGCGCGCGGGGTTTCAGAGCCTGGGCAGGAGGAAAACCAGGCTCTCTGGGAAAAACTACCACCGCCTCTTGAGTGCATGCACTCAAGCTCTTCCTTCCTGTCTACGCTGCTGGCTAGAATGTACAGCACTTCTACAGCACATGCTACGGATCGGGGAAGCTGTCAGAGCTATTATTTCCTTCTTCTTTTCCACGTTGATTTCATCTGAGACTGAACATATCAGCAATTATGCCTGTCAAATCCAGACTGAAACTTCCTATACAATTTTCAAAGTATCCCCTGTTGACACCAGGCCATCTGGAGTTGGGTCTTCTTTACCAATCCCCATATGGACACAATCAGACCTGGCGGGGGGCTACAGTGGTCTCATTTCAGGGTTCCTCCTCCAAGGGTGCAAGCCAGGTAGCCTCTCTCATAACCATAAATACGAAAATGAGAATTACGTGCTTATGTAACAAAGAAAAAGGAAGATCAGTAAACTGTGTGGCCATAAAAGTTGTATTCGATTGGATTGGGAACACTTGTACAAAACCAATGTGTGATCCAACTTTTATAATATTTGTGTATCTATTATATATATGCAACTAGAGGACTATAAAACTCTAACAAAGGCATGGTAAGAGTTATGTTTTTAGGGGCGCCTGGATGGCTCAGTCAGTTAAGCTTTGGATTCTTGATTTTGGCTCAGATCATGATTTCGGGGTCTTGGGATCAAGCCCTAATCGGGGACTGCGCTCATCGAGGCATGTGCTTGAGATTCTCTCTCTCCTTCTCCCTCTGCCCCTCCCCCCACCTGCTCTCTCTCCCTAAAATAAATAGATCTTAAAAAAGAAATGTTTTATGTACTTTCCACACACCTGTGTTTTCCGAGGTTTCTATAGGAATCTCGCGTTGCTCTTGTTACAAAATAACGGAAAAGCTTTAAACTAGCATGAGATGAGCTGCAGGAATGGAGGTTTCCTTCCAGACCCGGAAGAGCCAAGTGCATATAAACAGAAGGAAATGTACAATTGTATGTAAATAAACATACATGGAGCTCAGGAAAATAGATCTGAGCTTGTGAAACCCAGCGGAGCTGGAATCACCTCCCCAGAATATTTTTATACACACCCACAACGATATTTATACAAACTCGCCATCTGAGATTTCTCATGTTACTTGTCTTGCCATTTATGCAGCCCTGACGCTCCAGCCAGTCTCCTTTACAACCCTACACTGAGCACCTTCACCTCGCCCTGGCAGATAAATTCAAACGGCAATAAATTCTAATACGGGGAGTCTTCTCTGGCGACAGCTCAGAACATAAGCCACTCACCCAACTTTTTCAAATGCCACGATTTTTTTTTCTTTTTTTTGTCAGAGAAATAAGGGACTAAGGGAAAAGAAGAGATGGTTTAAAACAAAAACAACAAAAACACCATTCCCTTCTCTCGAGCCAACAGCACTAAATCGTAACTGCCTTGTAAATCTCTACCAAGTTGTGCTCCATGTAAATCTCCAACAGGAGTTCTCTTACTGAACCCTCCCCTAGAAAGTGCCTGGCAGGATGTTTCTAGAATCATTACTGGTGCATTTTTCTCTGCAAGAAAAAAAAAAAAAGTCATGGCTGCGGTTCCATTCTTTAGGGGGTACAAAAATGTATTTCAGGAGGCAGGAAGCCTTTTCATTAAGAAAAAAAAAAAAGGACTCTAGTTCCAACCATAATTATATTCTCACAAAGAAATTGAGAAATGGGATTTTCTTTTTTTGGTAGATCAATGGCTTTATCCAAGCAACAGCTCATGAATAAATCTCTTTTCAAAGATCTAAAATGTGACACAAGCTCATTATTAGAAAATATTCAAATAACTAAGTATATAGCTTTAAGGGGGGGAATTGTGGGACAGTGTTGTGAACAGGAGTTGCATTCGCAATGATGTATCTTTGTTTTTAATAATTGGGAAAGTACATTTTTGGTTAGATTAAAGTGTATCTTCTCTGAGATCACTTCTCCTACATATTTCAACTGTAACAAAAATAATGCAACACTAATCTCTAAGACTTTTTTCCGTAATAGATGTTTTTCCTCAGTAAATCAATGCAAAGGCTAATCGGGGTGGAAGGTGACTATCTCTTGTGGTTATAAATACATTTGCATTGCTATCCATCTTTTCCACTACCAATGTTAAACGGGGCTGAACAACCTAGGGGGAAAAAAAAAATAATAACGTTCAAGGTTAGCACATAGTAAATGCTGCCATCAAGTGGCCAAACAGAGAGTTGCCCTAACAAAAAAATAAAGTTGTCAACCAAATTGCTAACACAAACGTTTCACACCTGGAATCAATCTTACTCAGAGTTCGACGAGCACTCGTATCATAAACGGGGGCCTTAAAACTACGACCGCTGGGTAAAAGGTGTCCCATGGCCTGTTTTTGTACAGTCCTCAGGCTAAAAATGTGGTCCACAAAGCGAAAACAAAAAACTACGATAATACTCGACAAGGGAATATTCTTTAGGGTATTGGCATTAGTAGCTTATTACTAAATCATATGCCCTCACCCCAAAATCAGTCTAAGGCAACGTTACATGTTGGTGGCATTGAACTTAAACTATTAAACGTTAAAAGGCATTGAACTCTATCTTCTGACGTTAATAAAGAAATTGTTTTAATCATCTTAACACCTAATATGGCCAAACGGTTTTAAGAACTTTCATTCCTCGTCGCCTATAATTAACTTTGAAGCAATTGGATATCTGAAGGATGAGAGACAGCTTCCCTGGAACTCAGCCTGATATATGCCCATAGTAGGTGATGGGAGGTAGGGGTTTTTAACATATTAAAGACGGGCTCCCATATCTCTTGTGATTAATTGTAATGTTAACTTATTTTCATTTCGCATGGTGGGGAAGAAAAGCACAAAATAGAGGTGGAAATTACAAAAACGTGCAATTTTCTTGAATCAACAGAGTTTAACGATGTGCATGAGAAACTCAATTTTTTCTTTCATTTACATAATGGTGTATGTGAAAGCACTGAGCCCAAGTGGGCATGGTTATTCTCAAAGACCTTCTAAGTGATGCAGGCAATTACTTCATCACTGCTCAATGAACAAACACATTTTAAATATACATTTCAGAATCAACAGAATTTTGGAAGAGCTGGTTCTGAAGTTTTCAAAGTTCTATAAAGCCTATGGCGTAAAGTAGTTCTCAAATTGTGGTCGAGAGACCACATGCAAAGGAATCACATCAAATCCTCATTAAAAACGGATTCTTAGGGGCACCTGGGTGGCTCAGATGGTTAGGCATCTACCTTCAGCTTTGGTCATGATCCCAGGGTCCTGGGAGCAAAGACTCGCATCGGGTACCCTGCTCAGCAGGGAGTCTGCTTCTCCCTCTGCCCCTCCCCCTGCTCATGTTCATGCCCTCTCTCTCTCTCTCTCTCTCAAATAAGCAAATAAAATCTTTTTTTAAAAATGGGATTCTTAGACCTTACCTTGGACCTATTGAGTCAGAATTCCAAGGAAGAAAGGGATGGAATTTGAATTTTTAACAAATCCCTTAAATTACTTTTTTGGCCTTAAAGTTTAAGAACCTCCTCATTTGAGTAAATGAGAGACCAAAATGAACTGATTTTCTTAAGATCACAAAGTTAGGATTAGAATCAGAAACAGAAGCCAGTCTTCCACCCTCCAGTCCAAAATTCATTATCCTATACTATATAAACTGGGAAATAATTTACCATATCAGATCTCAAATTCTTTGCACTATGATAGTGAGCTATTGACTACATACAGAAGAGACACTTCGTAAGATGAGCTTCCACGTGTCGGACTGTTTGCCCAAAGAAAGGAACGGTAATTCCTTCTGAAACTGGAGACGATACCTACTGTGACTTCACCAGCCCTTGAAACTGGACTGGTCTTCTAACTTGCTTTGACCAGAAGAATACAGCACAAGGGTTGCTTTGAGACTTCCTGGGCTCAGCCATGAGAGGTCTTGAAGCTCCTCACCCCCTCGGAACACAGAGGGCACCCCGCTATGGAGAGAGTGAGGATGAAAACCATGTGGAGAGGCCCAGACAAGCCAGCTCTCTCAGCCATCACAACAGACTCTCCAGCTTACCGCAGCCACATAAATGAACCCAGGTGAGACCAGCAGAACTGCCCAGGCAACCAAAAGAATCAGAAGACGTAATAACTTGTGGTTGATTTAAGCCACTAAGTTTTGGGGTGGTTGTTACATAACAACAGATAATGTGCTAAGGAACAACCATAACCCCAAACCACAACATATGAAGAAACAATCACAACGTTGAACCACGACGGCTGCCAAGTACAATGAAAGTAATACGAACACAGGGGAGGGCTCCGGGAGAGACACGAGCCACCACAGGCCCTGAGCGGAGTGAGGCATGTGTCACCACTGGCTGGGTGGAATATACCAAGACAGAAAGAATCACTCTTCACCTGAATGGCCAGCTGGGTTTATGCAGAAGCTATGGGACCCTCAATAAACCTTACTTTACATGACAGGGTAGCAGATACGACCCAGCTAAATAAGAAAGCACAAAGACACGCCATCTTTCCAAGAGCTGCTACAAGTGAAACAGGATGACAGAGACACTATCATTGGCAAGGAGTCCTACAGAGAAGCAGGGAAAATCATCATGAAAAAAAGAAGAGAAAGAAGAAAGAAAAAGAAGGAAGGAAGAAAGAAGAAGAAAAAAAAAACACGTGTGTGGCTTCACAGCGTGCCAAGAGACTTCTGGCTAACTCAAAGAGAGTTGATTTAAATACCAAGGGTAGAACATTAGTGGGAATGTGCTCAAAGCCAGGGTCTATATAAAATTCAAACATCTTGCTGCATTCTACCTGAGTCTTCTCTATACTATCCATCATCAAAGAGCTGATTCAGGAGTGCGTTACAGATGAATAGTAGGAAAAAATCACCTGGAGCTTATATAAAAGTAGTACCAAAAGCCTGAGAAAAAGAATATGGCAAGCAGAAGGCACATAAAAATTCACAAAACTATAACACATGTCAGGCCAAAAATGATAAGCACCATACTCTTTAAATACATTATATTTAAAATCACAATCCTCTGAAACAAGAATTCAGACAAGACATAATAGAACTCAAGGGGGGGGAATCACAAAATAAATGTAATGAAAAGTGATGTGTCAGAGTCAAAAAAAAAAGAGAAAAATGCAACTTTTACATACATGAAGGTTACAATAAAGGCATTAAAAGGAAAAAAGCAAGCCATTTCTAAAAGCACAGAAATAGAGAAGAGCATAGATTTTTTTTTTTCATATTTGAAAGAAAATTACTGTTCTGGAGCCAAAGGAGATCCAACACGTATATAATTGACATTCCTAAATAAGAAACATAACAATAAATATTCAAAGATATAATGAAAGAAAAATTCCTGAAACAAAGGAAGAATCAAACATGTTGATAAGAATGTGGACACTGCATTTGAGAAAAACAGTTGCTGAAGAATGATCAGCCCATAACCCGAAACTTACTGGAATTTAATGCTAGAGTATTCTGTAGAGAACAAGAAAGAATCAATTTTTCCTATAAGAAAGAATAAAATTTGGCTGGCCTCCAACTAAAAAAAGGTCACTATAGAGGGCGACAGAGTGGTATCTACCAACTTCTCAAGGAAGGAAAAAAGAAACCAAGAATGATCAATCTAAACAAGTTTTCATTTCAAGTATAAAATCATCAACAGCTAATAAGAAACATACAAGAAATCAGGGACACATCTCCTTTGAGCTCTTCTTTAAAACAATGCCTGTAGTATGATATCCCATAAATTTAGAGATAAATGGAGAAATTGTTGTAAAGACTTTAAGAATTATACGTAGGACAGAATATAAGTGAAATAGACCACAACATTCTAGAAATACTACTATAATCTACTCAGGTGATAAAAGGTAAGGAGAAGTAGAAAGGGAAGTTAGAAGAAAGAGAAAACATATTCACCTCTCTGTCTCTTTGACGGAGTCAAATAGATATTGAATCTTAAAGGCACAGCTCATTAAATCATGATTTAAATATATAAACACTTGGAAAAAATATGAACACCTCAGACCATGTGGCAAATACAAATGATTAAAAACTAAAAGCAGCTTGCGGCACCTGGGCGCCTCAGTCAGTTGAGCGCCTGACTCGATCTCAGCTCAGGGTCTTGATCTCGGGGTAGTGAGTTCAAGTTCCACCATGGAGCCCACTTTAAAAAAAAAAAAAACAACGGATCATAAAAAATGATAGGTTCAAAAGTAAAACATGATTGTCAAGACACTAAGTGGGAAAAAGCAAAAAATACCCTCTATATTTCTATATCTAATGTCCGCATATTGATCAAAAAGGAAAAATCATCTGCTACGGAATAGAGTGATTCCACAAAGACCAAAGAAAAAGAAAAGGCAAAGAAAGAACAGTAAACAGACCTGAAAGTGCTGGTCAAGGAGGGGCCAAATCCAGCAAATGTCCCTGGAGAGACGGGAGGCTTTCCTCTTCCGTCCTCCCTGGTGAGGACGATGAAGCCCATTCCCTCCTGCAGAAGGTACATCATCCAGACTGGGAAACCAAAATTAAACAATTATAATAAATCATAGCCCCATTTCAATACATCCCATTGCCTCATTCGACATTTATACAACAGAATTAAGTGTCAAAGAAAACAAAAAACACTTTTCACTATAATTGTATGAATAAGACAATTTCAGCTGTGAATGTAGATAAGTCTATTCAGAACTTTTTTAAAGATTATTTCTTTTAGCAGTTGCCTTTCAGCATGGCTTCTATAAAAATACTACCATTTTTTATGCAATTGTGGGTTTGTTTTTTTTTTTAACTCTTATTTTGCTGGCACAAGTGTCAAGAGAGAGGAGAGGAGAAAGGAGTTCATCTGAGAGGTGATGGTGCCTGGTTGAGTTTGACATCCTTCCTCTCACCTTTGCATGATTTTCGTAACTTGTTTCAATGATTGCTCACAAAGAGTTGGAGTGGGTGGACAGCCCCTGGAAAACTGTGGTATAGACCTCTAGGAAAGGATGTCCTGATTTGATTCCAAGCAGCCTTGAAGAACTGGAAGAGTTGTGGAAACTATCAGGTGTCCTGACACTAGGAGAACCACAGGACCCCCAGCGACAGCGACCTCATTCTCCACTAACCTGGGGGTGATGGGTCTTTTCCTGAGGAAGTGATGGCTACAAGTGACAGTCCAGGTCACAACTTGGAGCTGGAACAGGAAGCCACTAGGATATGAGTGAGGGAAGTTTTCCCGGGGAGATAGCAAGTTCGAAAGAAACCACAAACATCACAAAGCTGGGCATACTAGTAAAGCAAGAAAACCTTGGCAGAAAATTCTAGTACATACTGTATGTACCCAAAGAGAGGAGTAAATGGTCTCACTTGGTTTAAATAACTAAGTAAATATCAGCACTTATGTAGACCTAACCATAAGCTCTTAAAATTCCTTCTAGTTAAGCTCTAACATTTGAAAGTGGATTCACCTCAACCTTTCCACTAAAATGGATCCAACAGGTTTTGAGTGACTGCTGGAGCCCATAAAACAGAGATGAATCACCAGGAAAAGCTAATCTCTTATGATCCTCTAATAAAGTCATTACACAATGGTCACACTACTTTCAGGAGCTGATGGATCATATCTAAATGAACTTTGCAAATGCATCACTTGGTGTTACCCTGTGTGAGATTAGCTGGGAACATTACGTCTCTTGCTGTCTCTGGCACAATGGACCCAAGAGGCATACTTAAAGGGGAAGGCGGCCACAGAAAGAGTAAAGAGAGACATCAAATACGACAGTCTCAACAGTGAACTAACGCTTGACTTTTCCTTACCAGCTAGATGAGCATGGAGCAAACCACTCACTTCTAAGCCATGAACACTTTTATCAGAATCGCCTGCTTGAGAAATTGCCTATGCCTTCATTTCACACAGCTCATCACACAAAAAAAGAGAAGCCAAGCTGGATTTCATGTTTTCAAGTTTTAGGGTTTCCCTTTTCTCAAAGGAGAGTTAAGGAGCTTTAATTTGTAAATACTAAGACAAGTGGCAAACGATGATCATGGTGAAAACCTGGAGTCCCTCCGTGTGGTCGGCCTCACACAGGCTACCGCATATAATCCACAGTGAGCAAGTTCAAGGGCTTGAAAAGGAAATGGGGTTTTGTTCTAAGGGGTTCTAAGGTTGAGGATGGGCTGGGGAATGATTGGAAGGTTAGGGAGGATGGTCTTCTTGAATAGAAGAGACCAGAATCTTCCTCCAACATAGTACCTTGGTAGAACAGAGCATGGAAACAACGAACACTGGGAGCTATGGCCTTAGGGGACCACAGAAAAAAAATTTACTGGCTTAGTTGTTCATAGGGGAAATGGACGTTTGGAATACCATACGAACTCCCTTTTAAATGTCCCAACTGGCCTGAAACTATGAGCAGTGTCTGATAAACTATGCTTCCCAGAAGACCATAGCCCTTACCCCAGATTCCTGGCCTGATAACACTACCAAGCACCTTTTCCACCCCAGAGTCGGGAAGGGCCTTCTCCTCATGACTGATAGTGGGTATCTTGCCAACCTTTGTAAGCAGGGGCTCAGATTTAATTTGATTTAGGAAAATAAAGCAATAGGATATTTTATTATCTTCTACTTAATAAAATTTTAATAAAACTTAATATATTTTAATACCTTGCACATGAGTTTTATAGAACAAATAACATCTCTGCCTCGTTTGACTTTCTCAGTCATACAGTCAATGCAACCTTTTCTTCAGCAAAAATGTGTCATGGTCAAAGAGCATCACTGTATTTAACTTAACTGTTACCCCACGGTCTTAGCGTACCACCATTCTATTTGGACACTGTCCACAACATGACTACTAAACAAATTCAAATGTTAAGAAACATGGAAATCTACTAGCAGTGAGATGGAATCTATGTGGGAGTGGGACAGAATTCTGAATTCAAGGTGAATCACTAGGACTGCTACGGACTTGCTGAGATCGACTATCACTATGGTGGGTGTGAACAGCTCAACGCTGCTGGTAGACACCTTCCTCCACAAGCCAGCCCTGTCTCTGTCCAGGGGCTCACACACATGTTGGCATCAGTTAAAATGTGTCAGGGGCACAGCACGGTAATGCTGCAAGCAAGGACAGTGTCTTCTGATCTTTTTATCTTGTGGCAGGCTGAAAAGCATCCCTCTGAGACATGCCCAGAACCTGTAAATGTTATTTTATATGACACAGGGGACCTTGTGGATAATCATTGGAGGATCTTGAGATGGCATTACCTGGGTTACCCAGGTAGACCGTATGTAATCATAAGTGTCCTTATGAAAGGGAGTTAGGAAATCAGAAGGCGGAGAAGTTAATGTGACTATGGAAGCAAAGAGGGGATAAATGTAGCCACCAGCCAAGGGATAAGGGGGCCTCTGGAACCCGGAAAAAGAAAGGATGGATTCTTTCCTAGAGCTTCCACAAGAAACCAGCCCTGTCAACAACCTGATTTTACCTCGTGAAATTGATTTCTGAATTGCGTCCTCCAGAAAAGTATGGCAATAAATTTGTGTCATTTTCAGCCCCTAAGTTTCATAATCTGTTACAATTGCAGTAAGAAACTAATACGTATCTCTTCTTTTCCATATTCATTCAGAGTAATGAATCATGAGTTTATGGTGCCTAATAATTTACATTGTGCTTTTACATGGCTGGCCTATGAGTTAAACCGCTCTAATACTGAGATTAAATTATCCTTTGAGAGTCAAGCATTTCAGGATTAGAGCGAGAGAGAGCAGAAATCCATCCACAATGATCGTCATGAAAACGTGGAGTTCTACCTGTGCCAGGCTTTCTCACACATACTGCTTTACGGGATCCTTGCTAGACCCCTGAAAGGTAGGTGCTACTTTCTCAATATTTTACAGGGGAGTAAACAGGCCAGAGATTGAGTAATGTCTACATTCCCCTCAAACCACACACACACCTGCCAAAAGGCTTTTCCTAAATGCCTGTCCTCCCTCTGAGGACTGGGTGGCACCAGCTGGGCTCCCCCAAACCCCCACTGCAGCATTCCCTGAGCACTCTGATTTTTAATTAGTGAAACTGCTCGTTCACTGTGCCCACTCTCTCCCTCTACGCAGCCTTGAAGACAGTAACTATGCTCCATTTATCTCTCTATCTCTAGAAGGATGGCTGGTATTTGGTTGGAGTTTAATAAATGTGTGACAAATGTAAGGATTAAATAAGTAAGTACAAAATTCCCCAAAGGATAAGAACAACCTTTGATGGCTCATCCGCCTTTCCAGATATGACATTAACGATCTTCTGGCTCTCCTCCAAGTGCTGAGGGCTCCCACCAGCCTTCTCGCTTAGGAACAAGTCCAGACAATATACTTCAAACTCAAAAATTAGGCAGGAGATAAAAAAGTAAATAAATAGGGGGGCGCCCATGTGGCTCAGTCAGTTAAGCATCCGACTCTTGATTTCGGCTCCAGATTTCTGATCTCAGGATTGTGAGCCCTGCATTGGGCTCTGCACTCAGCAGGGAGTCAGCCTGAGATTCTCTCTCTTCCTCTCCCTCTGCCCCTCCCCCCTAAAATAAACAAATCTTTTAAAAGTAAATAAATAAAATAAGTATCTCTGATTCTTATCCCCAGTTGTTTTTAGCTAATAACTGTGGCTAACTTCAACATGACATCAATTGGTCCTCCTACACGATCCCATAAAATCCCCCGCATTTATCTAAGGGAGAATATACCATCTCCAGATAAAGTGCTTACACTATTTTTTTGACAACCTACCTGGTTGATAATATTTCTAGTCATTAATTTCAGGTTCAGGAAGAGGGAATTCAGCCATTTTTCATAGCCCCGCGGAAGTCATGCACATTTCTGCTGAATCAAGCACGAGATAATGCTACGATATCCACTCAACTGAAACACATCACCTCAGCCACCATACGTTGCTAACTATTAAAACAAAATGGGAATCGTTTTTTCAACCGATAGTTTACCTAAAAGTCTCTCTTAGGCAGGTTTGACCTTTACATTATGAATTTCATTTTCTGCAAGCTCTTACATTTATATTACTGCTTAACATGCACTCTTCATAGAAACCTGCCCTAACAATTCCTAACTGTATTTATTCATGCTGAGCATTCTGCTTAACTACTCGCCTAAAATGCAGTACAGCTACCAGAAAAACAATATTTCCTGTTATTTCAGAACGGTGAAGGTCAGACCAGTTTCATGCAAAGGGAAATGAAATGTTTTGTGTCTTTAGGCTGTGCGGTATAATTTCGATGCTTTTCTTGCTGTTGATGGGACTGCCTTCACCCGGTCCTCATTCTACTGTGTTCTCTGTTGTTGTTCTCCTCCGCCCTCTCCCCAGTGCCTTTTTAACTGCGCAAGATGACTTCTAATGCCCTCCCATCTACAGGAGTTAGGGAACATGCACAGAGACAAAACTTTAAGTTAAAAACAACCTTTGTTACCAGAAAGCAAGAATGACGTGCATGAAATACTTCTGCAAAGCTCCCTCATCAAGGAGTTATCCCTTCAATGAAATAAGTTATTTCATCCTCTATACTGTTTTGAGGACTCAGATGATCTCACACATTGCCTCCTGTGGGTTTCCAATTAAACTTGCACACAATGGTGATGTAAGCCCACCCCCAATTTAAGTGGCTGCTTTCCAATGGAGCCTTCCAGCACTGTGGCTCAATGCTTGGGTTCAGAAAGACCCAAATTTAGTTCTAGTCAGTTATTTGCTGTGTGAAAACAGGCTGCCTAACCTTCTTGGTGCTGCATTCAACAAAATGAATGCCCACTGTTTGATTATTATTACCCCCTTGCTTATGGAATTGTGGCAAAATAAACCTCAGTTCAATTGCACTTCACTCTGAAATCTGGTCAGGACCCTTAGAATATGAGAAGAGAAGTTCTCTAGGACCAGGCAGTGTGTCAAAGTTTGTGCCCACACACAGGGTTGGCAAAAGAAAATGCAAGAAGAACACAGCAAGCTTAGATGGATTTGGGACAAGGATCAAAATCGTGTGGCTCCAAACTTGCCTGTGAGGCAAAGCAACAAGTAAGATCCTGGTGATCTTCAAAGACAGGCATTTAAGTGGCCTGACAATCGTCCACTGGCTTCCAACCACCACCGTAACAATTCACCGTTAGGTTAGAGATCAGAGGGCAAGAAGCAGCTGGGGCTTGTAACTAACTCCTCAAGAATTTCACATACACCCAGCTTCTAACTCTCCCATACATCCTCCTATTACATACGGACATGAGAATGTTCTTCAATATGTGTTTTCCACAGTGGAGTGAATTGCGGCTCCCAAAATATCTATGTACCCAAGACCTGTGGATGTGACCTTATTTGAAAAAAAAAGAGTTTTTGCAGTTGCAGTTCAAGATCTCAAGAGGAGATCATGCTTATTGAACAGGTGGGCCCTAAATGCAATGACAATGTCGCTGTTAACAGCCAGAGAAGAAGATACAGAACTGGTGTGGAAGGCCATGAGACAGGAGGCACAGTTACAGCATCCCAGAAGAGCAGTGAGGTTGGAAGCCTGACTCTAGTCCTAGAAGGGGATCAAACTACTCCTTTATTCGGCAGCTCTTTTACGGAGGGCCACATGTGATGGGTATGGTCCAATCATTTCATCTAAGGTGGGGAGTAGGAAGCTGTTTCTGTGATTTGTCTGCCACCTGAATACCTTGGACAGCACTCCTAACTCCAGGTCTTGCCAACCAATAGATCTGAGACTCTTCGCGTGTCACCTTGCTCAGGATTGTGTCAGGAAACACAGAAGTACAGAGCCATTAGGAGGACACCCAGGTCTTTCACTGGGAGAGTACATGCCTGGAGCAACAAGGCAATACTTCTTCCCCTGCAGACAGTTGCCTCTCATGCTTTGCTGGCACTTTTCCATGTCCGACGAAATATGGTAAACATAAATTCGGACTCCAATGTTTCTGACTTAAAGGGCCATCATGTCATTGACTCAGTATCTCCCTTCTAGGAGGTGACAAGGACCGTGAGTGTCAGACCTCAGTGAGAGAGGAGGCTTACTGGCAGCCACAGGAGCTTGCAAATCTCCAGCATTACAAAGACGTCATCAGATGAGGAGTGGAATCAACAACTTCTTCCTTGCAAAAGCAAGATCTGGGGTTATGACAGAACACTTGAGAGTCCCTACAGCCACCTGACAACCAGCCGTGGCAAGAGGGATGGAGCTTAGTAAGGAAAACGTGACATACTGAAAGAAAAATCTGGCTGCTGGGGTGAGAGAAGACAAGAGAGATGGAAGACACAAACCAGTTGCTGGGGAGATGAGTTGTACACAGGAAATCCATATGCAAGGACTCCCGTGGCACAGGAAATCTCAGTGAGAGCCATCAAGAAGTCCTGCTAGATGATGGCAGAATCCAACCCACGAGGGGTGTTGTTCTTTCATCTGCGAAGCCCACAGAGACAATTAATTAATCCAGCTCACTCTTGCGGCCCTTCCACTCTACTTTATCTTCAAAGAAATAGATGGCCCACTAAAAAAAATGGAATCCCAAGCCTATTCTATTCATCACTGACTGTATTTTCATGCTGTCTTCTCTATTCTCCGCAACGTCTAATGTTGTCCTGATTTCTCTTAGGGTTTTATTTTTCTCTCCCATTTCTTTTTGAGCTCTACCAGTTCACCATTCATCTCTCTCTGCTGTTTTATCATTTTGCCTTTGTGCTTTTTCATCTTCTTACAACACTCCTATTTCAAAGGCCCATATCTTCATTTTGCCAAATGACTCAGCTTTCCCTCCCCTTATTTTCAAAAGCCTTAATTCCAAGATAATTACTAGAAATAAGCCAACATTAAATAAAGAGATAGTCCAAGAAAAAAATGCTAAAATATGTTAAAAAACACTTCAAGAAGAAAACTTAAAAGACAACCAAATACTATACCAGAAACACCATACAACAAAGCATATTTACGCCATGGTACTATACACACACACTCACGTATGTCACTGTATATATATATATATACATATATATATACACACACACATATATGTCACAAAACAAGCAAATTTTTAAAAAACAGATGAAGGTCATAGGGAGCTTTTATTAAAAAATTAATGAAATAAAATAAACAGAAAAAATAAAATTGTGATTTAAATGTATCAAATATGAGAAGCACCAAAAAATATCCCTAATGCAACTGAAAACAAAGTCATGAATAGGGAGAACCACGCTGATAACACTGAGCAAAATAAAATGAAAAAGAGAAAATAATGCACAAATCAGAAACAGAAGATGAAAGACTATGACAAACAGACAAGAGAGTTCCAAGGCAGGAAAAATCGATGTTGCTGAAAAATGAAACAAAACAAGTAAGACAGAAGTTTGTTAAAGACAAAAAAAAGAAAAACAAAACAAGAAAAATTTTTTCCTGAAATAAAAGTTTGAAAAGTTGTATTTTGGGGGCGCCTGGGTGGCTCAGTCAGTTGAGCTTCCAACTCTTGATCTCAGCTCAGGTCATGATCTCGGAGTGGTGAGATCAAGCCCCACGTCAGACTCCATGCTGGGCATGGAGGCTGCTTGAGATTTGCTGTCTCCTTCTCCCTTTCCCCTACACCTCTCTCTCTCATTAAAAAAAAGAAAGAAAGGTGTATTTTGCTCCTCCCAAACTGACATAGAAAAATCAACCCCACGATTTCAAAGATGAACTCAAAAGATACTGTACCAGGCAAACAAATCCATGAAGTCTCCTGTAGGGGAAGGGGTGCAGGAGGATCGGAGCCCACTTTCCATGGAGCTTCCTCCGTCACCAGAAGACAGTGAGGCAGGGCTAGACAGCCCAGCGGCAAAAGGCTGATGCAGAAATTTTATTCCCTGCCAAGCTGTTTTTCACAAATAAAAACAACGTAAATTCCCAAACGTGAAGGGACTCAAGAATAACTGAGAAAAATAACAGCCGAAGGACTAGTGGAGTAAATTGATTCCATTTGAATTTTAAAACTGTGGAAACTTTGGTCAAAGAAAAGAATAGAGATGTTACACATCATGAACATGTTGAAAAAAATCTAATGAATACGGAGAGGAGGAAGGAAGTAAAGAATATGGTATGAGGAATATAAGCACATAGATATTTTATAATTTTGCAAGATTATCACCAGATATTGTTTAAAGCTGAAAAATGGAGCAGTGGAGATAATCTTATTTTAGAACATAAAGGGAAACACTTTAAAGATGATACAAAAAATTATGCGACCAGGTAAATTAAAATAATATGCATACCCTGTTATTACATAAGACGACTCTTATTTACATCTCCATCAGGTCAACCCATAAATTGTGAGTCCAGAAAAAGAAAACTCATAAAGGATAATTTTTTTACACTAAAAAAAAAAGAATTTTAAGGTCAAAAAGTACACATGAGGGGGCGCCTGGGTGGCACAGCAGTTAAGCATCTGCCTTCGGCTCAGGGCGTGATCCCAGCGTTCTGGGATCGAGCCCCACATCAGGCTCCTCTGCTATGAGCCTGCTTCTTCCTCTCCCACTCCCCCCTGCTTGTGTTCCCTCTCTCGCTGGCTGTCTCTATCTCTGTCAAATAAATAAATAAAATCTTTAAAAAAAAAAAAGTACACATGCAAGGGTCAATTGTATAGTGATGAATAGTAAGTAGACTCCTTGTAGTAATCACTTTGTAGTGTATACAGATATCGAATTACTATGTTGAACATCTGAAACTAGTATAACGTTATATACCTCAACAAATTTTACCTCGCTAAAAAATATTCAACCATTAAAAAGAAAAAGTGAACATGCAAATGTAGGAAACTAACCTAATTTGACATTAAAATGTATTACAAAGCTATGGTAATTGAAAAGCTGAAAAAAATTATAAATATATATATATAATTTAATATATGATAAAAACCATATACTTTGGAGCAGTAGAAAAAGATTTCCCCAATAAGAGAGTGTTGGGGGAAACCAGCACCCATTTGGAAATGGATCAGGCTATATGCCTACTTCACTCCTATCAGAATAAATTCAAGTAGATCAAAAGTTTTTAAAAATTATAAATATACACAGTTGGGTTTTTTAAAGATTTATTTATTTGAGAGAGAAAGAGAAAGAGGGTAAATGTGCATGAGTAAGGGAGGGGCAGAGGGAGAAAATCTTCAAGCAGACTCCCCACTGAACGTGGAACCTGACATGGGACATGATCCCACGATCCATGAAATCAGGACCTGAGCCAAAACTAAGAGTCGGACACTTAGCCAACTGAGCCACTCAGGCGCCCCTATTCTTTGACCCAGCAATTCCAATTCTAGAAATCTGTCCAACTTACACAGATGCTAATAAGTAGTTCTTATGCTAACATGAAATAATTTCTAGGATCTATTTTTAAAGAAAAGAGCAAGTTACAAAACAGTATGTCCAGTATGTTTTACTTATACAGAGAAATATGAGATATATGATATACATTTGTGTAAATGTGCATACATACATATATATACATTATATAATATATATAATATGTACAAAGTTTACACATGCATAGAACATTTCTATTCAGGAAAGGCAAGAAACTTAACACTGGTTGTCTCTGGAGAGGAAGTCTGGTGAACCGCTCATTGGGCATCTAGAAGGAGACTTCCCTTTCCCTGTACAAACATCTGTACTATCAGGTTTCCATCACTGGCATATATTGCTATTTGCATTAATAAAAGGATACTTAGAAGCTCCAAAAAGCACAGGGGGCCAGACAAGCTGGGTGCCGAGCTAAATCTCTTGGAACCCAAGGACCGCAGTCACAATGAACTTGTTAACGTAAGTCATTAAATACTTGATAAGTTATAAAAGATGCCTGGAGTCAGAGTGATATTCTACTGCTCTAATATACCATTTTCCAAAGAGTTAATTTTAGAGTCCATGGCCTACTATCTTAATACCAGGTTGTGAAAACAGAAGGATTATATTCATTACATATACTCTAAAAAACAAAATATGGCTTAGGAAATTACGGAATTACAGAATTCACTTCAGTATCAAATCTAATCTCCTTTACTTGACGTAGATGCTGAGATTTCAAGACACAATTAGGATAAACTGTGAAAAATATTTGGTATAACTGAGGCCCCCAAATACAAGTGTCACAGCCAAAATAACTCTTGTGTGGCCCAATTTAACACAAACATTTAATTTTCCTAATTGATTTACAGGTGCCTAATGAGAACAGATCCCATTCACAAGGCAGAACTTTGCCATATCCTTAGTGATACTTCCTTAAGTGCCAAAGTAAACTTTAAGCCATAATTTCACATGAACTTAATCTGAGCCAGAAAGAAATTAAGGCCTATAGGGGTGCCTGGGTGGCACAGCGGTTAAGCATCTGCCTTCGGCTCAGGGCGTGATCCCGGCATTATGGGATCGAGCCCCACATCAGGCTCTTCCGCTATGAGCCTGCTTCTTCCTCTCCCACTCCCCCTGCTGTGTTCCCTCTCTCGCTGGCTGTCTCTATCTCTGTCAAATAAATAAATAAAAAATCTTTAAAAAAAAAAAAAAGAAATTAAGGCCTATAGAGTAGCTCACAATAAAATGACATACCCATTCACTTACGCCTTTGTGTTCTGAAAACATTTTGCAGAAGAAGGCTGCATTTTCAAGCATATGATGATGGTACCTTCAACTTGGTGAAGGCAAGTAAAGAGGAGTGTAGGACATCATTGCTGTTTGGGTGTAGAAATCCAAGAAGAAGTCTCTTGAGAACTTTACACAAGTTAACAACCTGTCATCTCCTAAGGAGTCTACCCTTACAGAAACACGTGTAGTGTAGGGATTCCAGGGGTGAGGATGCGATAAAATCCACAGAAGTGACCGCAGGATGAAGTGTTACTAGGCCTAAACTAGGAATGAAGTATTGATACACGCTACCACATGGATATACCTGGAAGCCAGGATGCTGACGGAAAGGACCATTTTTTTTTTAATTTAAACGCAATAGCCAACATCATTAGTTTTTGAGGTAGCCGTCAATCATTCATTAGTTGCGTATAACATCCATTTTCAAAAGGTTGTGTGATTTCACTTAGATGAAATGTTTGCAGTAGTTAAGTCAACAGAAACAGCAAGTAGGGGAGAGGTTGCCAAAAGCTGGTATCAGGGGACATGGAAAGTGATGGCTTAGTGGGTATGGGGTTTCCTTTAAGGGTGATGAAAATGTCCTGGAATTTAGTGGTGTCAGTTGCACAACACTGTGAATGTACTTAATTCCACAAAACTGTACAATTTAAAAAGTTCAAAATTAGGAATTTTTGCAATATGAATTTGCTCTCAATGATAGATAGATAGATAGATAAATAGAATTATACATCTGTGTTGCATATAGAAGAAACCTACAAGAGTCTGCCTATTTTCAGTATTTTTTTTTAATCAGAGAATAATATCCTTCCAATGACAAAATGTCTAGTAGGAAGAACAGTTTTAGATTAACAATTGAGAGCACTACTGATCTGCGTTCATATTCTTTTTGGCCCCTAAATGTATTATCTTTATTTAGCGTCACATACTGTGTTATTCACTCCAAATATATTATTGAAGCACAAAAGATGGAAAGAGGTAAGTAAAATCTAATTCTCCCCCAAAAGGAGGAAATTTTTCATGTAAATTGACATATGTACAAAACTTATTTGTCTCTGTGACTCAGACTTTAGCTCGTTAAAACATAAAATTTGATTTTTTCTGAGATAAAATGAAATTTTAGGGGTGCCTGGGTGGCACAGTGGTTAAGCGTCTGCCTTTGGCTCAGGGCATGATCCCGGCGTTCTGGGATCGAGCCCCACATCAGGCTCCTCCACTAGGAGCCTGCTTCTTCCTCTCCCACTCCCCCTGCTTGTGTTCCCTCTCTCTCTGGCTGTCTCTATCTCTGTCAAATAAATAAATAAAATCTTTAAAAAAATGAAATTTTAAATGTATATTTTTAATCACTTGTAAATATACAACAGAGTAATCAAGTTAATTTCCTGTCCTACTTAATTATTTTCCATTTTCTTCCATTAGCAAAATCAGAAGCAAAAGAATTTTGTGCATTTCCCTTGTTTTCATTTTGGTTAACATCAGATTTAGGAAAACTTTATCCTTCGTGTATAATACTCACAATGTAAATACATGACGATCACCATTTGTGGTCTGCACATATCTGAAAGCAAAACACTCTGCTGTATTGGCACTGAATTTTTCAATCTCGAGCTCACTAGATTTCTACATCCATGCCAAAAATAATGGAAGATGATTAATATGAAACATTCATAAAATGTCAGCAAGATACATAATACAACTTATATCACCAAGGACTCTTCTAAAAAAGGAGCAACTTGCTTGCAAAACACTTCTTATATAAAAAGCTGTTTTTAAAAAGCGGGTTATCATTGTAACAGCATGGGAAAGATTTCTTTCATTATAACTACAAGTTTGTAATTCAATAATGCTTACGTCAGTAACTTTATACATTGCCTAAAGGAAAACTGAAGGTCGGGGTAGCAAATATTGTAACAAAATGAAGTTTGAAATAATTACGTTTGGTCTTTGACTTTTTTGAGAACCAACCCCCAGTCTCCTGATGGCTCCATCTTTCTTCCAGATAAAAAGCAACCCCAAGGCAGCCTCCTCTCTGGCTCACTTATAGCTCAATCCAACGAACACAGTAGAGCCATTCCTTCAAATGACTTTCTCAGCTCCCTGCACCCCACAGGGAAGTCATCTCTACAAAGCTTAATCTGATCAGCCCCTTCTCCCTCACTTACCCCTTTCTTTGGATTCCTAGCTCATCTCCCCAGAGATTTCCTTTCCTCCAGGTCATTCTTCCTCACCAGTGGCTTCCACCTCATCCCATGGATGGATAGATCCCTCCCCCAGTCGACAAACCCATTGAAGCTCCTCCTGTCCTAAAGCCACAAGCAAATCACTCCCCTCCCTCAATGCTGCTCCTCCATCCAGGCATTTCCTCATCACCTTTCCTCCTAGCCAAGCCTCCCAAAAGAAGAGTCTATACCCAAAGTCTGTTTCCTCGTCTCTTCACTCCTTTCACTGGTTTAATCTTTCATTTGTAAAACACTTTTTAAAAAGTCTAAAACATAAAATGCATTCATGATCTCACTTTTTTAGAAGAGCTATTTCAATTAATAAACAAAATCTCCCCTTCTCCATCCATGCCTATCTCTGTCAGGGGGCTCTAAGAAAACTCTGCCAAGGCTCCTTGACCTCTGGCCGAATGGCCATCCTTCCTTCCTCTGGGATAAGCCATCTTCCTTCCACTGGATGAGACATCTTCTGGATGGACCCAGTGGGAGCTTTTGTTCCCAGGGCTAATTTAGATTTTTTGTTGCCAGGGGAGGTAACAAAAGCAAGCAACCCTTTTCAATCACTTCAGCTTTCTCTGCAGCATGAGCACTGAAGCATGCTTTGAACTTTTCTAGTAGAGAATACAGGAAATCTACTTCTCGATGTCCTCAACGTGAAAGGGAAAGTTGGACATGCTCGTCCTCACTGCTGATGATCTCGGCTATCTAAAAAGGACAGCAGTGACCAGACTGTATCCGGAAGCTTTATCACCAACAAACCTCTTGCTGGACATCTTAATTCTACAGGTTTTCAAATTATTTCAAGGAAAACAGTCACACCAGTAGAGAACTGAGAAACTAGTGAGGGTATGATCTAATCATCACTTGATACTATCCTAAGTGGGAAATCAAAGGGTTTCTGTTGAAGAGCCTTCCTGTCCCTTGGTGTTCTGAAACTTTTTTTTTTTTAATTTTATTTATTTATTTATTTATTTATTATTATTTTTTAATTTTATTTTATTATATTGTGTTAATCACCATACAGTACATCCCCAGATTCCGATGTAAAGTTTGATGCTTCATTAGTTGCGTATAACACCCAGTGCACCATGCAGTACGTGCCCTCCCTACTACCCATCACCAGGCTATCCCCTTCCCCCACCCCCTCCCCTCTGAAGTCCTCAGTTTGCCTCTCACAGTCCATAGTCTCTCATGTTTCATTCCCCCCTCTGATTACCCCCCTTTTCTTTATCCCTTTCTTCCCCTACCGATCCTCCTAGTTCTTATGTTCCATAGATGAGAGAAATCATATGATAATTGTCTTTCTCTGCTTGACTTATTTCACTTAGCATTATCTCCTCCAGTGCCGTCCATGTTGCAGCAAATGTTGAGAATTCGTTCTTTCTGATAGCTGAGTAATATTCCATTGTATATATGGACCACAGCTTCTTAATCCAGTCATCTGTTGAAGGGCATCTCGGCTCCTTCCATGATTTGGCTATTGTGGACAATGCAGCTATGAACATTGGGGTGCATATGGCCCTTCTCTTTACTACGTCTGTATCTTTGGGGTAAACACCCAGTAGTGCAATGGCTGGGTCATAGGGTAGTTCAATTTTTAACTTTTTAAGGGACCTCCACACTGTTTTCCAGAGTGGCTGTACCAACTTGCATTCCCACCAACAATGTAGGAGGGATCCCCTTTCTCCACATCCTCTCCAACAATTGTTGTTTCTTGCCTTGTCTATCTTTGCCATTCTAACTGGCGTAAGGTGGTATCTCAGTGTGGTTTTGATTTGAATTTCCCTGATGGCTAATGATTTTGAACATTTTTTCATGTGTCTGTTAGCCATTTGTATGTCTTCATTGGAAAAGTGTCTGTTCATATCTTCTGCCCATTTTATGATTTGTTTATTTGTTTCTCGTGTATTGAGTTTGAGAAGTTCTTTGTAGATCTTGGATACCAGTCCTTTATCTGTGGTGTCCTTTGCAAATATATTCTCCCATTCCGTGGGCTGTCTCTTAGTTTTTTTGACTGTTTCCTTGGCTGTGCAGAAGCTCTTTATCCTGATAAAGTCCCATAAGTTCATTTTATCTTTTATTTCTCTTGCCTTTGGCGATGTGTCGTGAAAAAGGTTGCTCTGGCCGATGTCATAGAAGTTGTTGCCTATGTTCTCCTCTAGAATTTTGATGGATTCCTGTCTCACATTGAGGTCTTTCATCCATTTGGAGTTTATTTTTGTGTATGGTGTGAGAGAGTGGTCAAGTTTCATTCTTTTGCATGTAGCTGTCCAATTTTCCCAGCACCATTTATTGAAGAGACTGTCTTTTTTCCACCGGATGTTTTTTCCTGCTTTATCAAAGATTAGTTGCCCAAAGAGCCGAGGGTCCATTTCTGGGTTCTCTATTCTGTTCCATTGGTCGATGTGTCTGTTTTTGTGCCAGTACCATGCTGTCTTTGTGATCACAGCTTTGTAGTACAGCTCGAAATCCGGCATTGTGATGCCCCCAGCTTTGTTTTTCCTTTTACAATTCCTTGGAGATTCTGGGCCTTTTCTGTTTCCATACAAATTTAAGGACTATTTGTTCCAGTTCTTTGAAAAAATGTCCTTTTATTCACTGTCTTATAAAAAGAACTGATGGACTTGGGGCTTGGTCTGGAGGAGCATTTTCGCCAATAATCTCCCTAAATATCACACCTCTGAGTTCTAACAGGTGTTCATTTTTTCTGGCATCTAGACATACAACTTCAGAAGTCCGACAATCTTCTGTCGTTTCATCCTGTCTCTGTCCCCTGAGGTTCCACTGGGACCAGCTGATGAAGTCTGTGGTTCACACCCAGACTAGTCTCAACAAACAGTTGTTTGCTCATATCTTTTGTGTTCTCTTCAGAACAAGCTTTTTAAATTTTTGCCATGTGCATAGGCTAAGCATCTTCCCAATCTTTGGGCTCTGGTTTCATTTTGCCTTAACTATTCCCATCTCAATCCATCTCTCCCCTTTCACATTTTACTATAATCTGTCAGGAGGAACCAAGATGCTCCTTCAACACTTAGCTTAGAAATATTCTCAGCTAAAGATCCAATTTCATGGGCGCTTGGGTGGCTCAGTTCGTTGAGCATCAGACTGTTGGTTTCAGACTCTTGCTTTCAGCTCAGGTCACGGTCTAGGGTCACGAAATCGAGCCCAGTGTCAGGCTCCACACTCAGCCAAGAGTCTGCTTAAGATTCTCTCCCTCCCCTCAGCCCCTCCCCCGCTCTCAAATAAATGTCTTAAAAAAACAAACAATAAATAAATATCCAATTTCATCCCTTGCCAGCTCTACCTCCCGCAAACACTAGAACATAGTTCAGCCACGTTCTTTGCTACCTTATAACGTGGTTACCTTTTCTTCATTGTCCAACAGCACGGTCCTCACTTCAGCCAGGCATTACCAGAATGGCCTTTGCCACCTGTGTTTCTTCCAACATTTCATTGATGGCTATTTATGTATTTTCTAAAAAGATGGACGCTTTCTCCAGAGCTCTCCTCTTCTGAGTGCTCTCTCGACAGCCCTTCGCCCTTCCTTCATGGCCATCTCAGCCTCTTCTAGCACACCCCTCAGAATTGCTCTCACCTCCACCCACTACCCAGTTCTCGAGAAGCTACCTCATTTTCAGATCCTTGTTACAGCGGCATTCCAGTTTGGGTACCAAAACCTGCATCAGTCTGCTCAAGCTGACAGAAAACTATACCATAGACTGGTGGCTTAAATAACAGTAGTGGAGACTGGAAAGCCCAGGGTCAAGGTGCCGGGAGATTTGGTTCCTGGTGAGGGTCCTCTTCTTGGATTGCAGACAGCTGCCTTCTCATGGTGCCCTCAATGGCAGAGAGAGCGAGAGCTCTGGTCTCTCTTCCACTCCTCAGAAGCTCTAATCTCACCATGGGAGCGCTACCCTCATGACCTCATCGAAACCTAACTACTTCCCAAAAGCCCCACCTCCAAATACCACTGCACGGAGAGTTAGGTCTTCAAGAATGATCTTGGGGGGGGGGCACAAACATTCAGTCCAGAGCAGTTCCCTCACAGAGATGAAAGAGAAGTCCAGAAAGATTGAGTGATGAAGCTGGGTCATAGCTGAACCCCAGATAGAACACACTTCCGATTTCCTATTCCGGTTCTCTTTCTCCGAGGCCACTGTGTCACTGATGAGGTGGAAGAGAAGAACAGAGAGAGAGGGAACATCTGACACTTCGTGGAATCACTCCCCTTGCTCTCAGCAGTCTTTGGTTTTTTCTTGTTTTCTCCAAAATAACTGCAATTTCCCATTGATCTGTTGCTTGCCAAAAACACCCTCACTTGCCGATATTTGAATGACTCCAAACGTTTGCCTCAGTTGCAGACGAAGCGTGTAGTTGGGGTCTCTGCCGCTTCATCCTACCCCCCCTCCGCCCCCAGAGCTGTCCTCTCCTGTGTCGCTCAAAATAATGGCCAATAACAACTTCCATTCATGGAGTCCCCACTGGGAGCCACACCGTGCAGCACAATGAACTGACCACGTCTTCCTCGCGGCAACTCCATGAAATGAGTTCTAGTCATTTCTTCCTTGAAACAAGGAAACTGAGGCTCAGCGAGGTGAAAGAGCTGGCCACAGTCGGAGAGCCAGCGAGCCTGAGAGCCACGGAGCAGGTCTAGCCAACCGCGAAGCGCAGACTGTCCCCCACGGCCGCCTCTACCCTGGTGCCCAGGGCCCCCCGTCCTGTCCCGAGGTCCTGCTCGGCCCCGTGCTCCCCCCGCAGCTGAGACCGCCACCCACCCCCACGGACAACAGTGCATCCTCCTGTGAGACACCTGGAGCTGTTGTTTGTCTTCTAAGATGAGGATGAAGGAAGCTTGGCCCGCTGTGCCAGACAGACCGGCTCGAGGAATCAGGACTCGGAAGGGCTGGGGGTCTGAGCCACGAAAGCGCCGGCAGCGCAGGTGTCAGACCTGTTCACCGCCTTCGGGGAGAAACCTTTCTACATGCCATTGACTATGTCGGATACGCGGTTTTCCGTTTCCTTAAGCACCACATAAGGAGTAAGAGTTCACAGTTCTTTAGGGAAGCACTTAGCAAGCATTTTTTTTTTTTTTAAAGCAGACCCATCATTCAAACAAAATTATTTCTAGAATGCAGTGTGTCAGTCTGCTTCACAGAAGGCAGGGGTGGCACCAATGGGTGTTGGAGGAGTGTCCTAAGTGGACTCTTTACAGGGGTGTGGCGGGGGTGAGGGAGAGCAGAAGGAGCTGAAAACAATACCTGGGGCGTGGTCCCTGCAGGCAGGCTGTGGGTGGCCGGCCGCCTGGGGCAGTGTGGCCGCAGGACTGTGGCACTCGCTGCCCAGCTGTCGGCTGCAAGCGTGGGGATGTCACGGAGTTGCTTGCCTTCAGAGGGCTGGGGTGAGGCTGCCGTCCACCAGCTCCTTTTCAGAAGCACAGGCCACGGGAGTGATGCCACTGATTCGGCAGAGCTGGTGAATTAATCGGAAGGCATCTTGAATTAACTGCGGTTACTGGTTCCCAACTTGAGACTTTGGCTAAAGAAGACTCTTTTCCTTTCTGGAATATGAAAAACAGGTACGTACAAGTCTTAGTCCCCGCTTCTGGTCTTCCCTCAGTTAAACCTGTAGGACGGACCCTAAGGGATCGTCCAGATGCTGATTTGTGGAGGTATGATTTTCAACCGGTGACGTCATTGACGTGATTTGCGCACCAATGACTGTGGAGGAAGAAAGAGCTCTAATTGCCAAACTTTGATAATTCATTATATATATGTTGATGTATCACATCAATTTATAACTCGTAATTTTTATCCTTTGAAAACAAAGCTGCGTATAGAATGCCGAGAGCATCCCGACAAAGTCAATATGGAATGCAGGACACAATACAAATAGAAGAAAGAAGTGAGTGCTTTTCCTACTCATACGATGTTATAAAATGAGAATTTCATTTCCAAAGCACAATTTAAGATGGCTTAGAGTGTTACCTCATGAGATCCAGGGAAGCGCCTACTTGACTTGTTAATGTCATTTTTACACTGAATGAGGATGAAGGTGAAAAGAGCAAAGCCACGGAAGCGGCTGTTGTCTGCACCACCAGGTTAGAGATGGCCGAGTCACTCACTCAAGCAGAGAACTTAGCAGTGATCCTGAAAACAGTACGCAGCCGTCTTCACCCTAGTGCGCAGACAGGAGCTACGAACAGGAAGCCTCAGGTAAAAACAGAGCACCGTAAGTATGACCTAGAAGTCACCACCGCTGGGTAGAAGATTTCTGACTGGACCACTCACGCCAGAAGCGAGTCACAGGGCAGTCTCCTGAGATGATATGCACCTGCAGTGAAGTCAAGGACACGCAAGGTAAAATGCACTGTGGAAAATACTGGGGCAAAGAAGAGAGGAAAAGCTGGGACACAGTTATGAAAATATATTACAGAATGCTGGGACAGAGAAAGAAAAATCAGATTGGGCGCTAAGTGTGTGTGGGGGAAACGTTAAATACATTAACTTTAGTTAAAAGAACACAAAATATAGAAACATAGAATTTAGTAGTGGGTAGAGAACCCCAAATGTCCAAAGAATATCTCTTCTTTTTTTTTTTTCCCTAAAAGCAGAGCATCTGACAATTTTCTCTATGCCAGAAAGCTAATCTCCCCGGGAGACGAGATAGCAAAAATCTACTCTAGACCACAACTTCCACCAGCAAGGAGTTGAGTGATAAAGTGGAAATGCCAAACACTTGGAGAGAACGTTAGCAATTCATGTGAAGATCTCTGCTACCTCGTGAAGGGAGCTCAAGACTGTGATTCCAGCTCTGCTATTAAAAATGATCCTGATAAGGAAAAAAGGAGTAAGCTTGCCCACCCCGCCCCCCAAAGGCATCTCTTCGGACAAGCTCCACTATTTATTTATTTATTTATTTATTTATTTATTTATTTATTTATTTATTTATTTGAGACAGAGAGAGTGAACAAGAGCACACACCAGGGGGAAAGGCAGGAGGAGAAGCAGACTCCCCACTGAGCTGGCAGCCCGATGCGGGACTAGATGCCAACACTCTGAGATCACTACCTGAGCCAAAGGCAGACACTTAACCATCTGAGCCACTCAGGTGCTCCAAGCTCAACTTTTAAAAGCATACATACAAAAGCTTAAACAGTGTGCATAGCCAATGAATATGAAAAAAGGTAAAATCTCAATTGAGGTTTATGGAATTGAAGATTTCTTTTAAAAAAATACTAAAGCCAACAAAAAAGGGTTTATAAACCGTGCGTCAAGCCAGATGAAGAAAAAAGACTGCAGGGTGATGACAAAGAGAATATAAGGCTTTGTTTCTTGTTACAGTTTTTTTCTGGTATCTTTGTTTTTTTGTTTTTTTGTTTTTTTAATCAAGAATAACCTTCAGCCAGGAGAGTTAAGGGAGAAGATAGGGCAAGAAGGAAATGAAGCCTATCACAGGTACAGATATTTAAATAGGAAAACTGAGTATCCACAGCTGGACAGATTTCATAGAGACTCGTGTGGGTGGTAAATAGAGCAAGAGAGAAGAAAGACAGGAAATGAAACTTTTATTTAAAAAGAAAAAGATGGATTATGTAGCTTACAAATTGATAAATAATGTTGATTCTAAGTAAGATTAGACTGAATCAGTTAAAAGGCAGTTTGTAATATTAGAAATAGAAATGGTGATTGCTAGCAATATACAAGGAATCACTAGAAGTCCTATCAGACTAAATCCAGTTCCCTTTTCTCTGTTTTTTTTTTCTTTTTTCTTTTTCTTTTTTTTTTTTTTTTGATGGGATAATGGAAATGGCCAAAGAAATGAACTAGATTGTTCCCCTGGATTTCCACAAGGCATCCGTAAGCAGCTGATGGTAAGAACGTGATGGAGGGTTATCACACACTGGACGCTTGGAGATTGTGGTATCGGTTCAATGAATTGATACTGACCTTCAGCTGAGATTACAGGGACTTGACACAGAGTCTGGCCCTGGCTCTCCGCAGTTTGACATTTTTATCAATAAAGCTATAGAATTGATGGCTTTGAATTTATCAATGCCATTAAGTGAGGTAAAACAGCTAACGGTCCAATGTGACAGGATTAGGGTACAAATATTTCTCAACAGATAGGAATGACGGCTTCCATCCAAGACAAAGTTTGATAAAGACCAGGCCTTATTCTTGTCTCAGAGCAGAGGCACACTCCCTGCATGAGAAGTCACGGTGCTGCTCAGGTTTAAACTCTGCTTTATTATAAAGGTAATGGCAAAAGCACCTTGAATTAAGAGTGATTATAAATATTACCGCTAATCTTCAGAGTCATGCTGCAGAGAAGGCATTATCCACAATTTGAGGGGAGGACACTGACACTAAGAAGTCAAAAGACTTGCCATTGTTCTTACAAGTGAAGTGAAGTGAGAATCAAATTAGTCTGATCTCAATATGCAGGCTCTTTCCTGCTTCAACATCTAACTTTGTACGGGAGTCAGATACCTCATTGGCTTTATTTCCAACTCCCGTATGCACTGTGGTGTATTTCCTTTACTATTATCATAATTCCTGATGCTATTTCAAAATGGCCCTTCCTTTTATAAAGGGAGGATAGGTTATCTTTTGGTACGTAGTGACATTCCATCAGGTACCAAAATAATTTACTTCAAATATCCAAATCCGTCCAACGTGGACTAGAACTGAGGTTGGCCAACTATGGTCTGCAAGTCAAATCCAGCCCATCCCCTGCTTTCTTTTGGTCCACAAGCTAAGAATGGTATTCACATTAATAAAAGCTGAAAAAAAAAAAACCAAAAGAGCATTTCATGACATGTAAGAATTGTATGAAAATCAAATTTCAGTGTCCATGGATAAAGTTTTATTGTAACACAGCCAAGCTCATTCATTTACACAATGTCTATGGCTGCTCCCATGCTACAAAAAGCAGAGGTGAATAATTGAGACCATCGGTGGCATTCTCACTGCTACACGCTGCTGTCCAACACACTCCAAATCTCAATGATGCACTTATAATTCAACAGCATTTCAAGTGCCACACATATTGTCACACAGACATTTTACTATTTTTTAATACTAGTGCATATTAATCATGTAAAAAAAAGTAAAGAAAAGCGAACGTTAAGTGTAGCACTTTTAAGGCACAGTGGAATGTGGAGTATTTGTTATACAATTATATAGCAAAGCATCGTGTTTATTATGCAGTGACACTTCAGCTGAGCGAAAAGAATACAATGTATTGTGACACTTCCAGACTAAGTACTCATCACAATATCCCCAGCTCACAGGAAAGCAACAGTCAGAACAGTTAGAAAACTTAGAACAGCGTTATCTCATCAAGGTAGAATTCTTTCTCACACACAAAAAAAGGGGAAAAGGGGGCTACTGACCAGTTACTTCCCAAGGGGCTCGCTGTTCACCAGGCAGAGCTATTTACTGATGTAAGTTAAGGTTAATCGTATTTGATTGCAGCAGCTAGAAAGTATGTGCAGAGAAAATAAATTTGTCAAAGACTAGCTTTTTAGCAAGGACAGGTGTTTGAAGATGCGACAACACCAAACAGTCAACTAAAAAGCAAAGCGAAGGATTCCAAGCAACTCTCCTTAGCTTTTGCTGGGCACACAGACATTAGCAATACTGCCCAGTTTTTGTTCACTGGAGAAGTCAGTGCTGAGCTTGAAGTGACCCAAGAATTAGCCCTTAGGAAGAGCCTCTCTAGAGCAAGTATTTTAAGGGATGTTTTTAAGGAACTTGAGAAAACACCAATTCAGTGCAGAATGAAGTGGAATCTGCTAAGATGTGTTACACCAGAGGGTGGTGAAAATGTGTGGAGCAGAAAAAGGTATACGGGACAAATTCACAAAGCTTCTCAAAATGTAAGATGTTTAAAGTCAATGTTCATACTTGATGTTACTCGTCAGAAGGTATTTGGTGGAATACACCTGACTCTGTCAGGTTATTGAACTAGCAGTTAATGGTGTATTTCATTCACCCTTGTGCTCTTAGCCATCATCACTTCCGTTAAGTTGTATCAGAAATAGAAACTGAAGATCCCGACTTGCCCAACCATACAGCAGCCTGAGGGCAGCGGTCAAGTGTTACTGCGATTTTTTTCAGCTCAGGACCAACATTGCAAATTTGCTGGATGAGAATCACCTGTGCCTATTATACATGAACACTGAATTCTGCTTGTGCTGCAGATTTGATCATGTTTCTTAATAAACTCCACTTAAAATTACAAGGTAGAACAGCACTTATGTGTGAAACTTACACTGCGGCAAAGTCAATAAGGTAACAACTCATGCTTAAATCACGAGTAATGTCAAGCTGCTTTATACAACTTCCCACGTGGTTAAGTTCAAATGGAAGAGCTCCATTCCCACACAAATGTGCAGTGCATCTATTTTCCAAACTCAACCACAGTTCCAGCTGGACTTTTGGATCTCAAAATCCATGTAATTATACAACTGAGGAGTATTTACTTAGCCTTCAATTGGAAGTGATTATACCTGCAAAGGAATGACATACCAAAGGGCAAATACCAAGAGTGGAATCTAATGAAATTCTCTAAGTACCTTCCAAATGATAAATATGTTCAATTAAAATCATACATGTGAGGACTGATAAGAGTATTTGGTAATATCTATCTGCGGGAAGATAATTTTCAAAAATGAAATATGTAAAGTCACATTACGAATCAGTAGAACAGATGAACATTTGCCATGGGTTTCAAACCCCAATTAAGTGAAATACTATCCCCTCAAAATAATTCAATTCTTGTCATTACTAGACTTGTATTTAAAAAAAAATTGTACTCAGGTGTTAACATATAATTTGGATTTCATTAATAAAAAATTAGTGGAAATTTGTTTTCACAAGTATTCAAGAGCTTCAATTTTGCCTCTTGGCCCACAAAAAAAGTTTGCCAACCCTCAGCCTAGACCAGTGCAGGAGTGTCTTTACATTTAAATACAATTTCAATAAAATGGCGCAACTGCCTGTGAACAACTGCTCTTTCTAGCAAAAGCATTTTTATATCCCGGCAAGACTACTTGATAATACGTAGTTCTTCCCTTGGTTATAATTCCGTGTATTAAGTAAATTTCCTAAGAAAATAACATGTGGGTCTGCGTAAGACGTAGGCAGAGAGGACACTAGTTATCCTGAATGTCAGCAAAGCTTTGTAACTCCCCTTCTTTGTACCCCTGCAGAAAAATCAGCTTTTTACTCTACGAATCCAGCTCTATCACAAACACCTTAAATGCTCAAGAAAAACAAAAGCACACCAAAGAAGGTACTTAGGACCTCCGTTTTTTTTACCTGAGTCTAGAATATTTTTCAAATGTATTCGCTTCCTATATATGATTTCTAATAACATGTTCAGATTAGTGAAAGTCCGGTAATAATAACATTTTCGAATTTAAAATGATGAGCTTTGCCTCTCAGTTCTTTGTTTTTCTCACCAAGACAACGGCCTATGGATTCTGCCTCCGCAGTGTCTGTGCGCTCTGACTTCTGATAGTAATGCCCTCACTTCCTCTGGCTAACACCCCTGTACCTCATCTCTCGGTCCAGTGGGTCCTCTGAAGGAGGCCCACGGCCTTCCCTTGGCCGCAGTAACTGGCTCAGGGGTGGGCCCGTGAACCAATGAAGTAATAAACATCAGGCTCGGGACTCTGTTAGCACGGCCCACAGACATTGCTCTGTTTTGGCTGAGCTTACGAAGATGGCAGAAGTCTGCAGCTGCTGGCTGGCCACATCACTGGCATGCAGAAGTGTGCCTTGGCCATGAAAACAGCACAGGAGGAAGCAAAATGGAGACACAGAGACCCCGACTCTACGCCAGGACCACGCACGTCGGAAGCCAGGGCTTCCACTGGGCGTTTCGGGGAGGCGCCGCCACGGACAGCCCTACTGTGTGAGCGACTTGCTCTTGTGAGGGTGCTGGCTGATGCAGCCACATGGTCCTTCAGACCGATTCCCCATCTGACATCAGATTTTTCTACATGGGGCCTTGGGACCATCCTGTTTCATCTCCAGATCTTTCTAGGGTCTCCGAACGCGGGTGCTCGGCGTGCGAGGCTTTGCCTTATCTTACCTGGAGCGTCTTTCAGTAAGCCCAGCACCATTAATACCGTTTTGGAAAACTCCTCTGAGAGCATGTGCACAGGCTAAGCTGTGCGACGCTGTCCCAGACACATGCTCTCCATCTGCAATGATAAAGCCATTCACTGAAAAGTGGATTCATCGTGTTTCACTTCTGTGCACACCCCAGTAGGACTTCATTTTTTAAAAGGAATGAAAGGATTCTGTTTCTTTTCCTTGCTTTGTTAGCGGCATTAGTTTTAATTAATTGTTCTATTAAATGGTTCAGGGAAGTGTAAAAGGCTTTTTCTCGAACTCTGATGAAAGAAAGCTCAGATACTTCCTCGTATGCACTCTTTCCGATGGAGCTCCCACAAAGCAAAACCCAAACAGAAACACAAAACACAAAAGCATACTCCTCTAGCTCGGCTTCTCACAGACACAAAAGTAAACGAACCGGATTTTTAAAATGCCTATCTCAGCTTATTAAGAGTAGCATCACTTCACCGGTGATTAGAGGAAGGGGGAAAAAGCGAGTTTAAAAAAACTACCTTTATTTTTTATTTCTTTTTCAGTTACATACTTTTAAACAGGGATGTGTTTCATTATTCAGACATTCAGGCAATGTTGACTTCATTAGTGTTGACAGAAAAGAAGCATAAAAATGCAAAACATTGTTGGCTTAACCTGAACATACCTGCATTACCTATTATTGACCAGTTTGTGTCGCCAAAAGACTTATTCCTTGGCATTAAAATGGAGCACTTAAAAATATTGCTAAAAAGCAAATGTCTACACACTGGTCTTTGCAGCAAATAAGGGTATTTATACTTTTAAAATATTTTAAGTCCATAATTGGATTAATATACACACCTTCTTATGTATAAGGAGTTCAGATCATATAAACACTGTACAGTCCAAAAACCCTACTGAGAATAAAACTAAATAGGCTTATGATAAGAAATACAGATATCGCATGTATTTACAAATATCATAGACACACAAATTTGGTCAAATACTGTAAAGAAAAAAGTGGTTTCACATTATAATGGCCAAAACATCCATCTACCTTGCTCAAGGCGAACAAAAATAAAAACTCAGTATGTAACTCCTGTCGTTTAAGACATCACGACAGTATACAAACAGACAGAATGGAAACTGTTGACCAAATTATACAGCAAATGTCTTCTAGGCTGAGCGTGGGCCTTTAAAACCAAGAACTCGAGAAGATCACTCGGAAGATTCAGAGCGACAATGAGAAACAATGTCCTGATTTGCAGTATTCATATGGGTGCCTAATTCATCAAAAAACAGCACGCTGAACTTTTGGCTAATAAGAAAAATAAATTACAAAGTACAATTAAATCCCTGTAAATGTAATAATGAAGTCAAAAATGTAATTTATTTACTTTAATTACACATTTTCAATGTTACCTCGAGACAATAAAAATAAATAAACGCACCGGAAGGCATGTGCTGAAAGACAAAGAAAGGGCTGCATGGGAGGAGTGAGTAAGGATCTCACTAATGAAAGGTGAATGTGAGATCTGAAAAACATCATTCTCTTTCTAGCCAGTCTTCTTGTCTTAACTCTTCTTGAAGAATCTGGCTAGTAGAATGCGACCAAAGTACACCTGTGTCTTTATGGCTTAAAACAAAGCATACTTAAAAAGTGGAATGGGTTTCCTTTTTTACAGAACTGTGACTTTGTTCATATGCAGGCACTTCAAAAGACTATGGAGGCAAAGCACCTGACCCATCCTTTCCAAAATAGTTTTCGATCATCAAAATTATACTAAAAAGTAGGAAAATTCCAGAGAACCAGCAAAGTTGAATACAAGAGACTAATGTGCACAGAGGGCAACAGAGTGACCCAGTTTTTATTGCTGGGGGCCTTTTTTTTTCTTATCAAAGAGCAAATAATTAATAAACAGACCACTGCATGGCACATCCAAAATTGTCTGCTTCGCAGAGAATGTAATCATTCAGCAGTAGGTTTCCGTGGGGTCTCCTCAGACTTCAACCTTACACATTGCAATGAGATTCACATTTATTTCTTCTCCTTAGTGTATTTAAAAAAACAAACAAACAAATTCCAACATATTTCATTTCTCAAAGTATTCATTTCTTGCTGTCTAACATACATTATTATCTGGAAGCATAAAGTTACATTATACAAATATTTTGTTTTTTTTTTTTTTAAAGCGCTTTTGCCACTTCTGCAACACCGTACTTCACGTCGTGATGCCACGAAAGCAGGGCTCCTATCTAGCGCGCTACTTGTGATTCGTTTGACCGCTACCGTCTGCCGAACCGTCAGTACCTCTGGGCAGTGACTGTACCATGATTTCACAGAGAGAATGTTAACAGGATGCATGAACAGCAGTACCATCAGTAACACTGAGATCAATGCGGATGCCACACAGGAAATGAACTTCTCACAAAAGAACTTCTTTTACATATTTGGGCAACTGCGTCTTCTCTGGCATTATCCACTGGGGAGAAAATTCCTGCTGGATTATGCTCTTACAGAAGTTACAAAAAAAAAAAAAAAAAAAACCAGATTAGGCATGTAACTGTTTGACACTGAAGAGACTGTACTGCTTTCTACAACAGGAGGAGAGCTTCTGAAAAATGTCCTTAGAACTGTATCCGTCAGTACCACCTCCTTGGTCCATTCCATTCATCGATGGGCAAAGCACTCATGTTTGGACAGAACTTTAAAGCTTCCATAAAAGTTAAATTAGAAAAAAATATGAATGTAAGACAACCACAAAATGAAGTATGAAAGTATGACATTTTGTTTCTAAGAGTGAGTCCTTGAAAACATATGTGGTCACTACAGAGATGATTTTAATCACAAGACAGCAGATGAACACGTAAGTAACTCCCCATGATCTGTCTGTGTCCAGAGTCATTTGTGACGCTGTATGGTTTTCCTTTTCCTTCGTTTGAAAAAACAGCAGCACCTGCAGATGGAGGGAAACACTTCTTGTATTATAAAGGTAATAAAGGGTCACAAAATAAAGGCTGAGTTTAGCATATTAATATCAACGGTCGTAAAAAGCAACAGGCTAATGCAAGATACACGGAGAACATGCCAGGGAAGCATATATATTAGTGAACCTAGGGCAGAGTTATTACTACTGTTTCATCAACGTGCCTTTTAGGGAGACAGCCAGACATTCTACGCAACGTTACAAGGAGCCACTAAATTGAAAAGGCTTTGCACCAAGACTGACTGAGGAGCTGTGGAATTCTAAAATACCCATCGTATTTTATTTTGAATATTCATTAATCGCTAGCAGGGGCATGGTTTTATAAAATTCACCTTATGCGTTCTCTCCCTTTCTTCCTGATATTTATATATGATTGTTAAAGTCATTGTTAGAAAAGCAATAATGATCCAAACACTGAGGATCTGAGATTCCAAAAAGAAAAAGAGAAAGCCTAAATAGACTCTTCAACAAACATTTTCCACCACATTTACAAATTGGAAAGAAAAGGCATTAATTAGCATGTCAAGACTGGCACTTTTTAATTCTTTAAGGGTTAAGGTCAAACTGATCCTAAGTTAATTAAGGTAAAAACTGTGCTTAACATTTAAAATAGCATAATCAAGGTGATTCAGTTTTGCAGTCTATGAGGGAAAAGCAGACGGAGTTTCATTCCTAAGGAAAAAAAAATCGAGAGGCGATGCCTAAGAGACCTGGTGTTTTCCACAGGAAGTTCTCCTAGTTATGAGAAGACGAAGCACACGTAGCACGTGGGGCGCGACGCTGAGGCTGGTGCCAACTCACAGTCAGAGGAGAAACTCACAAAAAATACATATACACACATGCATATATCTATTCTAAAGGTCTGGCATTCCTCCAAACACAGGTCTGGCTCTTTTCCCCTTCCATACTTATAGGAAAGCCCATCTAACAGAATATCAAGAAGACAGAGGACGCAGAGAGGCTCTTTTTTCTTTTCCATCGAAGTCTAGCATGTGTGCGTATGTAAATATGTAAATCCTGTTTTGTGATTAAAGAAATATCTATCTATGTGGTGATTCACTCAACAAAATGCTGCCAATTCGAAGCTCGTACAGATTGTGACCTTCTAACGATGTTCCTCTAATTCTTACCAGCCTGCCTGTAAAGAAGGATATTAAATGAGTCATTTCAAGCTAAGCTTAATGGAGACCACCTAGCTTCAAGTGTCCTCTCTGGCAAAAGACTGGGGAAGATGAAATAATTGCTAGATGTCTTGTATGTCTTTCTGTGAAAGAAATGAAAACAGAAACCCATCCTGTCCAGCTAAATTACACAATCTCTCCACCCACGTTATCATTAGTCAAAAATAATTTCAGACCATTTATTGTGATTTATGCCATGACTATGAAATCACTATGGGGCATTCAAAAGCAAATTACACGACTGGATTTTTTAACTCCATTCAAACAGCATATAATGATTAGACCATGGAGTGTGAATAATTCAAACCTCTACATATCAGCTGCTACAGACTCAACGGAAAACCTGTGCAGTTATCAATCTTCACGAATTTTACTCTTACTGAGGTGACCATCAGAGCAACCAGAAACAAATCACCCAACCAAGGGCCTTGAAAAGAGCTACCTCTGTAAAACAGGACTCTGTGTACAACAGGTTTTTCCTGGATTTAGAAAAATAAGTCAACTGTAGTTGTAACTGTCAGCTACCTAAACACCTTCTCAAATCTGTTATATGAGTCTTCTAAAATAAAACAATGAAACAAAAAATTATTTAGCTCAGATTCTAAGAGATGAAAACCATTATTCAAAAAAAAAAAGAAAGAAAACCTTTCAATAAAGGACTTAGAGAAGTCATAAAATGCTCATATTGTAAAAAAATTTTAATTGGTATCCAGAAGAAACAGACCAAATATTTAGAAAATATGATCACATTTCAATGGAAATTTATTGTTTAATATAAAGTTATATTAATAATGTTCACTGCTTCCAAATACTGTCATTTATCTCTTCAAATTCTAAACTACAATCTTTTAAGATTTTTCTGCTGAAAAGGTGTTTTAATAAGCATTAAAAAGTGCTTTAATAAGCCTTTTGGAATGGGGAATTTAATATAATACATGTTTTGATCAATAAATTCCAAATTTCCCACACTTCTATTAGCAATTCACCTTGTCTGACTTATTTTTCTAGCATCATCAATCTGCTTTCCAACTGAGACAGCGGAGTCCCTCCTATTTCTTAGGTCATCTTTCCTTCAATTATGTATTATTTAACACAGAAAACCAGTCTAAGCATTAAACTCGAGACTAAGTACAACTTTCAAATGAATCATAACTGTAGAGACCTTTTAAATTAAAAGGTTATCTAAAAAAAAGACATCTATTTGTTAGAAATAAATCCCACCAAATAAGAATACACCCTTGAAATAGATTTGCCGTGAAGCTGGCATGCTATTAAACTCACTACCACCAGAGGGCAGCATTGCTCCAGGCAATACAAATGCATCCATCTAAAAGGAGAGATGCCCTCAAAATAGAATATAGTTATAACAAGAAGAAAATTGATATTTAACCGGTGGCTGGTTTCTTAAAACTCATTACCAAAACGGCTGATTTACTCTCTGTGATTAAGAAATCAGGTCTCGTATCAATTGCCCTCCATCTAAAACAGTGCAGCTCCCATATGGTCACTGTCACATGACCATTTTACGCTCATCCCAGTCCTCTGACGAATCTGAATTTATCTTATTTATTTACTGCTTATCTGCCTCCACATAGGATGTAAGTTTTGTAAGGGCTTGTCCACAGGCTACATCCCACAAACGGGCACACACCTAGCACTCATTTAATATTTACTGAATAAATGAGTGACGCCTCGTAAGTGTGACTCCTGGAGTAAGAATCGAGTCAAAACTCTATACCACGTTCTAAAGCTGGAGTCCTTACCCTGGGCCCACAAGCCCCAGTAAATTCTCACAAAATGCAGATCTGAGTGCCTGTGGAAGTCTCCCTGGAGAAAATCGGTGTGCCTCAGATTCTCACAGGAGTCTAAACCCAAGAAGCCCTGCTCTGCCTGCGTGCACCTGCCAGGCCTGCCCTCCGGCTTTCTCCATTTCCAGAAGCTGTGAGCTGAGCACTGCAGATACTGAGTGGCCACCACGCCATCCACTTACACGAGTGTGGCCGACGTGTAATAGGAAACAATGTAATTCTAACACTTGGCACAAGGCAAATGGGGGGATAAGTTATTGATAACAGTAGCCACAAATAATAGCAAATAGTGCAGGAATGAGCACAGATGGAAGTTCCCACAGGTGAGGTGAAGTAACCCACAGGTTACTTCGATCACTACATTCAACTAGCTGGTCTTAGAAAATTATCCACACCTTTAAAATTTTGAAACGCATTTTTCTCCAAGCTGCTCAGCAGCAACATTTACTTATTCGTTAGTCCAGGCCTCATCTGGGGTCTCTTCAGACCCAGACTACTGACAACCCTGGGGAAACTGATTAAGCTTACCAGACATTTAAATCATGTTCTTGTCAATGCTTCTCTTTGCTTGGCTCTTTCTTGATTATGCCTACGTGGTTCCAGTAAACCAATTATGCTCTCTCAAGTCAGGTTCACGCTTCTGACATGATTCCGTAGCTAGCATAAAAGCTTTGAAGCCACAGCTCTACTTTTTTTTTTAAGATTTTATTTAATTATTTGAAAAAGAGAGTGAGAGAGAGCACAAGCAGAGGGGAGGGGCAGAGGGAGAGGGAGAAGCAGGCTCCGCACTGAGCAGGGAGCCCGATGCGATGCAGGACTCGATCCCAGGACCCTGGGATCCTGACCTGAGACGCTTAACCAAATGAGCCACCCAGGCGCCCCGCCACAGCTCTACTCTCAACTCTTTTGAAATAAATGGTAAATCCTGCTTCTGATGAACTTGAGGGCTGTTGCTGTAAACACTCTTAAGGTGGTAAACAGGAAATCATAATGGATCAAAGTCCTCCACTGTGTAGAAAACATACAGGAGAAGGGCGGAGGCTTTGCAAGTGCCACTGCACCACTTCTCTTCATTCGTGGCCTTTTCCAGCCTCTAGGATTTGACTGTCTTCCTGGATTCATGTCAGAGACTCCCTCCTCTCATATCTACCTGAAGCTGTCTCTGTCTGGATCAGAATTTCCCATCTGTCCTTTCTGCAATGACTCACTGGCTCTACCTTCAGTGGAGAGACTGCTTGATGCCTGCTGGGCCCTCCCACTTAGGACTCCCGAGCCGGCCTCTCCTTATCGAGGTTGACGAGTATACAAAAAACAGCTTTTAAGCTATCTGTCTTTAACTCTGACAAAGGATTTGCCCCCTTCAAATGCAGACATGAAAATGTAATTTCATATCTCTGGACCTCTTGGTGTAAAAAATGCAGAACTGATCAGTCATGCAGGAAGAGTTCAGCTAGAAGCCCAAGGCCATCCACACAAATGCTCCAGCTGGGAACCTGCAGTCCATGCTTGTCTTCAATTTCTTCCTCTCCGTCCACACACAATTAGTCCCTCAAGTCTGAATGACTTTCAAAGCTGTCCCATCCTCTCACACTGGCTTACTGCAGGACGGCTTGCCTCCCCCACTGCTAAGAGCCTCTTAACAGATGTTCAGGCTAAAGGTCTTCCTCTCTCCAATGTGCCATCCAAACTTGCCTCTGCAGAGAGATGGCCTTGCCCTCTGCCTTTGAAATCTCACTACTGGTTCTCCACGGTCTAAGGCATTAGGTCCACACAGCTCTTATAATTCGGTTCTGATCTATTTCCCTCTCCTTTTAGGCTTGTCCTGCAACAAGATGCCTCTCCAGGCAGTCTGTTCTACAGAAGGGAGAGAAGAAGGGGGGATGGATTGATTTTACGTAACCTAATGAACCCCAGGAAATGACATAAGCCTCAAAAGTGCTACCAAACTGTCTCAAGGCTCAATCTGATCATACCATTCCTTGGCTTAAAACCCACAGCTTGCTTTCTTGTGTTGAGAAAGGATCGTGTCTTTTTTTTTTTTTTTTTTTTAACCTGCCTACTAAGGCCCTTTGAGATTGGGCACTCGGACTACCTTCGCTCCCACTGGGATGCACTCGCACACGCTAGACACAAATGGGTCACTTCTCAGACCGCCTCACTCTGTCTGCGCCACCACCACAAGCTGCTCAGCCATGTCCCTCAGACGCCTGCACCCACCTCCTCTGCCAAGTCTACTCATCTTCCAGAACCAGGGCAAACGTACCCTTACCCGCGAAGATGCCTCTGATCTCCCAGCTGGAAGAGCACATTTCAGTCTCTTCAATCCAGTCACACTGTATCCTAGGAGCGAATCCTGTAATAGCTGGTATTAGACCAAAGATTCTCAATCCTGGGTGCTCCTCAGAATCAGCTTACAAGCTTTTTAAAAATACTGTCAACCAGGGGTGCCTGGGTGGGTCAGTTAGTGAAGCGTCTGCCTTCAGCTCAGGTCATGATCCCAGGGTCCTGGGACTGAGCCCCATGTCGAGCTCCCTGCTCAGCGGGGAGCCTGCTTCTCCCTCTGCCTGCCGCTCCCCCTGCTCATACTCTCTCTCTCTGACAAATAAATAAAATCTTAAAAAAAAAAAAAATACTGTCAACCAGACCCCCACCACAGAACAATTAAATTGGAAATTCCGATAGCGCAGCCTAAGTGTTAGCGTATGTCTGAAACTCCCCAGACGCTTGTGATTCGAAGCCAGCACTGAGGACCACTACGTGAAAGTTACTGGTGTACTTGCTATCTTTTCTAAGGGAGCGTAGGGGCCTTGACTTATCTTTGTAATCACCACGTTACCAAATACACAGTAACTGTTCAGTAAATGTTGGAAAGGGGACACAAAGAGAAATAAAGGTGAAGAAAGATGATTACATACTACTTAAAAACTCAGTAACTAAATCAAAGGAAGCCTTGTTTTCCTAGATTCCTGGAAGGAATGATGAGGGTGATATCACTTGTATCACCTGTCTTGAGAAAAAGAAAATTCTTAGCCACAATGAAGGAGGCAAAATCTCATTACTAATGAATGAGCCATTTTATATGCAGGACAACAGACTATTTTTCATCACTTGGAAATGATCTATCAAGCCCTATAAGGTACTATTCTAGGAACCCTGAGCCTCTAAAATGTCCAATGTGAAATACATTATAATTAATGGGGTGGGGTGAGAGGGGGCTCCGCCAATCACAGGTGAAAACAAAGAGAGGGAGTTGGAAACACATTTTGAAAGGGAATTCTCGGCAGGTTCCTAAAGACCTATAAAATGGTGGGAGAGAGAAGACAAGCAAGCATGAGATGCAATTTAGGAAAAAACCACAGTCACAGTCCCTCACCGCAGACTAAGAAGGTACGAGGAATGCAGTGACAACCTTGCAGGAATGTGAGAGTCACCCTGATTAAGGGAAACCAAACGTGATGTGCTGAAAGTTTATAATCAGTGAGGAGGCAGTGAAGGTCAGAGGATTTCTGTAACCCATCTAGAGTCAGGCTTTACCAAAAGCATGAGTTGCTCTCCATGTTTAAAAAAAATAACAGCTCTGTTAAAATATAATTCGATTATCATAAAATTAATGCTTTTCAAGTATACAATTCAGTGGTTTTTAACACATTCAAACAGTTTTACATTCATCACCACTATCAAACCTGAAACCACTTCCACTGACCCCCAAAGAAACCATAGAACCTAACCTGCTAGCAGCCCCTCCCATCCTCCTCTCCCTTGCCCTAGGCAATCACTGTATTTTTCTATGTTGGCCTATTCTGGACATTTCACATAAACGGAATCATAAAACATGTGGCCTTTTGTGCCTGGCTTCTTTCACTTAGCATGTTTTCCATTTCACTATTTTACACTGTTGAGTAATACTCCACTGCACTGATATACCACATTATTCAGTCGTAACCATTTAGTACTAAGTCATTGGGGCCTACTGTTTCAGGCACCGGGGATCTTAAGATGAAAAAGGACTTACTTTCAAGAAATTCAAGGAGTTTCACAGAGCAGGAGAGAGAGAATAAAATACCAACAGCAGATTTAGGAAACCCACGGAATACAGCATTGGGAATGGTAAACGGGGCAGGTCAAGAGAGACAGGAGTCAGACTGTGAGAGGAACGAAGGGCTGTGAGCCATGCCAAGGAAGCTGGACTTGAGGCTATGGAGGACCTCTCCTTCAGGAACAGCTTTCCTACCATACTTGCTTTTTTTCTCATCTTCCAACACCTATGACTAGAAACCTAAACCCACAAACATCTATTCACCCATGCCCATGCCAACTAAATAAATTACTATGCCATTCTGCAAAGGCACCTCCACAAAGCATTCCCTGACCAGCCTGCCCGTCAGTAATCTTGTTCCTCAGAAGGTCTCAAACGACAATGTGTGCTAACACACTGCCATCTTCCCTACTGGCGTGCCATCTACTTAAGGGCCGGGCCAGGTGCAGATTACTGCTGAAATCCAAGCCGTGTAAGTGGTCGCTGAAAACATGAGAAAGGGGACTCGATGTGGCACAAAGCAGGTGTCTAGGATGAAGCGGACACAGAACAGCCAGTCTTGGCGAAGAGAGTGGGTATGGAAGTAAAAACCGGGGACACTTGCTGGAAGGACAAGGCTGAGGAGAACGAAGATGGGAGAGGTCGCTGGCAGCTGGCAGCGGGGAAGGAAACAGGGTGGGAACAGCTCCCGGGTACTGGCCACGGGCCGGACAAAAAGGCAGTGCTTTATCACAGCTAACTTCCTCAGCGACCTACAAAGCAGATATTACGAGCCTCAGTTCACAGAGAAGGAAACATGCTTGAAGAAGGTCACTCTAAGTGGCAGAAGCAGGATTCTACAACCCATGCCGGCTGCACAGGACATGCGTGCCCCACTCGGCCACACCACTTTCGGAACCACGCTTATGACTGCACAAGCAAACATCAACGGCGCTATTTGTTCTACTGTAAAAACGCACGTAAAGTACGTAGCTGATTCGTTACATCCTCAAAGCCGCTAGGTAATACTGTCAATAAAGTCCACAGCCAAGAGTGATACACAGGAATACCTGATCACTGCTCTATAAAAAGAAATATCCCCAAAGAGAGTCTCCTCATCATGCAGCCAGCAAATGAGCATTATTTTGGAATTTATGTAAGGTTCCTTTTGAATAGGAGTAGAATGTTCCAAAATTTGCTACTCTAAGCAACTTTCTTTATTCACTCCCAGACTCTCTCAAGATTTGTCCTGAAACTGGGAAGAACATACGAAATGTGGCATCACAACTAGAGGCAAATATCAGAGAAGAGTTTAAATCCAACATTAACTCAACTTAATAGGAATATTTTTACATGATATCTGCAATGAGCAGGAACTATTTAGATGAGGACTGCCCTAACACTCTCTCACTATAGTTAGTCATAAATTTCTCAGTGTATCCCATGTGTACTCAATGGCAATACAATTAGTCAACGAAATACTCATTGGGGTGGGTGAGGGTAAAGGATCTGTTATGTGTATTTGATAATTTTTCCAACAGGAAAAAAGAGAGCTTAAAACTCAAAATCCTGCCTTTCTATTTCAAATCGCAGATGAAGCCTCAGTGTTGCAGGACAAACGCACAAGCACAAGCAGAGTGGGTGTTATCAACGACTCAATTAAAAAGTGCCTCCAAATCTATCGTCACTTGAACAAAACAAAAAAAGTTGCAGCAGGCAAAAGAGCTCCTCAAACAATTATTTCTTGCTTTTCAGACCTAATGCAAATGACACCAAATATTTTTGAACAACTTTGACCAATTGTAATTTCTATGTTGAAAGGTTTTTTTTTTAAATGCAAAATGATGCTAAATCTTTGAAATTACAGTCAAGGGAGCTATTTCTGCCTGTCTACACTTGAAAACTCACCACATGTTCAACACTTTCTGGCAGCTATACACAAAAAAAAAAAAAAAAA
>NC_048220.1:14182668-14240946 GCF_002007445.2 Ailuropoda melanoleuca | reverse complement strand
AAGGGCGGGAGGGGGTGGGGGAGGGAGAGAGAGGGAGAGAGATCATCAGAAATAGCCCACATTGAAATTATCACATTGCTTTTCATGCTTACTTTTTTCCCCAAGCAGTGTTATCATTTATATTCACGGAAGAACTACTTTAAAACTAATATGAATGCATGCACCATACTATAAACTTAGTACTTATGCTTACAGAAAAACCTGAGCATCTACCCTACAGAAAGAATTTTCATGCATCAATACTCCTAAAAATAAAAAGCCAAAAATGTGCTATTAATTCTAAGAAATTGAGCATAGTTCTTAAATAATTATTTTTGTATTATAAAACATTTACTGAAATAGCACTATTTTAAACTGAGTGATTAAAATAACTGAAAATATCACTTGTTTTGCATGCACCTATTCCCTGAAAAAAATTTCCTGGTATAATTGTACATGACTATAAATCTCAAACATGCACATCTGAAGCACAAAAAGCTACTAAAAGAAGTCACACAAATACATACTTGGTTTCATCCATCACTTCCACTTCCGTAGGGGCTGTAATGGGCGCATTGGAACGTCCTGCAGTAGGGTCATCTGTGTTCAACTCTCCATTTGTCGAGCTTACAACCTGCCAAAAAGGAAAAAAAAAATTATATATACACAAAGTAACAGGTTATACAATGATAAAAATTAAGGTAAAAATTAAAGTTAAATTAGAAAGTTAATATGCAGAACATAAAACGATTAGTATGTAGTTGAGCTGTTTATAACTGAATATAGTAACAGGTCTAATAGTTTGTTAAAATTCAAGGCCATCCAATATTTGCCTTTCAACTTCCTTCTCATCTTGAAATTTCTGTCTTGTCTCTTTCCCTGTACTGTGTAAGCTCACTCCTATACTTCAGTCTCAATCAGCTTCCCGAGGTGTGCCCATCTCCAATGGCACCTTGCTACATCAATAATTTCCCTTGCAAACTTCAATCCTGCTCCTTCCAACGGATCCTTCATCCCAGTGTGTAACCACACTTACATCTCCCTCAAATACTGCACATTCATCTACCCAGTTGTTCATGCCCAGATCCTGAAATCACGGTGATTCCTCTCTTTGACTGAAACCTCACATCTCATCCATCAGTGGGGCCAGTTAAATCCCCGCCCCCAAAACACATCCCCAGTCTAATCAGTTGTCCCCACCTCTATTACTCCCAGAACTTTAGTTCAAGCCACCATGATCTCTTATGTGAGTAAGAGCAACAGCCTATGAACTGGTCTTCTGCTTTCACCTGCCCCCACCCTCCATTAATGTATTGTCCACACAACAACCACAGTGCTCATTTTAAGATAGAAATTAGATCATGTATAACTAACCTGCTTAAATCTCTTCAAGTACCAACTTCCCATTTCACTTAAAATAAAGATCCATATTCTTTACCCCAATTGATAAAGCCCCCATCTGAATCCTGCCTACCCCTCTGATCTCATACTACCTTCCTCTGTGTTCACTAGCCTCCAACCAGTATGTCAAACTTGTTCCCACCTTAAGGCTTTGGCATTATCTATTCTCAATGCCTGAACAAACTCTCTTTCCACTGACTGGCTATATTCTTATCTTTCAGATTCTCAGAGAACATTTCTAAAGCAGCCCTTTTCTATCATACAAGCTAAGACTTCCATACAGACACACGATGTCATGTCACACTCTACTGTTAACTCTTTGTATAGCATTTATCCAGAGAGATATTTTCCCGGTTGTGCTTCTTGACACCCACTCTCGCCTTCTCCTGCTCCATGACAGCAAGAACTTTGGACTGTTCCCCTGCTATATCTCCCCACTAAACCTGGCAATCAATAAATATTCATTTAAATAAGTGAATGCATGCATGAAGGAAATCCTAAAACAAAATAAAAATCATAGCAAAATTCCCACATCTCCCGAATCCTCTTTGTCCTATAAAGTCACCTTACCGTCCTGTTTCTCGCTTTCCCCACAACTTCTTCAAAACAATAATCTTATCATTTCCATTTTTATAAAATTTTCCACTCATTTCTTCCCTAATTCTTTGCAATCTGTACTCTGTGGCTACATCAGATTTCTAGCAAGAGTATTCTTGCAGGTTACCATCGATTCCTAGAAAAATGTATTCAGTGGCCTTTGCTCAGTCCTCATTTTCCTGTACATTTCTGAATCACTTAGCACCAGCTGATACTCTGGAGTAGACAGGTCTAGAAACAAAGCCTAGCTCTAACACTCACCCGCTATTTGACCCGGGAAAGATACCTCATCGTGCTAAACCTGTGTTCTCAACTATGAAATGGGAAACAGTAGTCTCATTCATTTACCAAGACTGACAGGAGGAAATGGAGTCACTGTGTAAAGGGCAAGGGCAATGACAGAGATATTCTAAGACCTCCAGGAATGGTGGCCCTTGTTCCTCAGCCAGTTTTGCCTGCATTCGTGGCTTCAGCTACAACCTCGACGTGAAGGACTTGCTGAGCCCAACCGCTCACCCACATGCTTACCTAGACCACATGGGGTACCTGAAACTCAGTACTTCCAAAACTGAATCTCTCATACTACTCTCAAATGTGTCATTCCTCCTATTTGTGGTTCCAATTTCTAGTAAACCCTACCATCTTTCCAGAGCTCCAGGCTCAAAACCTAACAATCACCTCTGCTGCTTTCCCTATCTCATCGTAAGAGAAAAAAAATGCTAATATATCAAAGGCCGACAGCAGATTCACAGCTGACTACTAGACTTAACAGGTCCATTTACAGAGCCCCATTTTAATGAAACTTAACTAATTCTCATGTTCTTACCAAGAGACCACACAATGTGCCAGGTACTGTTCCAAGAACCTGGAAAACCACAAGAAAAACACCCCTGCCCTTGTGGACCTGACATTCCAGTACACAGAAACAGGCCTCTCACCCCACAACTCCCAGAAAAGTCACTAGAAGTCAACCAACGAATCTAGATGAACGCAGGATTATGGAGTCTGAGTTACCTATATCCTATGCAGAACAAGTACTTAGAAATGAACACTGCATTTGTGCCCACAGCTGGAAGCACACAGAACTGTCTTGATCGCTGTTAGAGACAACCAAACCAAGGAGAGGAATACCCCTGGGTCTCAGTCCGCTGCTCTGCTTTGGGGCACCTGCTTCCTCCTTTCTGGCATTCTATTGAGTTCCATGTCAATTTTTCTCTTTATTTCTCACTCTTTCTGAAAACATTTAACAATCATTTTTGTTCTAATTATCAAACATAAAAATTCTTTATTCTTCATTTTTATTTTTTTTTTATTTTTATTTTTTTTAAAGATTTTATTTATTTATTTGACAGAGATAGAGACAGCCAGCGAGAGAGGGAACACAAGCAAGGGGGAGTGGGAGAGGAAGAAGCAGGCTCATAGCAGAGGACTGATGTGGGGCTCGATCCCATAACGCCAGGATCACGCCCTGAGCCGAAGGCAGACGCTTAACCGCTGTGCCATCCAGGCGCCCCTATTCTTCATTTTTAAAACGTCAGAGCTCCTATGCTGAATTGGAAAGGAGCTAAAAAGCAGGATTCTTACCTTACACTTTTGTATTCATCACTATCTGTAATTAGCAAAATGCTTTGCATGCAGAAGATAAACAGTTCACTGAACAATTTCCATTGCTCTTCCCTCAACGTGATATTCATGGGTTTCTTTTCCTCCTTTGCGTTCAAATGGCCCGAAAGAGCAGGAGGGACCCCATTTCAAACTACAGGTAACTCCTTGAACATGCCTTCTCTTACTTTAAGTGGCATAACTGAAAATTCATAACCCAAGTATTCTAAATTTCCAGCAAGAGCAACGTATGAACACGGTAATTATATAAACTGACTTACTTCAATTCACACAAAGTCATACCTGACTTTAATAATCTTTATTTTAGTGAAATGTTTCAAATCTCATTCCACCTGGTTGACCATACCGGAAGGAAATAATATCTTCATTTATGTATTTTTTTTAATGTAATTTCTCTTTGGTTTCCCAGTTTCCCTAACTCTCTGAGTAAAGGCTAATATACTGGGCTAAGAACAAAATCAACATGGTAACGGAGTCTTCCTATAAAAGTGGCTTAAATATTGGTGACATGAAGAGTATATCAGGGCATTAAAATTGTTTTCACTTAAGAAAACTAGTATCTTTTAGCCAAGGGATTTTACACAGAAAAAACAAAGACACAGTATTATAAATAGCATGTCATTATATTCCTAGAAACCTAAATCAACCAAACGAATACGCACAAGTTATTTTTATAAACCAAATCCTTAAGAATTTACCACTTGGCTAAAATTTCTAGAATTATAACTTGAAGTAGAACGTAGGAGTCTCTGAAATATTGGTGTTCATCAGCTGATTTTTCTAAAGAAAGCCTAGCTAAAAATGACAGCTGCTTTGAGGTTTGACATTTAAAAAAATAATTCAGGTATTTTACAGGGCTTTTGTGCTTGTTGTTCTTAAAGAAATTTTCTCTGATCGTCCCACTTTGATAAGAAACTTAGTACAGTTCTTATTTTAAGATGTTACCAAAAAATAAAGTAAATAAAAAGGCATCCGGGTGCAGGGTTACTTTTAGTGTACCATAGTTTAAGGGGAGTGGGTGCGGAAAGGATGGGAGAGAAATGATGGTCCACTTGATGGCTGCCTGCCACATCTAATTCCAAAAGAAGTCATTCGCACAGACTTTTGAGTACAAAGATAACACAGGGTATCTTTGTAGTCAATGACTTTATAAGGCCAATTAATTTACTTCCCAAACACAATGAATTCATACAAATTAGTTACAGTGCCACCTTCCTAATTTCTATTTGAGTTAGTGTAAGATGCAATAGAGACTCAATCTTAATTAACCAGATCTCCTTCTAGCCAATAAATACGTTAGAAATACTAAAATGTTATATATCGTACTTACACCTTAAGCTTTTTCTAACAGCCACCTATACGAAAGTACAGTAATAAATGAGATACAGTTAAGAGTAATTTCCAAAGAGTTTTCTGGACCCGTGCTAGGGTTCACATATACTACATGAAACCAACTTTCTTACATATTCTAAAACCCAGAGCTAGACTTATAAGTGATCTTCTTGATATTCCAACCGACGACCTGAAGGCACAGTGAGATTCTCACCGACTTTCAGCAAAGATAAACCAAGTGGATTTTCAATCTAACTTTCACTTACAGAAGTACTAAGCAGAGCATTTCAGCCTTCAGAGACGTTACTGTAAATGTTATGGTAAAAGGATATGAAAATAAACCTGTAATGCTGATTTACCCCAGGAAATTTCTTAAGCTAAACTAACAGAGCTGAGTTGGACACTACCTGTCTCCAAACCGCATCCAACTATTCTCCTGACACAAACGCTCTTTCACGGATTGCAGCGCCCTGGAAAACGGAACAGAAAGATACGACTGTACCCATCACTCAACTCTTCCCCTTGTTAGTACCCGTGTGTTTTGGAAGCTGTGAGCGCGCAAAGTGAACGTGGTCACGGCCATGTTCGAGAAAGAGGAGTATGAACGACGAGCACAATGGAGGCGGGGCTGAGGCGTGGCCCCCGCTGCTCCTCTGACCTGTAACCACACGTTTCCTACCATTGCCAAATACGTTGGTCTCACTCCCGTTTGCTACCGTCCCCTGCGTGTGTACGTCTCAAGTTACATGGACGAAAATCCCAGGGTGCCCAGCACCACAGGGATGTTCGTCTTCGCTTCCTCACACGGAGCCTGGCCGCACAACACGGCGGCACGGTCTGCGAGCCGCCCTCCTCCCCACGGGGGCTCTCGCTCAACCGTGTCCTTGAACTGCAAGCACCGGCTGTGCGACTAGCGGAGACCTCCCAACGACCGGGACCTCCACCATCTCACGTGAAGTCGTTTTCCGGTAGCGCCCTTAACATGTGTCTTCCTCCCTCAGCTCGAAATTGCCTCTCCGCCTCCCAGGACCGGGCTTTCGGTTGACCTTGAGCTCAGAGGAGCCGGGCTCCAGCAAAAGGCGCAGTTCCCATGGGGTTCCAAATGAGCACTGCCTGCCGTCAGGGGTCCACGTTAAACCATGTCATTTTGGAGCTCCGGTTTGCCAGGCAGAGACACATCAAAAAGGGGTAAGTGACATGACCTTCCCCCTCAGCCCTGACACACTAAATTCAACCTTCTAATTATCTTGCAAACCCTCTCAGTTCTCATCTCGGCTGCCCATCACTTTCCCGCAGCTGGCCTTCTCAGAGCTGTGTCCCTGCCTTAGACTTGTTCTCCCTTCAGTCTAGTCTCCAACAAAAGTCATCCTTAGAAAAAACACTAATAGAGTTACCTTGCTTATCTAATTCTCTTTACGGCTACCCAATATCCTCAAATGAAGTCCAAATGTAATAACGAGACCTATTAGGTCCTTCATGACTTGCCTCCCGCCTACCTCTCAGCCTCATTTCTCAACACACACACCAGCTTGACTGGACTGGACTGTAGTCAACTGCTCACGATGTCTCTCTCTTCACCACCACCTTAACGTGTGCTGCTTTCTGGCCTCGGACGGTCCTCTCTAGATCCCTTCCATCAGCTAACTCCCCCTACTGATGCTTTACTTTAGAAACAGGTGAAAAAAACAGAATACAAAAAGGTTTCGTTTTTACCAGGAAGTCTTACCCCACCAAACCCATGTTAGATGCTTCGCTATATGTTCCCCGCTTACCACACCGCCTGTTTAATAAACCTTCTGGCCGAAAGCTCCACGGGGACAGGCACCCTATCTTTGTTATTCTTCCTTTTATTCAAAGACTCCAGTACAATGCCTAGTACCTCCTAGTACACATGTATATATATTTGCTGAATGACTGGCCACGAAACTGAAAGTGCTAGGTCTAAGTTTCTCAGCCACGTTTATTACCAAGGATTCGAAAGAGAGCAGAGAGGAAGACACCCGATTGCCCTGTGAGCTTTTCCAAAACAAATAAAAGCCAAGAACAAATTCAAAATATAGTCTTCAGATATTTGAATATAATTTTTAATCTCTTGTGTGGGAAAAGTTTATCAAACGTGTAGCTAGATCCTTCTGGTCAGGGATTAGCATGATTACACTAAAGATAAAGAATAAAATTAGATAAATTCCAATTTGACAATGCTTTTTTTGGGCCGTACCACTAGACTTCACTTCCCAGAGACTAATCAAGTTTCTTTATCTGAAAAAGCAATAGATTATTCTAGTATTTAGTACTTCATAAGGCCACCTTCTATGCTAAATACTTTTTAAACTAAGTTCTCACAACAAAATCATGAGGTTGAAGTATTATTAATATTTCCATTTTACCAGGGCACCTGGGTGGCTCAGTCAATTAAGTGTCTGCCTTTGGCTCAGGTCATCATCCCGGGATCCTGGGATCGAGTACCTCATCAGACTCCCTGTTTGGCAGGGAGCCTGCTTCTCCTTCTGGTCCTCGTGTTCTCACACACTCTGCTCTCTCTCTCCTTCTCTCTCTCAAATAAACAAATAAATAATCTTTAAAAATCTGAAAAAAAATTTCACTTTACTGAAAAATAATCTGTGGCATAAGATTTTAAACTCGAATTTGACTCTGGGGCTTGTGCTCTTAAATACAATGACATCAACTTGGCAATCCAGATGTCTGACCGGTAATAAATATAGTAATTCTGGAAAAACAAGGAGTTCAAATTTAGACTCCACCATTCAGTTCCTTTTGAAAGACACCTGAAATAATGAATATCCAAGGATCCTTCTGCAAGTCAAAATAGCAAGAGGTCTCATTTCACAGGTCACCTGGAAGCAGCCCGGAATGCTTTGTGGTGCCACACTGAGAGCCGATCTGAGCTCCAGGAAAACACTGCAGTGATGAGGGACGAATGCCAAGGGCCCCAACTCACTTATTTGGGGTAACTTCTAGTTCTGCTTCCAAACATCCTAAATCTGTACCATACTTATTTCTCACCAGACAGCTATCAACTTATTATGGGAATGTCTTTCCTGAGAAACTATTCAATGATAGGATCTTAGCATTTGCTGAAGGCTATTTTTTTTAATTGCCATATAAAGTCTTTGCATCTCCTATAAAGTCAACACTGGAAATTGTCCAATAGGTAGTGTAATGATCATCACACAAAGAATATCAAGGCAAATTATTCTCACACTTTTGTATTAATAAATCTCTATCTCTTCCCTTTATCTCTTCCCTTTATCAGACAATGAGAAGGACTGAATACGTTGTTTCCCTTCCTTTGTTCAGAATCAAATGTACTATTCATTTACTATAATGATCACATTAGCTTAGATTTTAGGCACTTTTCTCTCCTCTTCTTATTACTAGCTTTAAATTACAATTTCATTAGCCCAATTATACAAGTGTCATATTGTGACTGTACAAACTTTTTATATGCGCCAGATATAAAGCATAAATGAAGTCAACATTTTAGGACAGAACAAGATTCAGGCATGAGCCTACCTAGGCTGTCAGTAAATTTTTCACAAGTTAAGCTTGCTTAATGTACATCATGTCAGGCTAGTTAATGGTGTAAAATATATTTAGGAAGTCAATGAAAACAGTGTAAAATTTTTTGTTTTACTTATGTATTACTAAAATTCTAGTAAGTAAAACTGATCATGTATTGAATATTAGGATGAAGCCAGATACGTAGTCTCTGCAGGCAGAGAAGCTTTAAAGAGATGGTGAGAAAGGAAGAGAGTGGAAATGTCTCTTGGGGAACATATGAAAAAAGAGAACATACAATACTCGAGTGATGAGCCAATAATCAAACTCACCTACCCTGTGATAGTTGAAGACCCCATGAGCCACCTCTGGGAATCCCACAGAGTAAGAAAAAACTAAGAAAATAACACATTTGTGGTAAGGGTGCCAAAGTGGCCGGAAAGCTTTCTAATAGTGTCATAACTGTGGCAGATATCCCTGAACACTGGGCAAGACACCTGCTATCGTAACATACAACACTTAGAAACGTGTAAACGTATACAGACACACACACCATCCAGTTTTTGTCATGAAACTAAATATTATTTGCTCTATTAACTTTTCCAAAGATATGAATTGGGGTCATAAAAATTTTTTACAATTCAGGCACCCTTGCCTCTAAGACCTCTTCAAATACCCCTGTTACACAGGACTGAAAGGTCCACAGACTACAAAGTTTTATAAAAATATTTGGTTACATACTTCAAATTACCTCTAAAATTTCATGGTGAGGAAAACATGAGAACTTAAAAGATTTCATCAAGAACTAACTTTTAGAATTCAAATCAAGAAAGAATAAAATCCAGAGCAGAGACCCAACAGACTAAATATATATACATATTCACTAAGAAAAATGCAAATTTGGTAAAACATGATGGAAAATTATTCGAGTGGAAATATGTGGAGGAAAAAAATCAAAACTTTTACAGGAAGTTCTAAATTGAAATGACAGAGATAACATTTATTATCTCAATTACTTTAAACCGGCATTTAAATTACCTCAAGTTAGCATTTTAAAAGAAATTAGAGACTTGGTAACCTTTCCCTTTCTATAAGTCACATAAAAGATGAAAATTTAGGGGGCATGGGAGGGCAAGATAAGGTATTCTAAGGGCACAGAGAAGGGGGGGATGAACACTTCAAAAAAATAAAGGACTGCTTGAAATTTTTAGAAATATCCAGAAAATTGAGGGGAGCATTTAATAAATACTCGTTCTTGAAATTATTTTCTCCATCTGATATTTTCTAGAAACAAAATATACCATTTTAGCAATTGTGGTCATGTTTATTTGACCAATTAATCAGAAAGTAAATGCTGAGTATTAACGATAAAAAATTTCCTATCTATTTAACTGAATGAAGTTTAAAGAAGGAAAATCGATGAAAGGGAAAAAGTTATAATTACTTACAGCATTAAAAAAGTCTGAACCTATTACTGAAAAATCAAGCTTAATACGTATTTCAAGTAATACAGTTTGTTTTTCTAACCTGTTGTATGACTTACTTAAATATTATTGCATATACTTGCAAAAATGAACAAAGGCAAAATCGTAGTATCCATGGTGGTCCTTCTAGACCATGTTAATTTTGCTTTTTGGTTAAATACAAAGGAAGAGAATTATGGAGAGTTCAGCAACAAGTTTTTCATTAGGATATGAAGTCATGCCATGAGTTCCAAAAAAGGGTTAGTCGTATAAATTTGGGAAATAATCACTCATGCAAAAATCAGAAAATACCTGTACCGAGCCACCATGTCTGTCTGCTGCAAGGTGAGCTCTCAAATGGTGGGGATTTGCCTGCTGGGAGTCCCAAGCTGCCCTGTGGTCTGCCGACTGCCATTTATTTAATGCATGTGGCATGCGTGGAAGAAGAAAAACCCAATATGTTAAACATCTCATCCTTATAATATAGAAAACAAACGTATAAAAGGAAATTTAAAATACCCTTGCTATTCTGAGTCACAGATGCAATTATCTTTGCATACTGGATGTGGAGAGGTATTTGTCACATGGCTACCATCAGGTAATGATCAACCACAAAAATAAAACAGAACCATAGATTTTATTTTTTTTTGCTTTTAAAAGAAGTTATTTTTTTTAGTAATAAAGTCTATGTAACATTTTTTTTTTGATGTAGTGTTCCATGACTCATTGTTTGCATAGATTCTAGAAGTCAAAGGGCTTTAGATTTCATATGCTCCACCCTCCAATTTTATAAACGAAGTTAACAAAGAACCAGGGAGGTAAAAATGATGCGCCAAGGAAAGCATTCCAAATAAATCTTCAAAGTACTAAAATGCCATCCACTATATTTTCTTACAGTAGAGGTCCCCCTTGGTTTCCTGATGAGGAACAACTTCTAGCAAGGTTTTAAAAAAATTGTCTTTAAAGAGCTGTACTTTGATCCTAGAAAACTTTTCCCTCTTGCTCAGTACCATGTTTCTGATTATGAGGTTAATATGAGAAAAGAGAAAAGTTCTTTGAAAAGTGACAAGTGTTATACAGAAGAACACTATGAGGTATGAAAAGCAACTTTTTTTTTTTCATTAAGTGACAATCCTACTTTAGATGAATCCCTTTGCTTCCCTGGCCTCTTTTTATCTGGTTCAAATTAAGGAACCCATTTGCATGATAGGCTGATAATTCCTGAAGCTTTTACATGACTTGGCAAATTGGCATGGCAATAACCAGAAACTAAAAATAATCTACTAGCAGAATTAGGAGTAGCTGCTTAACAGGGGTCAGTTTTTATGTTTCAGGAAAATGTGGACAGCACTAATAAAAAGATGAGGAAGGAATGCATTAGCTACTTTGCATGTGTTATCCCATTCTGAGACAGACAGTATCATCCTCACTTCAATGATAAAGAGACTGAGACTTTAAATACTTGGCTAAGGTCAAAGACATTGCAAGAAGTACAGCAGGGATTCAAGCTCAAGAGCCCACTGCTCTGCCAGTAGTACTAACTAGCTCCTTAAAACAATGACATACGTTTATTTAAAGTCTTTGGTGCTCTTTTCTTCTTTTCTTTTTCAACCTAAGTCAAGAAAAACTTGCCAACAACAACAACAACAAAAAGACACTTGCCACAAAGTGCCAAGTATATTGGGCTGTTGGGAGCGTGAGCCCATCAGTGGCCAGGGCAGGCCTATGGGAGAAGAGATGCTAAGTCCAAATAGGCACAATGAAGAAATGTTCTGGCACTATGCTTCCAAAATTAAACTGTACAAGGTAAAATTACGTAAGAAGTATGAAAAGGCATGAAGTCTATCATCAAAGCAATTACGACAGTTCTAGGTCCTTTTCATTAAACCCTCCGTGTTCATGACCAGAATTTAGCAGGTGTGTAGCTTAAACTAAGATAAATTAGATGAGATTAAATCTAAAGAGGAAGAAAGAATGAAAATGATGCTAAAATGGAGACAAACACCTAAATACTGCCTAGAACAACAGGTAACATGTAAGGGTCATGGACCTCTTTAAGAAGACAGGAACAGCCCTCCAGCCTCTCCTCAGAACCAACATGCACCTAACACTTTAAAATGTCAGGAGATCCTGAACTTCAACCATCAAATCTAGGTTACAAACTGCTTCTCTGGGGTCACTGCAACATTTCAGTCATTTAACTAAATGTTCTTCGTTTGCAATGGTCAATTTTGAGTTTCTCATATACCTAAAATATTTACTGCTTCCCTGATGTTTAGGAAAACTTTTTGGGATATACAACTTTTCTATTATGATGACAGTCTCAATACACAGGTTTCAAATTTAATACATTAGCTACCCTAAAGGGTTTCCTGAAAAAACACAAACAAAAAAGAAAAATCGACTCCCTACATTTAGTGCAACAAGGACTACACAAATAAAACATAGGTCCCGCCTTCAGTGAGCTCACAATCTAGCTCGGAAAACAAGTCTGAAACACGCAGAAAGTTAAACTTGAAGATATTTGAATTATAATTGAATTCAACATTAAAAGAAGAGTTTCACTTACTACAATACCTAACAGCTCAAGAGGTCATCTCCAGAGAACATGAATTATTGACAGTCATCCCACTGAGAAATTAATTCTGATGTATAAAACATGAACTCCAAAGTCTTGACTTTGGAACCATTTCTTTCTATACACAACATCTTACCAGAGTATTCAAACTATCAACTAGTAGTAATTTATATCTGAAGAAATTTATATATAAGATCCTTTATTGCCCCAATTTTTCTAAGGCAAAATTCTAAAACTACTCTGTTTTAATTGGCTGTACTTTAAAGCATAATATTGTTAACTACCCCCTAAATGGAACATTTTATTTGCTCTGATTTTTATTGTGCTGTGTTCTTTCCTTTGATTTTCGTCTCTTGTTTAACTCACTTGAACTCCGGTGGATAAAAGATATAAGAGTAAGAAAGGATATAGCACATTATCCTTCCCCAGAAAGGGTTATAAGTGAAAATTCTAAAGACACTATTTAACTCCCAATTAGCAAAATGTAGGTCAAAGATGGATTAAAATCAAGCTTCTTTTTACAAAAAAGAGAAAGGTGGAAACGTCACTCAAAAATTTCAACAGCTTTCAACTACCTTACCCAGGAAATACAAACTCTTCACTCTCTATTTCTCTGCTATGCCTTGCCTGGAACCTTTTCTCTGCTCAAAGCAAACTGAAATGCTCACTAATCCTCAAACAAACTACATTTTTAAACTTTTGCTTCCAATTTTACACTGTTCACTCTCCCCAAAATACCCTTATTCCTTCATCTGCCTTTAAAAAAAATTCCATTCATCCTTCAGGTTCATCTCAAACACCATCTTCTCCATAAAATCTTTACAGATCCCCCATATTTCAATGATCTCCTGTGGCACTTTATTAATATATTTCATGTGACAGAGTTTACACTGTTTGGTAATATAGTTATTTGTGAGTTTATCGTAATAATCATGATAACAGTAACACCAGCCATGAGAGTTGAGATTTACTGAATGCCTATAGGAATTAACAAGCATTATTCTGTTTTGCAGATAAGAGAAGTAAGGCTTGGGAATATAGAGTAATTTGTCTAAGAACAAGTCATATCCAGGTCTGATTCCAGAGACTGAGTGAGCTCTTAGCCACTCATTACAAAATAATTTCTTATAGGTTATGCTGTTTTCCTTACTTGTGGATTTCTGCAACAGGCCGAATAGTAGCTTTCAAATAGCAGAAACACAGCAAATAATTTATTGAACTAAATTAGACTGTAGTTAGAAAGATCAACTGCCATTATAATTTATTCCAACAAGATATCCCAACACTTCCACTCTAATAGAGTATCAAATATTGCTCAAAGTTTATACTAATTTATACCACTCGTTAGAAATTTATCATTAAACATTTTCATGTGATTTTTAAACTAGTAAAGAGAGAACATTAGGGGGAATTGGTTTATTTGTTGCAAACCTATGCATTTTCAATCCTTAATATGCATGTGTCTAGAATCTATTTTATCTATTGAAGAAAAAAATGTATTTCAGTCCTTCAATGTCTATCTACCTGTGTAGGTACGTGCTCCCATACACACATGTGCATAGGCACCCCTATAAAGCTATCATCTGGGCATGGAAAAAAAACAAATTTATTTTTCAACTGTCAGAATGTAACACAGAAGCAAATCAAGACATTCCATATCTGAAAGGGCAGCAAACCTGGTTTTTGGATTGTTGCATCTTATCTCTGTGTTGATGTGCTTCTCTGTTTGATGACAGAGCAGGATCTTGCTGAACTGCACCCACTGGAGTAGGCTACAATACAAGAATTAGCATGAGTTCATTCTGTTTCAGAAGTTGTATTCGAAATTATTCAGCTGCTTCATGGAATCAAGGAAATAGTAAGACACTTAGATTAAAGCCTTGCAAAATGCTATCATTCTCGAAACATGTCACTAAAAATACCAAGTTAAAACAAGAGAATAGAGCTACTTTTTACATTATTTTCAAAAATGTTTAAATACTTTATCAAGTGTTCACTTTTGTATCAATCACTTACTTTCTAACGCTGCCTTTACTTTCAGGTTACTTTTTCATATCAGAAAGATGAAAGTGTATTTATGTCTCATTTTCAAAGCTAATGTATAAACAGAATAAATCATTTTAAGAAAATAAGGACATGATTTTTAAAATAAGCTAATAAAATGGCTTACTGTCAATATTCTGACTCAGGAGAGACTTACAAAAATTTTTACTTTTCAAATATGTTTCCAATTCAATATAAACAGTTTAAGCACAGTTTATTCAGATTTGCATCACAGATACTATATACAGTCAAATCACTGTGTATCTAAGAAACATATAACCTAAACACTTAAATAAGTCAATTGTTCAAAAATACCTAAATCTGAGAGTTTGGTGGTTCCAAATATGGATAAAAATTCGCCAACAACAAACCACAATTGAAAAAGTTTTGTAAGACTTTCTTACTTATTAAAAAAAAAACTAGTGAGAATAAATATTTTGAAAGTTGTCTCTTCAAAGAAAGAATTTTATGACATGTCCCTTTAAGTGATGAGCACCGATCCTGCAGTTATAGTCAAGACTAATTTTTTTAAGTTAAAAAACTTATAATAGTTTTAAAAACCCAAAACATGCTCCAATTTTTAAGTACCAGTCTATTCAAGACATAACCTAAAACTGCTAGTATAAACAAAAATCTATATTTTTAAATTACAAATTTTTTGAGAAATGGCTGAAATACACACAAGACTAACTGATCATTTAAAGTAAGAGGATATTATACCAAAAAATTATATCGGACAGTAAGAAAAATATCAGGAATGAAAAGATGAAAATAACTCATTACTTTAAAAAGCAGGGGGTCCAAATGTGGGGTTTTTATAAAATTCAAAGAATAATTTTAGTACTATGCTGCCTAAAATGCCCATGAAGATGAAATAAAATGAATCCTTTAAAAAAATTATTTGTACTCAACTCCTTCCACTAAAGAAGAAGTACTGTGGGGGAAAAAAGTACTACAAATAATCTTTCGTTATATAGCACAGAGTACTCACCAACTGTTTACCAATCCAGTCATACTCATAATCAAACATATATCCTTTTCGATCAAACAAGTCAGTAAAAAGCTTTCTTAGGTAGTCATAGTCTGGTTTTTCAAAAAAATCTAGCCTTCTGACATAACGAAGATATGTTGCCATTTCTTCTAGAAAGGAATAAAAATTATTCTGATTATACTTTTCTATATACTCATTAATAAAATTATTTAAATGTCTAAAAACTAAAACATGTTATAAAAACATGAAAAGGTAACAAAATTCTACTGCAATTTAAAATTTTAGGAATTTAATCACAATGAAATTAAAAAGGAGAAGAGAAGAAAAAATAGGGTCAAAAGAGAAACGAGAGGTTTTATTTAACAAATATGTTTGCTTCATTTCATTAGGAAAGGCTAAGATTTTTATTTTACATTGTTATTTTGAATAGAAACCTTGGATAGTACTAAAGATTTGAAAGCAACTTAACACATAATTACTTAAACACAAGCACCATACTCCACTCATAAACTTAAAAATTTATTTAAAATATTGATGGGCAGGGAAATTCAAATCAAAGCCACACTAAGATACCACCTTACGCCAGTTGGAATGGCAAAAATTGACAAGGCAAGAAACAACAATTGCTGGAGAGGATGTGGAGAAAGGGGATCCCTCCTACCATTGTTGGTGGGAATGCAAGTTGGTACAGCCACTCTGGAAAACAGTGTGGAGGTCCCTTAAAAAGTTAAACATTGAGCTATCCTATGACCCAGCACTACTGGGTATTTACCCCAAAGATACAGAAGTAGTGAAGAGAAGGGCCATATGCACCCCAATGTTCATAGCAGCATTGTCCACAATAGCTAAATCGTGGAAGGAACCGAGATGCTCTTCAACAGACGACTGGATTAAGAAGTTGTGGTCCATATATACAATGGAGTATTACTCAGCTATCAGAAAGAACAAGTTCTCGACATTTGCTGCAACATGGACGGCACTGGAGGAGATAATGCTAAGTGAAATAAGTCAAGCAGAGAAAGACAATTATCATATGATTTCTCTCATCTATGGAACATAAGAACTNGAACTAGGAAGATCGGTAGGGGAAGAAAGGGATAAAGAAAGGGGGGGTAATCAGAAGGGGGAATGAAGCATGAGAGACTATGGACTCTGAGAAACAAACTGAGGGCTTCAGAGGGGAGGGGGGTGGGGGAATGGGATAGACTGGTGATGGGTGGTAAGGAGGGCACGTATTGCATGGTGCGCTGGGTGTTACACGCAACTAATGAATCATCGAACTTTATAGGAAACTGGGGATGTACTGTATGGTGACTAACATAATATAATAAAAAAACATTAAAATAAATAAATAAATAAATAAATAAATAAATAAATAAACAAATATTGATGGGAATTGATTTATATATAAATGAAAGCATCTGCACTAGCTTGATGGATTTCTTTTACCATCAGGCACATTCACTAACTGATCAATAGAGGATTCAAACTCCTAACCTGGGCCATGAGCAGAATTCTAACCAAACAAAATAAAGCTAAGAGATCTCAGAAATAAGACACAGCAGCAGGGTTTAATTTTACTTTTAATTTCTGGTCATGCAACAATTATTTGGTAATACATAAATTTCTCTGTGCCACTGTAATTCCCAAATGTTTTAGAGATAAGTATTTTTCTTAAAGATCCTACTTTCCTAAAGGAAAAGAAAGAGCCACAGAAATCAACAGGTAGAAATGGTGAGCAATTCGTAAAAGAGGGTTTCACCATCACAGCACAGAAAATCACTGTAGTGAGAGAGGGAAGATTACTCTCAGGCGTTTTTCTGATTCAATTCACTGACAGTGGCCAGTGAGAACAGGATCGTGCACAGCCCGACGGGCAATGAGAGTGGCACCCAGTGACCTTCCTCCCAGGATGACTCTCACTATTCCATGTTCTAGCTAATTACCTGGTTAAGGGACTCTGACGCCCCCATTTTATCCTGCAGAAATGTGCATGTGCTTCATAATAACACATAGCCAGTCTGCCTACAGCTACTCTGCTAGTGTTTATTTTTTTTAATCTTCCAGTTCTAGATGTTACAGCAAAGACGAAAAATATACAATTAAAGTTTGCTGTCAAAGAATAACATAAGCGAACGTGAGGAAGGGCTACCTGAGATCACGCTGCTTGCTGATACCACAGCAGTGATGCCAGCACTGTACAGGAGGACGTGCGAATACTGAAGTGAGGTATGAACTCAGTCTTGGACCCTCAGGTTCAGTTCACTTTCTGCTTAACTACATTAGCAACACATTATTCTTATTCCTTAATTATTTAGGAATCTTAAGTAAACTTTTGTTGGCTTAATCTGAGTTGCCAAAACTCCACATGGAAGTAAAACTATTTTTATAAAGCTCCCAATGTAACATTAGCCTAGAAGTACTAAGGTTTGTAAGATCTTAATGAACTTTGAAAACTAAATCATACATCACACACCTCCTTTGAGCTTGACAATGAGACTCAAATGACTAACAGTGTGCACCAAAACTTTATAAGCTGGCATTTCTCAGCAAGCATTTTAACTTATCAAAAGTATGTCACTGATATTTTAGCTACTATTGGTCAACACTATCAAAAAGGGGGATTTTCTTATATTAATTCCCTCTTAATAGAGCAAATATACCAATTGTCCTTTTGGTCTATACATCAAATGCTGACATCATTTAAATCATACTTTGAACTCATTTTTTTTACACACGAAAACCAGTCATTATAAACCTGAGCAATGGAAGTTAACTGCTCTAGTTTTCTGTGTATAAGCACAGGTACCAGTGTGGTGTTATTCATTACCTGGAAAATTTTCACATAACACTTCTATTGGTGTGGCTCGTTTTGTATCTCCAATTTTCTGATACCTCTCTTTTAAGGTGTCAGCCTAAAACAGAAAGGAAAAAAATCTTGAGAAGCCGGTAATTTTAAAATTAACTACTTGGAAGACAGAACCTTAACATATTAACGATTTATAAAATTCAAAAGGAAACAAAAACAATTACCTTTAAACCTTGCCAAGGAAGACTGCCTCTCAGAAAATACATGAACATATGGCCTAAAGCTTCTAAGTCATCTCTTCTACTCTGTTCTGAAATACAAGAGAAACATCGATTTCACTTTCCTCTCCCAGTTAAGGATTCAAGAACGGAGAATTGACTCTTTTGTTACAGATAAATTAATTCCCAAAGTTCAGTTTGTAAATATAAAATATCTGGCGCTTATAAGCAACAAATCATGTCCAATTAAACAATGTTTTCACATTAAAATTATTGTGCATCTTGAAAATATGCCACTACGGTTTTGGGGGGGGGTTTGTTTTGTTTTTTTTAAGATTCTACTGGGCACTCATTTCTCCCCTTAGATATCTATCCATGGAGGTATATAAGCAAGTCAGAAAGGGTTCCATGGTCAAAGACAGAGTCACTGTGTCACTCCATCTTAAAGACCCAGGATGTAACATATTAAAGGTTTAAGAAAAACCCCAGAGATAAAAATGTTTAACTTCATTTAACCCTGCATTTCCTGAACTTACATGAGCACAAAACGTCCATCCTATAGAGTCTCCATTAATATTAAATGCAATTAGAATTTTATGTAATATATTCTTAAAAACACTTGTATTTGACACATCCCAACATTAATAACCCCTCTGCCACCACCAAAAATATGCTGCTAGAACAAACTGCCATTTTCAAATTGCTACTGTTGTTTTGGTAACAAAATGTTGTATAGCACATAACTCAGTGACAATTACAGAGGAAGACTTGAAAAGGTACTTATATTTGCTAAGTGAAATTTTTTTCAATTTTTTTTGTCACTGAAGTTAAATGCTTAAGATTTCTTACTATTGTAAAACAATACAAAAACTCTAACAATAAGAGGAAAAAATAGTTCTTTAATTTTAAATGTGTAAGATGTTTTATCCAAATGAGTCATCATACTACCTAAGCAGTACTGAATGCTTTTGAAAAAGGAAACTTTTCAAAGCATGGCTCTGAACTAGCATGAACAAGACAGAAAAGGTTTTAATTTCTGCTATGTAATCTCATTCCACAATTGTCTTCTGTAACACTTGCTACAGTATATGTACATATATGTTGTGTAATTATCTAGTCATGATCTAGCCTCCCACCAGACAGCAGATTACAGGACAGCAGATGTCTCTTGGCTCATTACCATCAGGACCGAGTATAACGGCTGCCAGAGAGGAGGCACGCAACACAGACAACTTAAATAGAAAAATGAACCTTAAAAAATACATAATACTAGATATGTGTCCCTTTTCTACAAGCAAACAATGATATCCAGAAGAAAATGCATCAAATTGTTAATAATTAGAGTTATGAGATTAGAGAATCAGGACATTCCACCTTCTCATTTCATATACTCAAACTGAAGTATAATGGCAAATTTTTCTTTTTAGCTTCTATTTTCTATTATAACAATGTAAACATATGCTATTAAAAATAGAAAACTTTCAAAATAAATAAAATAGACTCAAGGTCTTTTTAAACCCATTAATAAAAGTGGGGATATGAATAACATGAGAAAAATGAGTAATATATTTTATATATACAATCTGCCTTTTATTAGATCCTGGGAACCTTAGGAATAAAGAGTCATGCAAAGAAAAAAAAATATTTCTGAAGTCCCACTGAGAATCAGAATCACCTCTGAAACTTTTAGATGCCTCAAATGAGCAGGCCTAATACTGGAGACTGATTCCTTGGGTATGACATACGCTAGAAGAATGTGCATTTTAAAAAGCTTAGCAGATGACTCTGAAATATAGCCAGAGTTGATAAGCACTAAAAAGGAAACTCCTTTTATTGATGTATACTTTCCACATAATAAAATACACTCATTATAAGGATATAGTTTGAAAAATTTTCAAAAAAAATTACCCAAGTACCACCACAATCAACAATTTCCAACACTCCAAAAAGTTCCTTTAGGTCCACTGCCTGTTATCCTATTATTCTCCCCTCCCCTGGCCTCAAAACAACCACTTATCTGCTTTCTGTCAGGCTACATTAAATTTGATTTTTTTATAGGGTTTCATACGAAAAGCATCATATAATATGGACCCTTGAGTCCAAATTCTTTCACTCAACATAACCTTTTTATGTTGTTGTGTGCATCGGTAGTTCATTACTTTTTATTGCTGAGTAGTATACTACAATATATGTATATATTCACCAATGATGGGCCATGAGCAACTTCCAGTTTGGGGCTACTGTGAATAAAGCTTTTACAAACATTCTTGTAGAAGTCTTTGTGTGAACATGTTTCCATTTCTCTTGTGTAAATTTTAGGAGTAGGATTACTGCTTCACATGGAAAGTATAGATTTTACTTTTTAAGACACTTCTACACTGTTTTCCACCAGCAGCGTATGAGAATTCCACTTGGTGCAGTGCCTATCCCACATTTAGCATGGTCACTCTTTTATATTTCAGCCCTGCTAGTGGCTTGGAGGTGTTAGCTCACTGTGATTTAATTTGAATTTCATTTTCACCAGTGACTAATATTTTTGAACATTGTTTCAACCGTGTTACTGCTTATTCATACATCTTTTTATGAATGTCTATTTAAATATTTGACTTTTTTTTTTAATTGTACTATGTGTCTCGTTAAAAAGTTGTAAGAGTTGTTTGTGTATCCTGGATACAAATAGTTGTCAGATACAAGTTTTGCAAACACATTCTCCCACACTGTAGCTTGCTTTGTTTTTTGGGTTTTTTTTGGTTTTTTTTTTTTTAAAGATTTTATTTATTTAACAGAGAGAGACAGCCAGCCAGAGAAGGAACACAAGCAGGGGGAGTGGGAGAGGAAAAAGCAGGCTCCCAGAGGAAGAGCCTGATGTGGGGCTCAATCCCAGAACGCTGGGATCACACCCTGAGCCGAAGGCAGAGGCTTAACGACTGCGCCACCCAGGCACCCCTGCTTTGTTTTCTTAACAGTGTCTTTCAAAGAACAGAAGTTCACACTTTGATGAGGTCCAACTTATCAGGGTTTTGTGGTTGTTTGCTTATGCTTTTTTATGTCCTATCTGAAAATCTTGGACTAGTCTAAGGTCGCAAAGATTTTCCATTTTTTTCTTCAAGAAATTCTACACTTTTGGTTCTTAAATTTAAATCTAAGATTCATTTGAAGTAATTTTTCTTCTTTTTGCTCCAGGTGGGGTAAGGGTTTAAAGTCATTTTCTTCAATACCAATACCTAGTTATTATCATACAGTTTCTTTACAATACAATCCTCTCCCCCCTTGAATTAATTTTGAACCTTCTCAAAAACCATTTGAGCATCCGTGTAGGGGTCCATTTCAGGACTCTGTAATGTGACCAATTTATAATGTGTATAGGCCAATAGCACCAAATGTAAGAAGAAAGGAAAAAATAATGATAAACGAGGAAACCAATGATGACAAAATAGACAATCGAGAAAACCACAAAATCAAAAGCTGGTTACATGAAAAATTCAATAAAATAATCGTCTCACTAGTCTAAAAGAAGGAAAACACAAATTACTAGCATCAGGAGCAATGAGGGGGCACCAGGACAGATCCTACAGACATTAAAAGAATGGTAAAAGAGTATTATGAACTAATACTGTATCACTAAATTCAACAACTCAGAAGAAATGAACAAATGTCCTGAAAGACAAATTACAAAGATGTGAATAAAGTTCTATACCAATTAAAGACATTTAACTTATAATTTAAAATCTTCCCAAAATATAACCAAAAGCCCAGATGGCATCACTGGTGAATTCTATTAAACAGTTAAGGAATAATACTAGCTCTACACAAACTCTTTCAGAAAGCAGAAGAGAAGGAAATCTTTGCCAACTCTTTTCATTACTGATGTTACCAGTCAAAGGCATTTACAAGCAAAGTAAAGTACAGGAAATGTCTCCTATCAACACAGTTGCAAAATTCTTCAAAAGCTAATACATAATGACTAGTTCGTCCTACAAATTTAAGGTTGGTTTAACTTTTAAAAACCAATCAATGTAATTCACCATGCTAATAAAAGATATAAATATATGACCACCTCAAAAGATACAGAAAAAGTACTTAATAAAACATACCAACCATTTATGATTTAAAAAAAAAAACACTTGTAAAATAAGGAACAGAAAAAAAAAAAACTTTTCATTCGGACAAAGAACTTCTATAAAAAACCTACAACTAACATAATTCTGACATGGCAAAAGGCACCCCTACAATCAGGAACAAAACAAGGATGTTCACTCTTACATTATCTATTCAGTGTTGTACTAGAAGCCCTTGTTAGTATAAAAAAAGGGGGGGGGAACGCAAGAAAAAATTTAAAAGGTATACAGATTGGAAATAAAGAAGTGAAACTGGTATTTTCCGCAGACCATATGACCATATTTGTGGAAAACCCTAAGTAATCTACAAAAAAAAAGCTGTATTAGATCTAGTACATGAGTTTTAGCAAAGTTACAGGATACAAGATCAATATATAAAAATCAATTGTACTTCTATGAAAGCAATCAACAACTGGAAAACAAATTTAAAAAATAATACCATTTTCAGCAGCATCAAAAAAATATGAAATACTGTAGAGATAAATTTAAAAGACTGAACGATACCCAAATACTGACCCCTCTCAAGTAGCATTCTTTGTTAAGGAGAGGAACACAATATAAAAGGCCATTTCTCTCTAAATTCAAGTTGTGGGGCTTTAGTTACCACAGTGCCAACAAGCCATGATCGTAAGGGTATCTTGCCTACATGGTTGTCTCAGAAAGCAGTATTAGTCTCAAAACCTACACAGCATTTATTTATTTATTTTTTAAGATTTTATACATTTATTTGACAGAAAGAGAGGCAGCGAGAGAGGGAACACAAGCAGGGGGAGTGGGAGAGGGAGAAGCAGACTTCCCGCCGAGCAGGGAGCCCGATGCGGGGCTCCATCCCAGAACGCTGGGATCATGACCTGAAGGCAGACGCTTAACAACTGAGCCACCCAGGTGCCCCAAATACTACACAGTATTTAAAAACTCAGGTCATAAATATAAGCTAGTAAAATAAACCACTTCTGTAACTCAGCCTGAAATGTTCCTTACCCTCATAATTCTTTTCTTTGTGTTCTTTCATCAACTGACAAATCTGGAAGTAAATTTCACCATGTAGTGAGTAACAGAAGTCAAGGGGAAGGTTTTATCTTTGAAACACAGTAAGTAAAGAATACCTACTCAGGTCTTTAACAGTTCTGTTTCATGGGGAAAAAAATTTCCCAAAGGTACTCTGGCCCTTATTAAACCCTGTTCACATTTTATAAAGCACTTAACTACAAAGGCCTGTTTGAAAATGGATGTTTCCCTGGAAGCCAAGAATCCTTATTACAGGCACCCTTACTATGAGCAACTAAGAAATGAGAAAGTGATGATTTACTTTACAATAGGTATCATTAAAGAATCTTTTAAATAGGTTTTCCAAAAAGTGCAAAGTTATGTAGAGTCAATTAAAATTTCGCTTTTTAAGAATATATGTATCATATAAACTACATACAACCAACATATTAAGAGCCTAGTATGGGTCAGAGTACCATACTGATGATCCTTTAAAATTCTAGTTACACTTAAAGCAACAGTAATCCCAAATAAGAAAAGAAAGACTCAGAAAGCTTAAGAGACTAGCCTAAAACTATGCACCTAAAAGAGAAAGGCAGAATTCTAAACCACATGTCTGCACTTTTTTCATTTCAGAAAGCAAAAGCAAAGTAGAACTAATCAATTAATCAAATATTTATTGTACACTTTCTGCAACACTTTTCTACTTAAAAGTTCTACTCCTTATCTCAACATTATTTTCCTTTTATTAAACTGACTTTATTCCTCACATGCCTAGAACTGTTTCTATTTTGACTGAATTTCAATTTGACTTTTAGCAACAGAAAATATTTCCTTTATTAATTCAAATTTACCTCTATCAAAAAATATATATTTTACATATATATCAAATGCTTAGAAGCAGAAAACTTTCTAATATACACATATGTATTTGCAAGAAATAAGCTCATTGCTGCATTTTCCTACAGAAATGAAAAACAATGAGGCCAAAAGACATGTTAGTTTAAACTAAATACAGGCAAGACAAGAGAGCTCAAAAAACCCAACAAAAAAAAAAGTCTCCCTGAAGAAAATTTAAATCATTCTTTATATATAAACAACAACAACAACAAATTACTACAGGTCAAGGTGTCACTTTATATTTCCTCCTAAAATGTTGAAAATTCTTTTTCCTTAACACCCCACCAAAAAAAACCAAAACACTCTTCTTCTTCAAGGTTCACTGAGCTCATTAACATTTTTCAAAATGACATAATTAAGATGGTTTTTGTTAAATGAAAACACAAACCTCTTTAGGAAAGGAAGAGGCACAATTATGCAGACAATGTGCAGCAACAACTCACCATGCCAGATACCCAATCTAGCAATAACAAGAATGCATAAAGAAAAAAAGAAAAAAAAAAGGTTTCTGAGCAACGGAACACAGCACATGCATTCATCTGATTCCTAAAGAAGTCCTCTTGAAATCCAGTTCTAATTTAGATAAAATCCAATAAATTTGGCTATCAAGAGAAGCAAATCAGAAGACAAGAGCAAAGTACTGCCAGCAACAGTACTACACATGATAACAAATAGTATGCTATATTTACATACCAAAAAAACTATTTAAAAAAACTACTCTCAGACTAACTATAAACCGACAGTAATCAACACACTGTAGTATTTGTGAAAAAAATAGACAAATAGCTCAGTGAACAGAATAGAAAGCCAAGAACTAGACCCACATAAATACATTCACCTTGACAAACAAGCATAAGCAAAACAATGGAGCAAAGTTATGTTTTTTCAACAAACAGTACTCAAACAACTGGATATCATCAATATGTAAAAAAATGAATCTAGACACAGATCTTACACCCTTTACAAAAATAAACCAAAATGGATCAAAGACCTGTCAAATGCAAAATTATAAAATTCCTGGAATATAACATAGAAGAAAATCTAGATGACCATGGGTTTTGAGATAACTGTTTAGATACAACACCACAGGCATGACCTTTGTAAAGAAATAATTGATGAGCTGCACTTCATTAAAATTAAAACTTCTGCTCTGCTAAAGACACTTTCAAGAGAATAAAAAGGTAAGTCACAGACTAGGAGAAAATATTTGCAGAAGACACACCTCATAAAGAACTATTATCCAAAATATACAAAGAACTCTTAATATCAACAATAATAAAACAAACAACCTGATTAAAAATGGGCCAAAGACCTTAAAAAAACACCTCACAAAAGAAGATACATAGATGACAAGTAAGCACATGAAAAGATGCTACACGTCGTATGTCATCAGGAAACACAAAACAATGAGATAACACTACTATGACATAATGATTTATAAGTAATATATATTTGGTCATTCAGATGACCAGAATATATTTCTCAAGATACACTCAGTCTTTGGCCACAGTTCTTAAAAACACTTCTGAGCCCTAACAGTGAAATGGGTGTCTTGTTACTTATGAAGGTGAACCTTTAACCTACCCAAGGTCAGGGGCTAGCTGACAGGGAAACCAACCATATGATTAGAGGGTTGGAACTTTCAGTCCCACCCCACAACCTACAGGGAGAGAAGAGAGGCTGGAGGTTGAATTAGCCAATGGCCAATGCATTAGTCAATCATGACTATGTAATGAAGCTCCCATAAAAACCCAAGAAGACAGCTTTTTGGCCCTTCTGGGAGAGCTTCCACAGTGGGGGAACCAGAACACTTGTACATGTCACCAAGCCAGGGCCCAAGCTGCACAAGGACAGAAGTTCCTTTGTTTGGGATCTCATCCTACATCTGACTGTTGATTTGTATCCTTCATCATGTCCTGTAATAAACTCTTAAACCTAAGTAAGTGTTTCCCTGCGTCTACGAAACCACTCTAGCAAATAAACTAAACTTTAAGAGGAGGTAGCTGGAGCCTCTAATCTGTACGTGATCAGTCAGAAGCACAGGTAACAATCTAGAGCTTGCAAGTGTTATCTGAAATTGCCGGTGGAGAGCAGTCTTGTAGGACAGAATCCTTAACCTTGGGATCTGATGCTATCTCCAGGTAGACAGTGTCAGAATTTAAGTTGAATTTTCAGACATGCTGCTGGTGTCTGAGAAGTGCTTGTTGTTGTGGAGGGGAAAAGTCCTTCTCTGCACAGTAGTTTGTCCCAGGAATCCTAAAAGAACTACACAACTATTGGGGTGGTGGAAATCTAAGACATTAACAATCCCAAATGCTGGGAAGAATGTGGAGCAAGAGAAGTCTCATTCCTTGGTGGTGGGAATGCAAAATGGTACAGCCACTCTGGAAGACAGTTTAGGGGCTTCTTACAACATAATTTTAACATATGATCCAGCATTGTCATTGGTATTCACCCAAAGGAGTCGAAAACTTAGGTCCCACAAAAATCTGCACATGGATGTTCATAGCAGCTTTATTCATAATTGCCAAAACTTGGAGGCAACCAAAATGCCCTTCAGTAGGTGAATGGGTAGATCAACTGTGGTACATCCAGACAATGGAATATTATTCAACACTAAAAAGAAATGAGCTGTCAAGCCATGGAAAAACATGGAGAAACATTAAATGCATATAACCAAGTAAAAGAAGCCAGTCTGAAAAGGCTAATATTGTTTATTTCAAACTATATGGCATTTGGAAAAGGCAAAACTATGGAGACAATAAAAAGACCAGTGGTTGCCAAGAATTTGGAGGGAGGGAGTGGAAGGGAGGGCTGATTAGGTGGGGAATAGAGGAAGTGAAACTCTCCTGTATAATACTACAATGGCTGATACATGTCAGTATAAATGTACCCAAACCCACAGAATGTGCAAGACCAACAATAAACCATAAAGTAAACTATGGACTCTAGATGATAATGATGTGTCAGTGTGGGTTCATCACTTGTACCAAATGTGCCACTCTGGTGAGGGATATTGATAGTGGGAGTGGTGCTGCCTGTGTGGGGGCAGGGAGTATAAGGGAAATCTCTCCACCTTCTGCCTAATTTTGCATGAATCAAAAAATGTTCTTAAAAAAAAAATCTGTTCTAAAAAATTACATTAAAAAAAGCACTACCATTTAAATGCATTTTCTCTAAATTTATTTAGATCAAGGTTTACATCCTAATATTCTCCAACTCAACTTGGGGGTATCACTATATAACAGTAATCGTACAAAACTTAACGAAGCTGAATCATCCAGAAAATGTAAATTATGCTCATTATATTTTGTTTAAGAAAGCAAAGAATTGTGCAATTCATTTTTAAACTGTTAAAATGTAATTATAAAATGTAAATACATGTTTTTAAACTGCTAAGAAGCTGTCTGGGAGCCTAAGAGGTATCCTCAGGAATCTGGGCAATTAACCTAGAAATTATATGACTCACATCATAAGATGACAGCACAGAAAGAAAGCATTTTTGTAAAACCATAAATTCTGTGATCCCTTCACTCCTATTCAGAGAGCTTACCACTTAGAGGCTTGGAATGTTATTCTTCTATCAACACTGATTTTTATTAACCCTTACAAAGCAACTGGCAGTTTATTCCTCAAATCCTAGTCTCTTAGTTCATGAATACTCAATATTAATTAATAAAAACAAGACAATTCTAATGTTACTTGGTAAAGAGAAACAAAGAGTATTTACTTTATTTCAAATGACTTCAACAAGAACAGTTTTTTCATGAAAAGAAAAAAAAAAGTGATCCAAAGATTATAAAATGAGGTTCAAAGTAGTTGACCAAAAAATAAAGTCTTGAAAAAGATATTAAAAATAAAGACACTCAAGCAGACACAATTTTAAAAAACATTTCAACATAATAGTAAAGAAAGCTTCCACCAGAGCAGACCACAGAAATCCACGTGTCACAAACGGCTTTAGTTAAGATTCCATCTTAAACAGTGACTTAAGAAGGTATAAGAAGGTACACAACTGAATCACGACATCTGCCTTCTTAACATTAATTGTCCAGTGAAGATCAATAGATATATAAATATAGAGAGATATATAGATATATAGATATCTCACAGGAAAAAGAGGCTAAAATTCACACTGTGATTTTACACTTTTCTTCCAGCTTTTTCTTTTTTAAATCTGATACAGTGCACCAATCTCCACAAAGGAAAAAATACTTGTAAGTCTGCACGAAGGTCAGTCTGGCCAAATTCTCTCTTTTGAAATGCTCATGTGTGCAGAAAGTCCCTGAATGCACAAGAGTAAATGAATGAATAAGAAGGCTTTGATTCCTCTTAAAAAAGTAATCACCAAAGTCCAGGCAAAGCAGAAAGGAAAAAAATATAAACACAAATTAAAATCACCACTAAAAGATCCCATTTTCACTACCTTTTCTTTTCTATCTGTTCCTGACTCCTCACAAAGCCAGTGCTTTAAACTCAAAACATCACTAATAATCCCATGTTCACAGCCGTCTCACTTATAAAAATGCTTTAACTCTTCAGCACTTAAACTCACGTGACTTTAGCTTACTCTTATTTCTTAAAAAACAGGAAATCATGTAATCTGGGAAACAAATTTTCTCTCTGTTAATACTGCCCATCTACTTCCCAAGTACTACATAAAAATTGAGAAGCAAGGCTTTTGTAAATAAGAGAAAGTAAGGATTAAAGCTTTTATTCTTTGTAATACTTGCCAAAGAAATATTTTGCTTGTTTTCTTCCTGAAAAAGGAGTAAAAAGAGATTGCTGTAATAGTTAAATGCCGTTTCCCAAGCTCCAAAGGCTTTTCCTAACAAGGGCAAACGTATCAGATTCACATTGCCATTTCTACAAATAGAATGCTGTTACATTTACCATTGTTCAGATAAAAAAACATCGGGCCATACGGAAGCTGTGACTTCATGTCTCACAATAAAATGGTGGTGAACCTTTGTTAGTTGTTCTGAAATAATCTGTTAACAACTACCATGAAATGAAAATCTCTCACAGACACTGTTCATATAAATACAGGTGTGCCTGATTTTAATGGAAGACATGATCCTGAAAGTTGTGTATCTTAATCTTATTTTAAACCTATCACGAAAGTTTGCTATTGAAAGGCACCTCCCACACACACACAAACACTACCTAAATGGAACTAATTTTAAATATTTGACACTTACTTTTCTTCATGTAAGGCAGATTTACATTTTTCAGGCATTTCAGACAGCTGAAGAGAAAAAATACCATGGCTCTACTATCAGGAGGTTGTTAGTGAGCAAATGCTATTAGTTCTGACTGAGAGGAAGAAGCAGGGACATGCCTCTATAGCAGATAAGTCTGGGAAGAATGGTCAGAGAAGCTATGAGCAGGAGTTGAAGCCTGCGTCAGATGACTGCTAAGGTCCTGAACAAAAAGTGACTGTATACTGCAGGGTACGTTTAAGCAGTGATGATGGGTAAATACTGATTGGTTTACATTTCTGTCTATTCTTCCTTGTGAGTGAGATGGCAGGGATGGAATCTAAAAGCAGAAAATAAAGTCTGACTTTCTCTGATATGAAAACTGACCCTGGTTGAAGACTTAGGAATAAACTACTATAAACATAACCTAGAACCGATTTTTTTAGAAAGGCAAAGAGGTAACTCAATGGGAAAGAATATGGTATCATAAAAAGAACCTCAACCCCTACTTCATACCTTACAAAAAGTAATTGTAGATGGTAGAAGAAAACATAAAATGTATTCATCTCCTGGGGACAAAGATTCCTTAGAATTCAAAAAGCAATAATCATAAAACCAAAAAAACTGAACCACTAAGAAAATGAGTAGGTAAGCCACAGACTAGACGAATCTATTCACAGTACATATATTTGGGAAAGAACTTATATCCAGAATATATAAAGAATTTCTATAAGTCAACAATTAAATGACACACATGTCATAAAACAAGATACGCAAATGGTCAAAAAGCACAAGTAACAGTGCTCAGAAGCATAAGTCAGGGAGAAATAAAATACCACTACACATCCACTACAACAGCCAGAATGAAAAAGAATGACAACTCCAAATGCTGTCAAGACTGTGAAACAAACAGAATCCACCTTCGCTGCTGGTGGAAAAAGAAAATGGTAGGAAGGCTTTGGGGTACTGATGGGCAGTTTCCTATAAAGTTAAACAATACCTACCATATGACCCAACAGCAATTCCAATTTAGGTATTTACCCAAAAGAACTGAAAACATATGCCCACTGAAAGATTTAAAAATTTCTAATAGTAAAACACTGTTAATAATCAAAATGTTCATCAACAGTAGAATACATAAACAATAAGTGTGGTATATTTGTGCAATGGAATACTACTGAGCCTTAAAAAGAAACAAATTACTGGGGCCACTGGGTGGCTCAGTCAGTTGAGTGTCCAACTCTTGATCTTGGCTCAGGTCATGATCTCAGCTCAGGTCATAATTTTGGGGTCATGATATCAAGCCCCACCACGTCAGGCTCCATGCTGGGTGTGGAGCCTGCTTAAGATTCTCTCACTCTCTCCCTCTTCCACTGCCCCTCCCCCTTCTCTTAAAAAAAGAAAACAAATTACTGATACTTGAAAAACAAACATTAATCTCATACTCAGCAAAAGAAGCCAGTTGATTCCATTTATATGAAGTAACAGACTCAGCAAAACTAAGCTATGGTGACAGAAATCACATCACTGGTTACTTTTGGAGAAAGTGGGGAGAGAGCAAGAATGAAGTCTAAGGGATGGTAATAATATCATAAATCTTGACAGGGTTGTGGGCTACCCATGTGTGTACATATGTCAAAAATCACAAATTATATACTCAAATATTGTAAACTTTATTTAATGTAAATTTTATTTCATTTTTAAAAATGAACTTTTCAATAAAATAAGAATTACAAATACTGTCAATTCTAATAAGCTTGCTTTACATATGCTATTAGTTACCAATTCTGAAACGACATTCTGAGGATCCTAGGCTTCTAACAATGAGTAAACAGAGTAGTGGTAGCCAGATTTCTCACTGTTGGCAGAGGAAGACAGAAATAGAGAAAAGAGAAGGGAATTACACATATAGAAAACAGGGATACTACTTTGTGGTCTTAGACTGAAATTAAAAGTATCAATATCAACTCACGATCTTAGTAGATAGGTATTAATATATGCGTACATATGCATACTGGCGTGTGTATATATGTGTGGACATTGATTCACATACACATATGCATTTCGTAGTTCTGCTGAAAGGGACTAGAAGCAATAACACACCAGTAGCAGTGAGTACACCCAGTGCCCAAATCTTGCTTTCTATATAACATTATCCAATAAAGGACCCAGGGAAACCTGGACAAATGTCTGTTTCTGGGCTAGAGCAGAGAAACTACAAGATGAATCTGGAACAACTTGTAGCTCCAGAAAGTTAAGTTCTCAAAGAATCATTAGAAAAAGCCAAAAGAACAGAGCAGCCAGCTTGATGGAGCAACAAATGGCCAAACCTGGGGCAATGGGAGTATCAAAATAAATAATGACAGTAATGACCTATACTACTTTCAGTAAGAATCCATAAGTCCATACTGACTTTAGTCAATAAATGGGAAAAGAAGAAAAAGCTTCAGCTTACATTAGATTATCAATAAACACACAAGGAATGATGAATTAGAAAATCATCAATGGATGCTAAATCAAGTAGGTAAAATCTGATGAGGAACAACGTATTTGTATTCACATAATCTCACAAATTCACCTACAAAATATTTTTGAATTGCAAACGGAAAATAAACTTGCAGGTGGAGGAACTTAGCAGACACGACACTAAGCAAGGGATCAGAACTAACCAACGGACAACATACGCCTCCTGACGTGATGCACTAACAACACATCACTTGTGCTTTTGTGCTACAAACGCACTCGAATATAATCATGAAGGAATGATGAGACAGACTCAAATTGAAGACATTCTACAAAATAGCCTATAGGTACTCCACAAAAATATGAAGGCCATGAACCGTAAAGAAAGGTGAAGGAGTGTTCCAGATAAAAGCAGACTAAAGAGAGGTGACAAATAAATGAAATATATGTTCCTGAAATGGATCCTGGACAGGGAAAAAAAAAAAAAAAGCTGCAAGAAACTCCGTGAGGTTGATATTATTTTGTAAGGAACCCCCTTTAAAAAGTTAAATAATTTGCCCAAAGTCATATAGTTACTACACTGTAAACAAAACCAGTAAGGTATGCACTCTCAGGATTAAATGTATTGGGCAGGATGGCTGTATCAGAAAGCCATAGTCTCAATCAAAAATCTTCACACACACTAAATGCAGCTAAAATTAAGTATTCTCTCATAGTCTTTAATAAAAATAATCATATGCATCAGCCTAACTATATCAAAGTTGAACATTTCCAAGTTGTCATTTAAAAACAAGACAGAGTGAACGTAAAGATATCTGTCATTTATTTACTCTAGAACAATTTCCTTTAAAAGAACTGTATAAAATATAAATAAAATATAAATCAAAGTAAACTCTAGATGTGATAAATAAAAATTATGACAGAAGCAATGGTAATCCCCCCAAAATTGAACCATAATAACAAACAAAAATTCACACTGTTAGCATAGTTACTGAATTCAAATTTCTGCATTTATGAAAGGTACACATACCTTTTCCTAAATGTGTGTTTATGCTCATGTATCTAGCTGTTCCTGTAAGGCTTTTGTGTTCTCTGTATGGTATGTGTTTCTTTGTCTCTGGATCAATATATTCCTTTGCCAAACCAAAATCTATAATATGAATAACTTGCTGGGTTTTGTTTCCTGGTCGTCCTATTAAGAAGTTCTCAGGCTTTACATCTCTGTATATCAAGTTCTTTGAGTGGACATATTCCATGCGAGAGATCTTGAGTGACAAAAAAAAAAAAAAAAAAGAAAGAAAGAAAGAAAGTTTTATTTTAGGCTTTGACTAGCATAAAAAAGCATAATAGAGAAGGACAAAATTCTTACATTGAAAACAACACAAAGAAGAAAACTATCAGACACTGTTTCAACCCTTTAGAAGTAACATAATATCAGTCTATAGTTTCTCAAAAATATATCCAATTATGACCAAAAGTCTTTGCTTTCACTATAATGGTCATTTATAAATGCAAGTATTTGAATTTCATGAATTCCTTTCATACCGTTGAGCCGGATTCCATCAGCACTTACAGACGTTGTCACGTCAGACAATCAAAAAGCTTTACTAATACCAAGTCTTGAACTGAGACAAGGAAAGAGGCATATTCAAAAGCTGGCATTTGTTCTTCCTTAACAACCCAATCATTGAGCAACTGTTACTGTTCTATTAAAGAAACTTAAAGTGTAAACTGTTAAATAAAAACAACACAGTACCCTTTAGGATATCTTTCCTTTATAACTTACTTATGTCTTTCCTTAGATATTAAACATTTTAAAAGATCTTGAAACCAGAAAATTCTGGAAGACCACTCTAATGATACTGCAGTACATTTTCACCAGTGTTTTTACACATTCTCAAATAACGTTCATTGTACAAACTGTCACAAGGTAGGATATTACAAATAAGAAAACAAAATTGCTTCATTTAGTGATAATGGTTGACAACACAATGTAAACATAGAGTCACTTGGGCCATTTTCGTTGTTAACAAATTATGAATCATAATATACAATATTTCTATGACCCATACTTTTCATTAATGATATATCTTGAGCATTTTCCAGGTTATAAGACATACTTTTAATATGTACTTTTTATGGCTACATATTATTTTATGGCTATTAATAATTTACTCAACTAATCCTATAATCTCTCTACATTTGGGGTGTTTCCCACGTTACGATAAGCATCCTTGCACAAAAAGCTTTAAGTATACATGAACAGTTTACCAGATATATTTGTAGAGGTGGAATTAATGAGTCAGTGGAGAAAAACAACTTTAAGATTTTGCAACATACTACTGGTACAGATTTCAAAACTGCCTTAAATCATCCTCTAAGTTGTTTCCCCACAGGTTCCCTGAAATTTAAATATTTTATAAGACTCCCTCATTGTTTCTTCTTTTTCTAGGCCATTAGAATTTATTACTAACATTATAAATCCACGTTTCTGAGGGTTCTCTTTTCTAAGCATTCATATTCTATATGAAAACAGGGCTAGAAACAATTCTCAAGGTTGAGAACATTCTGATCTTAAAGCAGTAAGTTATTAATTCTTTCACACAAATAAAACACAGTTGGCTCAGCTATTTTAAGTTCTATGAATCCTAAAAAGACAGTGAGATGGAAACTAGAAACTTCATTAGATCAAATATTCTGTAAAGATGTCACGAAACTTGAAACTTTCAATATAAATGTGTGACCAAAAGAACCATACAACCATTAAAACAGCTTCAGAACCTCCTGCTTGACTTACCAGCTGGATAGCAATCATGAGAACTGTCTTAAGAGAAAACGTCCTGTCACATAAATCAAACAAATCTTCCAAACTAGGTCCCAGCAGTTCGAGCACCATGGCGTTGTATTTACCACAAGGGCCAAAATAGTAAACTTGAGGTATACCATCTGGGGGGAAAGAAAAAGGATTTTAATCATTTCCTCAAGTTAAACATCAACCTTCTCTTCCTAGAAAATTATTAAGCAACTTTAAAAATATTTTTGTATTTTTAAGAACTGCGGTAGTATTTGCACTGTTTCCATACACACAAGAACTTTTTCTGAGCCAACATTCTCCCTCCCTACACCTTCTTTGTGTTCACCGGGCAGCCTGGTTACACGTGTCCTGCAGCTGCATTACGGAACTACATCACAGACAGTGCTTCCGTGCTGGTCTCCAACACCTCCCCAGGGACAGGAATGGGGCCTTGTAGTCTCCTATCTCCAGGGTCTAGAGAAATACTTGCCACACAGCAAAGATGCCTTTTTTTTTTTTTTTTTTAAACAAAGACATCACTGCTATCTTGAGTAAGTCTGAGGGAGGCGTATGGCTAGCATCACCCTCCGAGATTCCCATCCTCTGGTGCACACATGCCGTACAACTCCCTCCCCGTGAGTGCAGGTAAGACCCCGTATTTCACTCTTGTGATTAGGTTATGTTATGTGCAAAGGTAATGGAATTAAGGTCCCATCAGTGGGCCTGAACTAATCAGGTAAGCCCTTTAAAAAAAAAAAGGGTCTAAAAGTCAAAGATACTCAAAGCAGCAGAGAAGCTCTTTTGTTGATTTTTAAGAAGCAAACTGTCATGTTGTAGAAGACGCCACACGCCCTGGAATGGTGAGCAGGCTCTAGGAACTGAGCACCTCAGTCCCACAGCCACAAGGATGTGAACTCTGGAAACAACCAGTGAGCTTGAGAAGGACTCTGAGTCTCAGACCAGACTCTAGTTCAGGCTTACACCTTGATTTCGGCCTGGTAAAACCCTCAACAGAGTACCCAGTTCAGCCATCCCTGGAGTCCTGGCCCATGGAAATTGGGAGATAAGGAAGTCTCTTGCACTATGCCACCAAATACTAAGTAATTTATTATATGATGATATAAAATAAAACAAACTCCAAATATGAAGTCTAAATGCACAGAAATCATCTGTATTTGATTTTTAGAACTAAGAGTTTCACAATAAACTAACATATCATCAGTGACCAATTTATCTTAACAATATATTTATTTATTCATTTGTACAAAGTAAACTTCTTCCATGTTCAATGTCTCACGTTTACTTCCAAGTGATTTTTTTTTCTGCTTGCTAGTTTGTCTTTAGTAATTTTAGAAAGGAAAAAGACTCTCTCAGGATAAAACTTTCCTATTCTTTTTTAGACTGTCCTATTCCTTTTTCAATACATTTGAGTTTGCTTCTCCATAACATTACTAGTTTGGATAAGACCCGTTTTTCTCAAATGTGAATGAGCGAGGCAGCAGGACATCTGGGGATAGGAAGGCATGGTAGGGGTGGGGAAAAGGGGACAAGTTCAAACTGCATACATGAACCCCTCCCCAGAATGAGATTCACATCCAACCCCTCCATGTGTACATGTCAGCACACCCCGCCACACACACACACACACACACACACACGCACTTCCCTTCATCACAGGGTATCACTACTTGAGTGTAAGGCACTCTTATCAGATCCTGTCTTGCATCCATGTGTCAAATCTACCCCTCACACATGTAAAAGCAGAAAAAAAAGCTCAGAAGTAGTGAATGAGAAGCTCACTAAAGTTTATTTCAACTCTGAAATACTACTTTTAATGGGCTATACACTGCTTTTATTATGCTATTAAGAGCCTGGACCTGAAATTAAGACATCAAAACTTCTCAGCTACTACGTTTTTAAATTATTTCCACAAGCCTTTTTTTCCCCCACTCTACCACCAAAAGTTAATTTCATGCTGTTAATTTAGCAATCTCTAATAACTCACGTTTACTCTAGTTTACTGCTTCTGATCTGCAGGATGCAAGCAAACCAGATCATCGAGCTTGTTAGAACTATATATGGAATGTAAAAATAAACAGGTTCTGAGGTTCTTCCATGAAAGGACTGTCAAAGGGCTTTCTGACTTCCTTCTGAGTCACCATCCGTATTCCTAATAATTGAAGTCGTTGTGAAATGACCTCTCAATAAGGTAGCAATATACTTTGGTTGATTAAATGACTGATTTAGGGACGCCTGGGTGGCTCAGTCGGTTAAGTGCTTCTGCCTTCGGCTCAGGTCATGATCCCGGGGTCCAGGAATGGAGTCCCACTTCAGGCTACCTGCTCAGCAGGGAGTGTGCTTCTCCCTCTGCACCTCCCCCTGTTGTGTGTGCTCTCTGTCTCTCTGACAAATAAATAAAATCTTTTTTAAAAATTAAAAATAAATGACTGATTTATTCAAATGTTTTCAAAGGTTTCCAAAAACAGAAAGTCATTTAAGAAATCTCACTGTCTTAAGTAATTCAATGAATGCTTACAGAACATCCACTATATCCTTATGCACAGGGTGGGACACTATGGACTAAGGGCAGACAAGACACCATGATCAAGGATAATTTAACCCAGGAATGCAGGTTTATGTTAACGTTCAAATATCCACCAATGCAACTCACCACAGTAACAGAATAAATACGAAAAACCATGACATCATCTTAATACATACTGAAAAAGCATGTGACATGAACTCTCAGCAAATCTGGAATTGAAGGTAACTTCTTCAACCTGGTAAAGGGCTTCTATGAGAAACTCACAACTAACATCATACTTAATGGTGAAAGAATGAATGCTTTCCATTTATGACTGGGAACAAAACAAGGATGTCCACTTTCACCTCTTCTATTCAACAGCCCAATGAAGCAAAAATAAATAAATAAATAAAAGGCATTCTTGAAAATGAACGAGGAGAGTCCGTTACTCTAAGAAAAAAGGGAAATAATTTACTTGTTCCTATTTGTTACCAATAATAAAATAATAAAATAAAAGCTTTCACATAAAAATCAGATTTTGTCTTCGTATCTGCCAGGATGACCTTTGAAAGCTTCCCAATACTAAAAAGAGAAAAATACAATACCTTTTCTGATGAAACCATGGTGACATTAACTATTATGACTTAATTTTAGGTAACAAATATGACAATAATTGAAAATCTATTTCAGTAAACCAGTATTTTCCAAGTGACCAATGCATGTGTTTATAAAACCATGCACAGGTAAATAATCTAAAGTATAATGGATTTTAATGTAAGAGAGAATAGGAAAAGGTTTTTCTATATGGCTTCTAACTCTATACTGCAACTTTAAGAAACTACCACCGGTCAAGTTTTAGTGTAGTGCCAAAAGGATATTTATAATTTAAAGGTTAATTAATTAGCCTAGACTAACAAAGCTGTGAGTTAAAATCTTGTTGGAGAAATATGAATTGGGACAATTTTGGAGGAAAATTACCCTAACCTTTTCAAAATAAGCAAAAACATGAATACAACTATATTGAGCTGTGCTGTTGGTAACAGTAAAAAAAATTTAAAATTAAAAAAAATAAATAAAAAAGAAGAAGAAGAAGAAACAACCAAATGGGAATCACCTAAAACATTCATCAGCTCCAGACTAATTAAACCAATTATGTCATACCCACACTGTGGAAAATAACATAGCCTTTAACTACCTGTGGAAATAAATTGTGAAAGACAAACTTCTGCTTTTTACTTCTTACAAGTCTGAAGTGATCAATTTTGTTGTTTATAACAATGATACGTTACTTTTAAAACAAAATGGTTCTAATGAGTCATTAAGCACACATACGAAAAGATACTGGAAGGAAAAACTAGAAAGCGAACAGATTACTGGAAGCACAAGTAATTTCTCCTTCCATTTTTATACTTTTTAAACTTTTCCAAATTGTTATGAAGAACACATGCTATTTTTACAATCAGGAATAAAATGCTCATTTTTTAAATTCTTGTAGGACCACAAAGAAAGTCTTGAACTGGAAAATGATGGCAACTACGTTTATTTAACCCATGTCTTACCTCACTGAGCAAGTATTTCTTAAACATTCACCCAAATATTGAAAATTATACAGCTGTACCTCTACTCTTATTAACTATTAGCTTCATTCATTGCTCCTAGGAACAAAGGTAAGTACACACCGCTGGGACTCTGTCGCCTTATAATGTGTGTGGCTTCCTCGGCCTTGCCAGCGCACCTCACTAACACAAGGAACAGACCTATTCAAAGGTTCAGATTTATTCTGCCTCATTTTGATCTCTTCTAAAGCTGCATTTCAAAAATTTCTACTGTAGGTCTGCCATCCAAGCTGCCAACTTTGATTTTTACCCAACCTTCAAATCTCCTCTTATCAAGCTATCTCTATTAAGCATGAATGAACTTTATAATTTTTCACACACAATTTCTCATAGATAAGGAAAGGCATGCGTAAGTAAATCTGCTCTGCTCTCCTTCATATAAGCCAACTCGTTGCCAGGAGAATTACCGTGTACCTAACGTGCACATTCAATCAAGCTATTTACATAACATACCTTTGAGTTTCTAAAAGAACATCATGAGAAAGATCAGCAAAGGGACAAAAACTCTTTCGGTTTTCTCAAAAACGTCCTTTCTTTAATGGCCTCAAAGTGTCTCAAAATTATGTATCCCTGGGGCGCCTGGGTGGCGCAGTCGTTAAGCGTCTGCCTTCGGCTCAGGGCGTGATCCCGGTGTTCCGGGATCGAGTCCCACATCAGGCCCCTCGGTTGGGAGCCTGCTTCTTCCTCTCCCTCTCCCCTGCTGTGTTCCCTCTCTCACTGGCTGTCTCTATCTCTGTCTAATAAATAAATAAAATCTTTAAAAAAAGAAAAAAAGAAAAAAAAATTATGTATCCCTACCTTACTCATGATGGCTAAATTCCATAAATAGCATACATTTTACCGAGTAAATTTAACACTTAGTCTACAGTTTGAATGAAAATACTTCAGCTTTATCATGCAACATAATTTTACCTTAAAATATGACTCAGTATAAATCTTTGGGGAATAAAAAAAGATAACTCTAAATGACTCTTTAAGATACATACTGTTCTATGAATCAATGAGTGTACAAACTTCTTAGGTATTAATAATGTCACTGAAGTATTAAATTTCATGTCACTGAAGTATAAAATCAAGAGTTATCATTTTTCTTAAAAAATCAAGAACATAAAGCAAACACTGTAAAGGTCAAACTAGAATTTAATTTCCCAGGACAAGTCTGGGCGGTTTTCTAACACTGAGCAAACAAAATTAAATTGTTAGGAGTTAGGAAACACTGCAACTAATGAACAGGAACTGGGGAGTACCCTAAGCAAAAACAAAACAGATCACGGCCAATATGAATATGGGAGGCGAGAACATCAGGAAGCAGATTTATGGAAGGAGAGATGAAGGAAAAGAGGCCGAGAGAGAAAAGCAGAAAGAAGGCTTAGAAGGAAGAGTAATGAGGTGTTACATTATTACCCATGCCTCTTGATCAAAGTACCTGGCTACTGAATTGCATGAAGGCAAACCAACTCAGAGGCAGGAGAAAGCTTTGTATTTGGTCTTAAACCAGTGAAGTTTCAACTATAAACTTACACTGCACCCAACTTGAATTGTTCCAAAATTCTTTGTGAGACTACTATAAAAAGCCATCCCCTGTGAATTTATGGAAGTTAGTTCTGATACTTTCCAATATCACTAATTTTCAGGGCTGCTTATTCGTACCCCTAATCTTCAAGACAAGTATATCTTTCCCCCAAGGAAAGCTGAAGAATGGGCAAAAATACAAAATTTCATATATTATTTGAAAATACAATCTCACCCTTAGTCTCCTAAAACTGATTTTGTTAAACACTTTATTTCATATTTAAGCCTTCCATTTAAGTGACAAAACATTAATTTAAGTCACAGGACAACATTAGGAGATCTAACAAACACTCTTAAAAGACTGCTTAGTACTTTGTGCCAGGTACTGAAGTACCTCAGTTCCTTAGAGTTGGGCGATAGTTAAACATTATCATTAAAAGAAATAATATCGTGATGTTTGTTTCCGTTTTCAGGTCTGGCATTGTTCTTATGGGAAGGATTAGAACAAAAGCATTAACATTCTGATTAGGTTATTTGAACTCTACAGATGTGCTCAAGAAAACGTAAAATCTGATTAGAAATACTATACAGAATTATCACATAGGCTATGTTCTTTTCCAAGGAAGTTTTACTTTAAGGTGTTCTTAACCTTTAACATAAATGCTCACACTCTTAGCTCAGCAGTGCTCAACACCTGACCTGGAGACACATAGGGAGGGGCCCATGAGACCCTTTCAGGAGGTCAATGATATCAAAATTATTTGTAAAATAACACTAAGATGTCATTTACCTTTTTCACCCTCCTTCTCTCACAAGCAAACAAATTTTCCAGAGGTTACGTGACATATGACATGGCAACGGACTGAACAAAGAAGAAAATAAGGAGAATCTAGCTGTTTTCTAGTAAGCCAGACATTAAAGAACTGGGCAAATTTGTAAAATAAAGATGCTTTTCTCACATTTTTTGATTTGGAAAATATGGGTTAGTTGTGATTTTAAAACATTAGTGTTATTTTAAAATGAATTAATATAGCAACATCTTTATATTTGTTTTAATTTCTCATATGGTAAATAAATATCAATAGCTACAACTCACAACAAAAAGTCTCTGGGATCTTCAAAGTTTGAAGGGTAAAAAAGGATCCTGAGACCCAAGAGTTTGAGAATTGATGACCCAGCTGAACAGCAAGTTCTGATGTGAAAAAGCAGGTGCACTGAGTTCCAGACTTGGCCAACAGCGGCTCCATTAAATTCCAGCACCCACACTTAGTAAGAAAATTCTACCAATTAACCCCAAATAAAATAAAGCCACCCCACTGTAAAAAGAAAAAAAAAATAACAGTCCTTTCTGTGGTAATTCTATTTACACACTGAGATTATTCTAAATTTCAGAGAACATTAAAAAAATAACACCTACAAACAAGTATTGTTCATTATACTGAATACTACGTGAATAAAAAATATTGCATGAATACTGAATAAAATTATATTTGTTATGTAATGTTATATTAGTCATTATTCAGTTATTATCCTCTGGGCCTAATTAATTAAAGAAAAAATAAATTCTCTGTATCATTTTTACCCCCAAGCTTCTAGTTTACAAATTTTCTTACAATGAGCTACTTTATATTTAAATCAAAAATAAAAATGAAATATGAAATCATCAAACTGTTTTTAATGGCTTTACACTTTTAATCTTTATATTATTACACAGAGAAATTTAAAAACGATGCTGCATTTTAGAAAATTAAATCGATCACCATTTAGTCCTACTCTATTCAAAGGTCTGGTTTTTTTAATTTAAGATGCTTATGTGATTAATTTCTCACTAAAAATACTATAATTACCACATCACATACAACTATTCCATATAAACCAAACTAAAGCCACTAACAGTTAGCCCTTGCTTCTTAGATTGGTAACACATACCGTTCTTTAAATGTATACATTCTCCATCAACTGTAAGGACTTTAACACAAAAACTTTGTACGCTTCTATCAAAAGCAGCAATATACATACATACTCACGTATAAATTAGTAGAAGTTCAGCAATGCATAACTGACAGAAATTCCCATACAGAGAGGCCTCTGTAAGGAATGAGAAATCGTATGTATACTTAAGAGGTCTTCTAAATGCAATTCAGCTAAGACAGAAAAGGGAACTCTCGGAAGCTGCTTCATCAACTGTTGGTTATCTGAGCTGAGCTAAGTCTACACTCACCACTGGCTCACCCATATACTTTTCTTTACTATGTTTGTCAATACCAAAATACAACAGGTGATATTCTAATTAGTTTATTCACTTCACTTTCATGGTTTCTACAATATTTTCTTTCAGTTTTCTCAAATAGACACTTAAAAAACAGACACAGAAAGAATGGAATTTCTTAAATTTCTTCAACACAGAAAAACTCTAATCAGGCTTCTCAATGAACAAAAGGAACTTTAGATGTTAATAAATGGATATAGCCAGGTTTAAAAGCTTTGTACTATTACTCACAACCTTTCTTTAAAGTAAACAGTATGATCAAATTTCCATACATTATGGACAGACCTAATTTGTCTTGAAAAGGATGTGAAAATGGAGGCATCTGTAAACCAGAGCAAAACACAGAGGCAACACCTAAATCCTGACTTTTTAACAAGGCACAGTCCAAGAAGGCAGAGGGGTCAGAACAAGGCAGGGAGAGGAGCTCTTTTAACAGCTCCTGAAAGGCAATACTATGGAGAGGTATCATTTTAGAAAGAGCCACTGCTGCTATCACCAAATTACTGTTTAGAACTACATAGTTCAGGCACATCAAAAAGCCAAAGCACTCACTTAGAAACAATGATTTAACATACGCATGGTCTCAAATGGTGTTTAACAGCACTCCTATAGTTGCAGATTGCCAACAACAGTAATTTATAACAGAAAAAAGATTATTCTACTTCCTTCGGTAAGTAATAATTTATGACAAAGAAAGGTTATTTTACTTTCTGTTAGAAAGATTATCAGCTAATAAAGAAATTCTGAGGAATAAATAAATGCAAAGTTTTCCCCAAGAGAGCCTATGAAAACCATGTGATGTGAAGAATTAACATAAAGAAGCAATATGCAGAATCACTGATCTTCAGAGAAAAATACCCCATAAATTTCAAAACATAGTCCATGCATTCTCATCAAGTATCAATAATTCAACTAAACTTATTTCAAGTAAATTTAAAAAATGGATTATTCTAATAATTAAAACCTATGCTTCTCTAGAAAGTGATTATTTTTAGATGGCTGAACTGTACGGTTCAGTTAATTAGATAACTATCTGGCTATCTTCTCAGTTTATCATTTCCATTATTTTAAAAAATACGTATTATTGATTTTTTCCTTCTACTTCCAGATCCCTAAAATGAGGAATTAAATTTGCCTAATTAGAGAATAATACCAATGAAATAAGTTAAAACAAATAAAATTTTTGAAATGGTATGGCTATGCCTCTATGTCAGAAATGAAATGAACTAAAAATTTAATAACATAACAATCTTTATAATACTGACATATCAAACTTCCAACACCAATCACAGAAGTTAAAAGAAAAACTATAGGAAATTTGGGAATTATATATCACAACTGCACATCCACTAAGAGAAAACAGTCTTGCTCATTTAAGAATTTACCATTTCAACCATCTACCAAGGAACTACAATTGTCAAGCATTCTGCTCAGTTTCAAGGATAAAAAGGCGAATATATCATTTCACTGCCCTCAAAGAATTCAAATGTTAGTGGCGAAGACAGACATAAGCAAATAATAATGTAATATAATATGATACAAGAAAACTAAAGATATATTCAAAATAATGTCAGGTCAAAGAAGAAGCATTTCTGGAGAGAAACAAAACAGTGTCAGGAAACGCATTGCAAAAGAGGTGACATTTAGCTAGGGCCTGAAGAAAAGGAATTCACTGAGAGAGAAAGACACTCCACAAAGGAGAATACAGACAGATGAAAATAATGAGATCGTTTCAAGGAACAGTAAGTTGAGAGCTACCAAAAAGTGGATTAGTAGAAAGAAATTGGATTTTACACTAAACAGTATGACAGAACTTTGTGATCATCCCAGTTGGCCGAAATCAAAGGCAACTAACATTTTCAGCTGGAATGGGTGTGCCACCGATGGCACAAGATAACCCAAAAGAGCAAACAGGTCTTTGGGAAGAGAGAAAAATCACTGGAAAAGTAAGGAGAAAAGAAGGGAGTGAGCGAAAAGCGAGGTATAAAGAATTTCTCATTCCACTAGGGACATACATGCATGACTAAATTTTAAGAATGGAGGAAAGAGATAAAGAACTGGAAGTTATCCTTTTTTAGACACCAATTTCATCCTTTTCCCCCTCCCTCTGGTTTCAAAAAATTCTGGATCTTACGATGAAAGCCACATACTAAAAACAGAAGCAGGAAGCTAAAGAGAGCCGATACCTTACTTTAGAGCAGCTATATCAACCCTACAATTGTCTGAGAACTCCTTGTTTATTTTTCCTCACAAAACATCCCTTCACTTGTGTAAACTACTGCTGTCATGACTTTTATTACTGACAAAGTCATTTGTGCCCAACGCCGTGGTCAGCGTGGTTTTGTCTCTGTTCCTCTTCCCCTGTCACGCTCTGTACTCTCCCCTGGGGGATCTCAGCCATTCCCTTAGCTGTAGAAACCACCTACGTGCTGACGACTCCCAAATCTAGATCTTGGTTTGACTCAATAAATGCGCTGACTAGATGTGACAAAACAAGACTATTCAATACATTACGTTTTCACTATCACAGAAAGTGATCATGGTATAAAACACAATATTCTAATCCTATGGAAAGCTAAACAGTAAGAGAGAAGCAGCCCCTCACCCATGTACTAAAGTTGTACAGTCCCACTGTCCGTATAGAACAGATTCAGTGAACAAATGAGAGAGAAAACAGGGATGTTCTCAGGGCAGTTAGAGAAAGAGAACGAGAGACATATGGACTTACAGGAGGTTCAAAACCCAGACAGGCAGAACTAGAGAAATTATATACGTTTTCACAGACAGCTCAATAAATAATTCTAAATAAATCCACCTTTTAATTTTTGTTTTTATTATGGTCAGGCATACATGATATAAAATGTGTTATTTTAACCATCTGTAAGTATACAGGTCAGTGACATGAGGTAAATATTCACACTGCAGTGCAACCATCACCACTATCGAGAACTCTTTCATCACTTCATACAGAAAATCCATACCCATGAAATAATATTTTCCCATTTCCCTACCCCTCATGCCCTGGCAACCCCCATTCTGCTGCCTGTCTCTATGAATCTGACTACTCTAGATGCCTCAAATAAGTGGAATCACGTAGTATTTGTCCTTTTGTGACGGGCTTATTTCTGTTAGCAAAATGTCCTCAAGGATCATGTATATTGTAGCATGTGTCCAAACTTTCCTTCTTTTCTAAGACTGAATAATATTTCAGGGCGCCTGGGTGGCTCAGTCAGTTAAGCATCTGCCTTCAGCTCAGGTCACGACCTTGGAGTCCCAGGATCGAGTCCCACATCAGGCTCCAAGCTAAGCAGGGAATCTGCTTCTCCCTCTGACCCTCCCCCTGCTCGTGCACTCTCTTTCTCTCTCTTTCTCTCAAATAAACAAATAAAATCTTTAAAAAAAAAAAGGCTGATTAATATTTCATTGTATGTATAGATCACGTTTATCCATCCATCCACTCTTGGACGCTTAGGTTGTTTCGACCTCTGGCTTCTGCAAATCCTGCCGCTCCGAACACGGGTGTACAAATATCTGTTAGCATGCACTCTTTGGGACAGATAACAAGAGGTGGGATTGCTGGATCAAATGATAATTCTATGTTTAATTTTTTTTGAGAAACTGTTTTCCATAATGTCTGCAGCTGTACCATTTTACATTCCCACCAGCAATGCACAAAGATTTATATTTTTCCACATTCATACCAACACTTGTTTATTGGTTGCTGGTTTGTTTTTCATTTTTTTTGATATCAGCCATCCTATGGGTATGAAGTGGTATAGCTTTGTAGTTCTGATTTACATTTCCTTAATGATTACTGACACTGAGCATCTTTTCAGGTGCTTATGGGCCATCTGTATATATTTGGAGAAACGTTTATTCAAGCCCTTTCCCCACTCTATGCAAGCCCTCTCCCCACTTTTGAAATGGACTGCCTGTATTCTTGTGGTCAAGTTTGAGTTCATTAAATAGTCTGGATATTGATTAATTATACCTATTTTTAAAGAGAACACTAACAAGCAAACTGCTACTTAAATAAAACTTAAAGTACCTTAAGAGATTTATAAGTTAAATTACTTTGAACGGCTCATTTATGATTAAGAGCAGTTTGAAAATACAATCCTTTCAAGTATCAATTCCAAAATCAAACTTTTGTGTTTTTTTTGGTAGGCTCCGCGCCCACTGTGGGGCTTTAACTCCGGACCCTGAGATCTAGAGTCACATGCTGTACTGAGCCAGCCAGCACCCCCAAAATCAAACTATTTTAAAATCATCAGTCCCTCCCCAAACAACTAAACTCTTGCCTTTCTACAAACTCACATGGGCACTCAAAAATGTTTTTAAAATTCATGATTGATAAAAAACTATGTAGTAACCTACATTCACATGATTCACATAAAATATTCAAAAACATTCACACTTCTGTCAGCTTCATGCAATACCATTCATATTTTGATCTATGTAAATGCTATGCCATGGAGCACAGGGGGAGCACCCTGATATATACAGATTGTCCTCTACATGGTGGGCCCTGTCACTGTGGAACACTGCAGCCCTAAGTCATTCAAGTGGTAAAGACGTAGGCTTCACTTTTAATACTACTCTGACATAATTTTAAAAGTTAAAAAAGGCAAAGAATCTAATAATAAAATTAAGTGTACCCCTGGTATTCAATTCAATGACTCCCTAAACTCTAAACTGACTTATTCATTCTTCTCTAATTAAAGTGTTCAATTCTATTTTTCCAAATGATAGCTTTACTATGTAAGTAATGATCGATCTGTTGTCTATAACTCCCCAGCATCCAATCTTCCTTCTGATTAACACCTCTGTTTCCCTACAGGCAACCACCTCGCCCCATTCTCAGTCCCAGAGTTTCAGGTAGCTCCTGAGATGAGCAAAAGATCTAAGTTTGCGCAATCAAATTCACAGCAATTAAAACAAGGAAAGGCATGGGACACAAAATAAGTCAGTATGATTCACTCCTAGAACTTTTGCTAGAATTTTCAGGAAAGAAATGACATTATAATTGCTAAGTTAGGCTACTGGTAACCACCTCTGCCATCTCATAAAAATGGCAAATCAGAAAATGAAGTTTATACACACACACACACACACACACACACACACACACACACACACAAGGCAAAGCATAGAAACAAATTCAAGAATGTCCCTGATGGCAGTATTTGAAATCCGGGATACAACAATGTCTTATAAATAGGTCCTTTCTCTGAATTTCCAGTAGATGAGCCAATAAACTTTTTTTTTTTCCACTTAGTTTCTTAGGGCTTTCTATCACTTGCTAGTCCTAACTAATACGTACGGTTTCACATATAGTCCTATTCCCCTATCCTTTAAATATCAGTCGTCAGTGTAATTTTGATAACTCTTAGAGGGCTGTCTGTATCAGACTTAGATATGCATTATAAGAAGCCTACAGTGATAAAAACATTAATACAAAATGTCAACATATTGTCCCCACAGTGACCACTCATTTGGAAAGTGTGCTATTAGAAAAAAAGAATGTGCAAAATTAATAATGCGTTAAGAAGTGCTCAGCTCTATCATCTAGAATGTAAACATGTGCTTACAAAAAGACACATGAAAAAATTTCATTTTATTAAATCCGGGGAAACAAAATATCCCTATCTGATAAGAAACTACACATACAAAATCAGTACAGTTAGCAGAACAGAAGTAAACAGAAAAAGTATAGCTGTGAGAGGCTTCCACATAAAGGCAATGCAACATACTATAGGAAATTTTCTCGTTAGTTTTTTCCAATGGTAAAAAATATCCATTCTCACTAATTTTAGAATTTACATAAAAATACACCTGCACTAAAAAAAAAAATTCACCTGTATTAACTTCCTACAGCCAATGTAATTACTGCATACTTGTAGCTTAAAACAGCAATTTATTTTGTCACAGATCTGGAGGCCAGAAATCTGAAGTCAGTCTCATCAAGTTGAATCGAGGTGTTGGCAGGGGCATGTTTCCCCTGAAGGTTCTAAGGGAGAATCCTAGAAGCCTCTTCCAGATTTTCGTGACTGCCAGCATTCCCTGCGTATGGCTCTATCACTCCAATCTCTGCCTTTGTAGCCACTTTGCCTTCTCTTCTTCTGTGTATATAAAATATCCCTCTGCCTGTCTTTACAAAGATATTTGTGACTGTGTTTAGGAGATACCCAGATAACCAAGAATAATCTACCCATTGGAACATCCTTAACTTCATCATACCTGCAAAGGTAAATTTACAGGTTCCAAGGATTATGATATGGATATCTTTTACGGGACCATTCTTCAGCCTAACATTATGTCATAAGTCATTTCAGTAACTATAATATCCCAAAAGGCCAAGACTATAGAAGTCATTTGCATCTTGTATCCTCAAACTGAATTTTTTTCACAATGTTCTCTATTCATATTAGCACCAACACAGTAAGCTCCAAAAAATGTCACCATTTTTTAATAAAAAGAGGGATACCTGGGTGGTTTAGTCGGTTAAACATCTGCCTTTGGCTCAGGTCATGATCCCACAGTACTGGGATCAAGTCCTGCCATAGGGCTTCTTGCTCAGGAGGGAGCCTGCTTCTCCCTCTGCCTGCCCTCCTCTCTCTCTCCCTCTCTGACACATAAATATAAATAAAATCTTTTAAAAATTTTTTTAAAATAAAATAAAATAAGAACATTAAGACTCTGGTAAGGAAATGTCTTGTCAGCATAGCCTTAAGAAGTGATTCGTTCCCATCAAATTTAAAATACTATTCTTTGAAACCAAAGAATTATTATAACAATTTATTTTATTACAAATTTAAAAAGTAATATAAGACTTTACCTCCAGATCCTAACTGCTTGTAGAATCTGTATTCCAAATGTAGCTGTGGTGCTCTGGATTTCATGGGCTCCTAATTAAAAAATTAACAAAAATAACAAAGAAATATTTAAATTATTAAAACATCACTAGGCCCCAATCCCAAATGTTATAAATCTTGGTGTCACCTCTTGTATAATTTAATATTCTACTAGGCATCTTTCTCTAACGTTAGATCCAAATAAAAATCAACTTTACATTTAATTCAAATCAACTGATGCCATAAATGTACATAAGGTTAAATGCCTATTAGAAGAAGCAGTGAGGAAATCTATATGTTTGACTCTTTGACCCTGAAGAAAATTATACTCCGAACATTCATGACTAGGGAAAACAGTGGCCCTTACTCTTTGTCTTCCGCTCCCAAGAATTCACCTCTGAACTGTGTATTTCTGATGTAAAGGTTCTAGGTTAAAGGAAGTCACAGACAAGTGAGAAAGAACAAAGATGAAAATACGAAAATTTTGACAGGAGCAAGATGTTTTTCAAATTTTTTTAACTAGGGTATAGCTTACAATAAAACACATCGTTCATAAGCATTACATCCATGAGCTTAGTTAACGACATATACTTCCACAATTATCACTTCGAAAAACCTTTAGAACATTTCCATCATCCGTCCCTCAGAGGCAGTCACTTGTTGACTTCTAACACCTTTGGATGAGTTTCATCTGTCGGTGGATTTCATATAAATGACATTATACACTATAGGTTTTATATGTGTGTGTCCAGCTTTTTTCACTCAATGTTTTTAAGATTTATATACACACACAAAGAAACAACATAAACCAAAGCATCGGAGACTCTAGATATAAGAAATAAATGATGTGTGAAAATATCTGCATAAAACAGGAAACTATTAACAAAGTAATAGGAAATCTGTACAAGATCCAGTAGGAAAGTATAACAAAGTAACAATATTTAAACAAAACCAACAGAACTTCAAAATTTTTTTTAAGACTTCAATACTCAGTCTGCCAGGAAAATAACCCAATAGAAGAGAGACTTTGGAAACTGGAAGACATATGGGAAAATGTCTACAGAACTAGAAAATGATGTAGAATGCTTCCATAGAAATTATATGGAATGCATTATGAAAAAAGAAAAATGGAAAATACAGTGAAAAAAAAAAAAGGTCAGAGACCTAGACAATACAATGAGAAAGTCCAACAGACATCTGATAAGAGTCTCAGGAGGACAGGAGGGAAAGAAGTGAGTAGAAGAAATGACTGAAAAAGTAATTGCTATGAATCTTCAACAACTGATAAAAGACAACAAACCACAGACAGGAGGAATGAGGATCCCAAACGAAAGAACTAACAACAAATCTATACCAAGACATATCATAATGAAAACTATACCCCATGACAAAGACTTCAGATAAGGAATGAGTGAAATCCCAGGGGAACAATTATAGTCATAAACATTATTGCAAGAGAAAACAATGAGCTTTGCTCTTCAGAGGCAGGATAGACTAGTTAAAAGCACAGACACTAAAACTACACTGTTCTGAGTTTGAATCCTAAATCTACTATGTACTAGCTGAGTGGCTTTGGCAAATTACTTAACCTTTTGTACTTCTCAGTTTCCTCCTCTATAAAAGAGGAATAAAACTTCATCCTTCTCATTATGCATATATGCATATAATTATTTCTATTACATATATATATATACACACACACATTTATACATATGACTTAAAACAGTGCCTTCCATACAGTGGGTGCTGTAACATCTGTAAATTCTTCACTTAACTCTACAGAAGTACATAACCATAAAATGTAATGAAAGATGCCCACTTATGCAATCACCAGTGAAATTAAATACATAACTTATTCACTCACTAGAACTCCCTAGATAGAAACAGAAACTCAGATCTAATTTAGGTGAGTCAGTTCAGTTTGATTCCAGTACTTTACTAGCAGTAAAATTTTATTACACCACCATATAACAAAAGTCTAACAGGCTGACATTTTCATTATTCATGAACACCAGGTTATTAGATAAGCGCAAACAACAACAGATGAGGGTACCAGCTGAGGTCAGATTAATAAATTACCCAGAAAGAAACTATCAATCTGCACTAGGATAACATTAAATAAATGGGAAAACCTTTCTAAGAGCAGAACTGAAAGTAGTCACTAAAATCTGCTCTGTGAGCACCCATGTTATCAAAATGCCCCTATTTGTACCAATATATAGAAATCAGATGGCACTGAAAGTAGACAGACATAACATTTTCAAGAGAATACTTTTCAGGCAGGTGCTGAACAAAATTATATGTTAAAAACATAAAATATATACAAACAAGAAAATATATAAGGAAATTTTATACATATTTTATATACAAAAATATTTAATAAACTAAGTACCAAACTATGGTCCAATAGTTTATGTGAAAGTCTTCTGTCTTACCAATCTATTTTTGGATGAATTCAAGGCAAAGGTGACTCCCCCATACTTAAACCTCAAAATACTAGACACAGATCCAAAAAAATTGCCAGTTTCACAAAAAACCACAATTATTAAATGTAGTACTGATCACTGTGCTTTGTAAGAAGGGGCAAATCAGAGCAGAGGGAGACAGTCCCAAAAAAACAGAAGGAAAACAGTAACTAAGGGGAGAGTGATATGGCATGAAGATAAACTAAAAAGAGTTGTACACACGTGTGTGTATATATAAGACTGAAAGATAACATACTAAACGTTTACTAAGGCATCAATGGTGCCAGCAGGGTAATCAAGTCCCAAATCTGAGAACAAGACCTAAGGGTCACCAATTAATAACTGAAACAGACACGGCCAGGTCAGCCTAGAGCAGTGGCTCTTGCTTTGACCCAGTGGTTGATACGCCTCAGCCTGTCAGTTCAACATCACTCCCAGGCTCCCGTGAGTGGAGCTGCTCACTGCGGGCTGCTAGAGCAGTAACACAGAATGGGGGCATTGCCACATTCCTCCCTGCGTGCCACCCCCACCCCCAACACCCACACAATGTCTAGATCCTAGACCGCTGGCCTAGAACATGGAAAAAGGAAGAATTCCAAAGAAATGAAAGTCAACAATGCCCTTTCAGACACTGTCCAATGCCTGCAACCTCGGCCTTCCTATAGTGATTCATACAAACTACCGCCCCTTGCTCTGATTTCATGCTCAGGAGAGAACCTTGTCATTTTAACTTGCTTTCTATGCAGATCAGCCTACAGAAAGCAAACATGTTTATACTGATTAGGGCATTCGGGATGTGTAATAGTAAAATATCTCATTTTAAATTAGAAGTTAATGCTTCCAAATATTTACATCTCCAAGAGCTTGACTTATTGGGTGAACTGAATGGTTACCGTAAATGCACCTTTAATTGCCAGTGACAATCTTAAGACATGACCTAACCAGATTTGCCAGGATAAAGCCAAGGAGCAGACCTTAAAACTAAGGGGAACTCATCCAGGCAAAAAGCCAGTCCCAAACTACAGGTCAGCCAGCCAGTCTCTCCTGCTGGAGTCACACCCTACTGTGTATCTTTACTTCCCGGTGAAAACAAACAGCCCTCGTTACAGCGAAACTTGGTCTGCAATCACAAAGACACTTAAAATTAAGTAGTACAGTTTTCTATCTCATCCCAAAAATTTTTCTATTTCTCTCTGTTGCCTCTTCTCCTAATAGTCTCTCCTTATATATTAATTTCACATTACCCTAATAACAGTGGTTATTTTGGCAGAAGTAAGATTGACAATGGCAAGCAGACTGGAAAAAACAAGCCATGATTAACCTCAGGGAAACCTGGCTGGCACCAGAGAGAAAAGTTGTGCCTGAAGAAAGTTAGGTCTCATAAAAATTCCCAGATCCCAATTCCTCCAGATAAGAGCCGCCTTCCAGCTGTCATTGCTGGCACAGTGAGGACTACAGAAAGGTCCCATGGGAGTTTGCTTTCCCTGCTATCCTCCACTCACATCAATAATTTCTGAATCCCTGAAGGTCAAACAAGAGCCAGCATTACCACATAAAAAATATCAGTAGAAAAAGAGATTTTGGAAGCTACCTGGAAATATATTTGCTAAGAATGTAATCCTAGATACTAAGGACACTTTTGTCCAAATGCTGGAATCATTAAGAGAAATTTTGCTTTCTAGTTTTTCAGTAGTTAAAAATGCCAATGTGCCAGCTTCTTTAAATGAAAAATTGTGCCAAAACTCGAAAATGAAATTCTGTAATGCTATCAAAGGGATTGAGTTTTAGTGGCACAGAAAGACACAGACATCTACACATTATCACATACTTGAGGGGTGTGCTGATGCTCACAGCTTAACAACAAAAAACCCAGTTATGCATCTCACTTTCCCAATAAACACTCAAATTATCAATGATATGAAAACAGACAAGTAATTAAAATAGAAGCTAATCATCAAAGACAAAACAGGAAAATAAGGAAAATTAGAAACATGAACTTACCAGTTTAATTGCCACATATTCATTTGTATATAAATTTTTCCCTTGAAAAAGAAAGAAAAAAATGTCAGATTCTACCAATAATTAATTTTTAAAGATATATTATTTAAAACTCTACTCTGGGTGAAAAAAAAGCAAATAATATATTTAAATAAAGCAAAGGCGGGGGCGGGGGAACCTGGGTGGCTTAGTTGGTGAAGCATCCAACCCTTGAGGGTCCGGTGATCTTGCTCTGCCTTGGGCTCCTTGCTCAGCGGGGGTCTCCTGGAGATTCTCCCTCTCCCTCCCCCTCTGCACCTCCTCCCGTGCATCCACAAGCACGCCTCTTTCTCTCACTCTCTCTCAAATAAATCTTTAAATAAAGTGAAGGTCTTTGCTTCCAACAATGTAGCAAAAACCTCAATGACAAGGAAATCTTTAAAATACAGCAACTCAATGACGTATTTAGCATTTCACCTGGATTCGGAGTAGAAGGTGATACTAATAAATACATGAGCCCACTTACAAAAATGGAAAGATTATTTTGCTGGAATACTGCACACAACTCAGAAAGTAAATCAACAAACAATGCTAAAATAAATCTCAAAAACAGAACTCCTATACAAAAACAGGAATACAAAACTCCTTTCCCAGTCACTGCCTCATTTTAAAGCCTTCATTATTATGAGATATAATCTCATTAGAGCTCATATGTAAGCTAGTAAATATATTAACACAAAAAATTTGGAATATATTAAAAATAAAATAAAGAAACATTCAATACTTGGCTCTGACAAACTAGTTAAATACTTTGAGGGCAACAAGGGTTATTAACACCTTACCTTATAACCAAATTAAATTGTGAGTATTTTAAAATGTAGATATACACCATAAAACAAGAAAAAATATCACCCAATATGTAGAAGCCTTTCTGAGCGTTTTAAAAGGTGGAAAAAGTTAAGATTTTATACAGACTGGAAAGCATATAATACGTTAAACCTCTGTATGTTGAAAAAAATTTACCATATACAAAGAACAGATAAATAACAAACCGAAAACAAAAAAAGACAATATCTTTGATACGTAAATTAATGTGTTATATATAAGCTAGACACAGATCTACAAATAGGAAAAAGGCAAGCCTTACCACCAATACATATAAAGATAAAGGATGTGATTTTTTACCATAATACCCCTAACTTCCTTTTCTACAGTAGCTAATGAATGGCCGTAAAACTAGGCAAAATTTCACTGTCAGGTACACACACAGCAGTGTTTATTCATACAAATACAGTAATACTCTTCTGAATTTTGTCCTTATTTTATAAAAATGAATGGCAAAAAAGATTAAAAAACCCATGAGAGCTGGCACAGGGATGGAATTCATAGGAGTGTACATTCAGGTATTCGTTGATCCCATAAATACAAAAAAAAAAAAAACCACATAAAAATTGTACCAGAAAATGTATCATATTTTTAGTCAATTTGTTCAACATTTAGATGTGCTTTCATTTACACTTTCAAGAATGCAGTATGTATGAAACTGCAGGCTTCCTCGAGTAAGCACAAAGTGAATCATTTAATGATACCATGAGGAATTCATCTTCAGGAACTGGTGTCTCACAAAGGAATAATTCTGTTTTGAGCTCAAAGACAGAATTTGTATTTACTCAAGACATTATCATCTTTTCACAACTACTATACATATGATGCTTAGTCACAGGTACCCAAGGAATAATATCCACAGGACAAGAAATGAGGTTAAGCACAAAGTCCACAGAACCAAACTATACCTAATTCTTCTACAAGTACTGTTTTTACTGGCATTTATAGGCTCAAATGTCTACTTTTAGGTCAGAGCAGAAAGCACTAAATCCTTAAAGCATCCTCTTTTTTTGAACATTAAAGATTTTGCTGAACTCTGAGGATTATATTTTTAAACATGAACAATGATGAAACAATACTACCAATGCATTTGTGTGACCTAACACAGGCACAGACTCACACACTTGGCTTTTAATCAATGTTTGTTTTATGCATGAACAAACAAATGACGTGCAAAGTATATCTTTGCGTGTATAATGTGAGTGGGAGGGAGGGAGTGCATGTGTAGAGGGAATCCAGTTAAGACAGGGCTCCAAGCAGACTGGTTCCAATTAACTGATGTTTTAATCCAATTTCAAAGGACATTCCTGGTAAAGCTTTGTGCTATGAACTTGAAAAGATGGTTTTACCAACTTGGTGGTATTTGGGTGGTAATTATTAAGACAACTATGTTCTACAGAAACTATGTATGTGTTTCCAGCAGGAATTACTAGTTGCCCACCAATAGCCAAACCCCCATTCTACAATAAGAGAATGACTCAATTTGTAAGTGGCCGTCCAGCTAGAGACTACATTTCCAGCCTCTCTTTCAGGTTGGTGTGGCCGTGGGATTATGTTCCAGATATGAGCGCACGTAAGGTTCGTCACTCCTCACTTCTAGAAATGAACGTGTGCTCTTCTGGCCCATTTTCCTCTTCTGGCTGGCTGGCTGGCCGGCCGGCTGGGAGACAGCAACCAAAGGAGCAATCTCCTTATACACAGAGACTGAAGCCATATACTGAGGATGCCGAGGTGCCCTGACAGCCCCGAGGACTCTCCCTCTGGTTTGTGTTATGTGAAAAAACAAAAAACAACCACCACCTATTTTGCTTAATACCACTATATTCTAGGATCTCTTTGTTACAGCATCACAATCTTAACATTTCTCAGTTAAGCGCCATAATATGCTTCAGTGAGTAGCAGGAGAAAATCAATGAGCATAAAAATGATGAGTGCACTCAAATCTGCATATTTATTTGATATATATTGTAAGGCCTGCAGAATTTTCAATAAAACAATTCTTAAATAAAAGCAATCAAACAAGAAGAATTATGAACTATATAGAAAAGAAACAAAAATAAAAAGTTATTGAAACTCCTGTGGTATACTTCATTATGTCTAAAGTTACAATAACTTACTTCAGATATAGTATCTCATAAAGCTATATATAACAACCTTGTTCTGTGTTCTTTTATGTGACGGTCAGTCAGGGGTAGCCACGAGAGCGGACATAGAAGAGGCTCAGGAAAACAAAGTTTATTATCCCCACAGATCCTAGACAGGGAGTCACAGGAGAAGTATCATGTTTTGATCAAGTGATGGCAGACAGAAACAAAGGAAAGGGAGCTTGTGCCAAAGCCTTTATTGGAGTTTCTGAAAAAAAGCCAAGGCAAGGCAGTATCAACAGTTCAGGATTACCTAGTTTGAATAATTCTGGTGGCAAATAATTCCAGGGTCTTTGGGCTATATAGAGGGTCTCTCATCTCGTACCTAGCCATGGGATGATTAATGAAGACTGCCTCCTAGAATATACAGGCCAGACAGAGGAGGTTTGGCTCTGGACCAGTTACTCTGCAAATCAAAGGCATGCTCCCAACTGAGTCCTTTGCTATCTCTAAGAACTTGCTAGCCCCAGCATGAGTAGTCTCTCGCCAGGAAGAAAGATTTTTTTAAGATGTCAAAACATAATAGAAGAAAAATGGAAAAATATATACAATAGAACACTATATTTTAGATAGCTATGTTTGTTCTCATTCAGTGCCTATCAGTATTTCTAGGGGTTTCAGTTGACTGTCTAAGCTAGACACAGATCTACAAATAGGAAAAAGGAAAGCCTTACCACCAATACATATAAAGATAAAATAATACCGAAAATACATTAATTCATCATTTTACAATTAAAAAAAACAAATAAAAATGTACTATCAATTACTTGCATGTAATTTAGATTTTTTACAATGTTTACCTACTTTTTTAAATCTCAAAGCATTTGGATAGCTTTATGTCCAACTTTTTTTTTTCTAAATAATTACCTGTAAGAGCAGTTTCAACAGTGCATAATACCTGCAGCATTTGAAAATGGCAAGGGAAAGGTATTTGGGGTTATATGTGGAGGTACAACTTTTATTTAGTGCCCAAGAAGAAGGAAGTTCTAAACAACATGAAGTATTTGGAACAGTCC
>NC_048220.1:14136502-14182636 GCF_002007445.2 Ailuropoda melanoleuca | reverse complement strand
AAAAAAAAAAAAAAAAAAAAAAAAAAAAAAACCTGTCTAGCCCAAAATGCCAATAGTATCTTTGTTGAAAGTTACTTACCTATAATGTGTATACCTTATATTCTTTCTGACCCAATATTAATCACAAAAATTTTAGGGCCAGGAATTAAATATTCAAGATTTGTCTATTAATGTTTTAAAGCAAGCACTTTTAGAATCCAAACCAGCTTATAACATTAGCATGTTTATCCAGGTATATAAAGAATGATGCTTTGAACAAATTTTTTTATACAGAGAAATTATCTGGGGCCTTTAAAAAAGGAGTAAAATGCTGCTTTCTTTAGTATACTATCAATAAAAAGAATAAAATGAATAAATTAGCTATATAAGTATAGATGTTATATATAAATATGCATAGAACACAAATACAGAGTACAGATCATACATTTAAATAAATAAATAAATACAAATATACAATAAATAACCATAGACAGAGTAGATACAGATACACAGCCAGGTGGATGATGGATGGACGGATGGACTAATAAATCATTTTAATCCTATCTCTGATTATTCACAGACTGCAAAAGAAAGGGGTATTTTACTGCTTTTTCACTGTACGTAGCATATACAGTTTCAGTATATGGTGCATATAGTTTTCATACTGCCCCAGTGAAAAGGGTCAGCTAGATTCATTTTGTGTGTATACACACACACACACACACACACACGTGTGCGTAAACATGTATATATATAGTTATTTTGGAATAAATTACATGAAATCATTTTTAAATAAAAATGGCCAACGTACTACAGTCATATCCACAAAGAGGAAGAATACAAATACATACATATAAAATAAGATATACCTGTAGAGCTAATTTATACATATAAATTTAAATAAAAATACATACAATGACATCGATTTAATTGTAAAACAGAACAGATATCTTGATATATCTTTTAAGGAAGCGGAACAATCATTGTTTTCCTAAAATACGCGGGTACAGTGCTGGTCCTTTTACATTATCATCTAAATTCCATCTCCACAATAAACTAGGAAGTAGAAATAATTCCATTTTAAAGTTGAGGAATTTGAGGCCCCAAGTGGTGACTTAACTTGTATTTTCCATAACAGCGGGGACAATTTTTATATTTTTCCAGTATTACCAGTGCCGAATCATGCCCCCAAATGACAGACATGCAGTACATTTTGGATGGATGAAGGGTGCTCAAAGGTACACAAATAAATAACCTCATTTTTCTAATTTCAAAATCAGAAACAGTTAAAGAATTTCAAAATATCTAACTCAATATCCTTCAGAAAATGAGGGGTAAAACATTCACCCTTTCAAATATGTGAGTCCCTACTAAAATGCAAGAGTCTGCCAGACACATCAATCACAGCTCTTCACAAAGTATGTCATTGCCTTTTATTGGGTTGCTCCATGAAAAGATTTAATGCACATTAGCAACATGAAATAGTATTAAAATGAAGGACTAACTACAAATTAGGGCGTTTTACAAGATGAAAAGGAGAAGTAATTGAGTAGATAAACATACAATTGGATTTATTTCTAATAAGTGGGGCTGTATCTAAGGAAAATTGTAAAGCCAAGTTTTTCCTTTTTACAACGAAGTTTCCATTACTGGTGGTCCATGACCACAGCCCTCAAGGAACTTCAGTAGTGACGCCCATATAACCATGCTGCTCTGTTCTTATTTCCCTTCATTTAAGATAGCCGTATCTCCACTGCACTAGCAGTTAAAAGCCTAGATTTTGGTCCCGAATCCGTCATTAAATTGCTGTGTGACATCTGGCAGGCAACCTTCCCTCACTGAGTTTCAATTGCCTTAACTGCAGAGTTAGGAGTTTAATTACACCAGTGTTTACCAAATCGGTCTGATTACAAAAATAAACTGAATCAGTACTTTGTGTCCCTTGTTAAGAATACAGATTTCTTGGGGCACCTGGGTAGCTCAGTGAGTTAAGCATCAGACATGATTTCAGTGTAGGTCATAATCTCAGGGTCATGTGATCAAGACCCACCTAGGGCTCCAAGCTGGGCATGGAATCTGCTTAAGATTCTCTCTCTCCCTCTCCCTTTGCCCCTATCCCCACCACTCCCACTGGCTCTCTAAAAAAAAATAATAATAATAATACAGATTTCGGAGCCCCACCTTGGATGTACTTGTTAGGGAGGGGGTGGTGATGGAATTACAATATAAATTTAGTGGAGTATTTTTTTTTATTAGGTTTATTTATTTGAAAGAGAGAAAGAAGGGGGTAGGGGCAGCGGGAGAAGGAGTCTTAAGCAGACTCCACAATGGATGCGGAGCCCAATGCTGGGGCTCAGAATCACAACCCTGACATCATTGAGCAGAAACCAAGAGTTGGGTGCTTAACCGACTGCACCACCCAGGCGTCTCCAATTTCACTGATTTTTATGCAGTTTCAGTATATTACCTTGATTTTAAGCCATAGATACCCTCTTAAAGTGATCAGTTACTACATGTTTTCAAATTTGAAAAAGTAGCTTAAATAATCATTCTTAAATAATACACTGCAAATGGCTCCGTATGGGTCCTTTTTTTTTTTTTTTTCAGCTTATTGAAGCTTTTTAATTTCCTTTCTTTTTCTCATATTCCAGATGGGTGATCCCAAGTAAACAGACATTCATATACTGGGGAACTCCTTACAAATGAAAATACAAATATGAAAGAAATTTCCAACATTTATATTCTTTAAAATTACAACAATTACACTAAACAATAACTATATCATTTTCATTAGAAAGTACTTTAAGTTTAAAAAAAAAAAAAACGCTTCCAACACAATAGAATAAATAAAATAGCCTTACCTAATCGTAATTCTCCAAAATTGCCACATCCAATTTTTTTTCCAACTCTAAAGTTAGGTCCAACCATTAAAACTCCAGAGGACGAAGACCCAGTTCCTCGAGTGTTGTGTCCCGACCGACCACTAGGTCGTGCCATTCTATCATCTGATTTGTCCTTGTCTTTCTTTTTATTATCCATATCAAGTTTGCGGTACTCCACTTTGAATTCTTTAATCAAGACAAGCACAATGAAATAGGGTATTGTGAGAATAGGTACATCACTAGGTTAACTGTACCAGGTGGGTAATTGTTAACATTCAAATTGCAGCAGGTAGTCAGTTAACTGGAGCGTGTTCATCCCATTCGTAAAATTTTTCTCAGTTGTCTTTTCAGCAAAACATGTCTTCAAAATTATCTTTTCGGTGATGTAAGCTGATATTGATAGAGAGCTAGAATATTAAGAAAAGAAAATTAGTCAACTTAAAGAATTAAAAAACATATTTTGGGGATATTAATAAGTTCAAGCAGTGGATTATTGCTATTTGTTGATTCCCACTTAAATAATCAAACCACAGTAGACTAAAAGTAACCATTAGTGTCTTTCCTATACCTTAATACCAAAGAGATATTAAAAATCAAAAATACATCAAAAATGTGCTATTTCATAAGCCAATGTCCATTCACTAACCTAGACCTTAGAACTTAAAACCATTTCAGTTTTTACCAGTAAGTCAATATAAGATTTTCCACTTAAAAGCAGAAAAAGAGAATACATTTTGCAAATGAGTAAAAGATTCTAATAAAAATGTCTTCCAGATGTCCATACACACATACATACAAATTTTCAAAATCTTTTCAAATATACATTCTCATTTGAACTTCAAATATTTATTAGAATTAAAACACTATTTATTAATAACAAATATTATTATTTACAACTATATATGGAAATGCCTTCAGAAGTGGTAACACAAAGAACATTCTTGCCACCCATTATGGGAAAGAATTCTTATATAACATTTGAACCAGGCCTTTAAAAAAAAAACATAATTTCATAAGGTTAAGAAATACTGGTACCCACCTTATAAGGTGGAGAAGATTAGTTTTTATATTTTCTAATATATACATGAAAACACTAAAGCTCAAAAAAAGGCTTTTGGAGCAGTCTTCCCCATTCACCTTCTCTAGGAATTTCACCCATCTAACATACCTCAATTCTGCAAGCTTAAGCAATTCTCTTACTTTTGTTTGAACAATATGAGTACATTCCTGTTCTTTGCAATTAAAGAAGTGACTTCAAAACATAGTCACTAATAAGGAAACCAGGATCAATATCAAGGACTTCTTATTCTTATTTCTGAAACTGATTATAGAATGCAATCATAACAAGAGTTGAAACAAATAGTACTTTCTAATTACTTCCCAGCAATTCCCCAAATAGGCAATTAGTCCTAACACCCAATGTGTTTAAGGTGTTTCATATTAATTCTGCCATACTCATATTCTGCAGATAAAACTGTAAGCCTCTGTTTGGTATTTGTAAAACTGAATGAGTTCCACATATACTGTTTATTCTGTTTCCAAATATAACAGAATAACTGATACTGAACTTCCCATCCTGCTGTAAATAACTATACAACTGGATAAAACTTACGAAGCACCTGTTTTCAGGTACTGAATAATAGGCACCATGGTCTGTGATCTTCGAGAAAAAGCAAACACATAAGGTGAGTCCTACCTTTACCCAAGCTCTCTAGGGAGGGATAATTTTCTGGCTATGGTACAGGGAGGTGAAACACAGGTAGTACACAGTGATCAGAGATCAGTCACTGTTGAAACAAGTGAAATTTGTAGGATTTGTTACACAGGGTGAGGCAGTGGTACAGTGCTGGGGGTCGGTAGTGGTAGGCAGAATATTGTGTGGATGACAATATTCTGAAATACCTAGTAGACAATGGCTACTATGGGGTTAAATGAGTAATGAACATATTAAAGGCTGCACAGTGCTGTGAGAGCTTTAAGTTCATAAGTAGTCATGGTGGAGGAAACTCATTAATATCCCAGGAATTCAGCTGAGACACCACAAAGACCAAGTCTTCAGAGTAAGGACCATACTCTAGAGTAAAGACTACGCTACAGTGGCTCAACTAAAGCCTAAAACCAAGCCTAGATAGGATTAAGAAAAGCATCAATTAAACTCACTCCATTCCACAATGAAACTCAACATACTTAAAAAAGACAAAAGACTCAGACTCTTAACAATGTTGAATTTATAATGTCTAGCATACAATTAAAAATTACCAGACATGCAAAAAGCAGAAATGTGACCCACAGCCGGGAAACCAAGCTGTCAAAGGAAACAGACTCCAAGATGATCCTGATAGTAGAATTAGAAAACAGGACTTTGAAACTACTAACTAGTTGTTAAAGTCCTATTAAATTGAATAAACAGAATGGGGCAGAAAAAAATATTGGAATAAATAATGGTTCAAACTGTCCCAAATTCAGTGAAAAACATTAACCTACAAATTGAAGAAATGTGAAACATCAAAAAGAAATCAAGAGCACTGGAAATCAGAAATGCATAGGTATTCATTTCCTTAAAAGATAAATTACTGATTAAAGCACAAATAATTTTTTAGTGTCATTTATAACAAAAATGGAAGTAAAATATATGACAACAAAAATAGGGGGTAGTAAACGTAATTGCATTATTTTAAGATTTTTATATTTGTGGGGGATGATGTGGTTCAATATTAAGTAGCCAATGACAAGTAAAGAATGTATATTTTAATACTTAGGCCAAATAAAAAAATTAATTGTAATAGGAATAACTAAACAGCTAAGACAAAATATAAAAATAATAAACAACACCTGATTACAACAAGAGAGAAAGAAGACATATGGGACAAAAAGAAAACAAAGAGCAAGACACTACAGTTGAAAACACACAAAGGACTAAGAAAATGGACCATATGCTCAAAAGGAAAAAATTGTCAGACTGTATAAAAAAGAAACATCCAACTATATTCATCTCTATAAACAATTTCAAATACAAAGACACAAAGAGACTGAAAGTAAAAAAAGAGATAGGGGCTCCTGGGTGGCACAGCGGTTAGGCGTCTGCCTTCGGCTCAGGGCGTGATCCCGGCATTATGGGATCCAGCCCCACATCAGGCTCCTCCGCTATGAGCCTGCTTCTTCCTCTCCCACTCCCCCTGCTTGTGTTCCTTCTCTCACTGGCTGTCTCTATCTCTGTCAAATAAATAAATAAAATCTTTAAAAAAAAAAAAAAAAGAGACAAAGATACACTATGCAAATTGCAAGTGTAAGAATGCTTGAGAAACTATATTATCATACAAAGAAAACAGCAAAACAAAGGAAAATCTCCAAAGATACAGATGTCCATTTCATAATGCCAAAAATATCAATTAAGCTGAAAAACATAAAAATCATAAATACGTATGAGCAAAATAAAAAACTAAAATTAACAAAACTAAAACTAAGAAAACTAAAGGAAAAAAGACCATCAAAGTTGAAAGTGTTAACAATGTTTCAATAAATGACAAAATAGAAGACAAATATATCAAGGGGCACCTGGGTGGCTCAGTCGGTTGAAGGACTGGCTCTGGATTTCAGCTCAGGTCATGATCTCAGGGTCATGATATCAAGCCCCACCACATCAGGCTCCATGCTCAGCAGGGAGTCTGCTTGAGATTTTCTCTTTCTCTCCCTTTGCCCCTCCCCCTGCTCTCACATGTTCTCTCTCTCTAAAATAAATAAATCTTTAAAATAATTTAAAAGGAGGCAAAAATATCAGGATGTATGCTGATATAGATCTAAACAATACCATCAATACCCTGAACTTAACTGACATTTATAAAATACAACATCCAAAAACTACAGAATAGTATTTCTTTTAAATGTTCACCAAGAAAGATCATATGCGGTGCCATAATTTAAGCCTCATGTAACTGAAATATTATAGAGCACATTCTCTGATCAAAATAGAATTTAAAAAGCAATCAAAAATTACATGATGTCGGGGCGCCTGGGTGGCACAGCGGTTAAGCGTCTGCCCTTCAGCTCAGGGCGTGATCCCGGCGTTACGGGATCGAGCCCCACGTCAGGCTCCTCTGCTGGGAGCCTGCTTCTTCCTCTCCCACTCCCCCTGCTTGTGTTCCCTCTCTCACTGACTGTCTCTATCTCTGTCAAATAAATAAATAAAATCTTTAAAAAAAAAAAAAAATTACATGATGTCTAGAAAATCCTCAAATAGTTGAAAATTAAATACACTTAAATAATGAGTTGAAAAATAAATCACATAAGAAATTAGAAAAAAACTCTAACAAAATAATAATGAAACATTAAATTTTGTAAGCTGTATCTAGGTCAATGTTTAGAACAAAATCAGAAGCTATAAATGCCTACATTTAAAAATGTTTTTTAGGCAATGATCTAGGTTTTCTTCTTAAAAAGCTAGAAAAGAGCAAATTAGATATCACTTTAAGAAGTACTTTCATAGAGCTATTATTACTATCCCATGGACTTATATGAAAATATAGCCTTAATGACTGAAAACAGGAGTCTCAGCAGATAAATGCCAAAATATCATACCAAAAAATGGAAACTCTAGAATAAAAAGACTCATATCTGAAATGAAAAGCTTCACTGGAGACACTTAAAAGTAGATTGGATAAAGCAGAATAAAGTGTCAATGAACATGCAAGGAAATCCAAAGAAACTATCCAGGGAACAAAATAAATAAAATAGAAAATAAACAATAGAGAAAGCAAATAAAGCCAAAATATTCATTCTCTGAAAATGGACAATAAAACTGATGACTCCTAGCAAAAATAGAAAGAGAAAATATGCAAATAACCAATAACAATACTGAAAGAAGGAACATCACTGAAGATCTCACAAATTTTATTTTTTTTTAAAGATTTTTTTATTTATTCGACAGAGATAGAGACAGCCAATGAGAGAGGGAACACAAGCAGGGGGAGTGAGAGAGGGAACACAAGCAGGGGGAGTGGGAGAGGAAGAAGCAGGCTCCCAGCAGAAGAGCCTGATGCGGGGCTCGATCCCATAACGCCCTGAGCCGAAGGCAGACGCTTAACCGCTGTGCCACCCAGGCGCCCCTCACAAATTTTAAAAGGAAAAGGACAATTATGAGCAACTTTATGCCAATAATTTGATAACTCAGATGAAATGGACAAATTTCTTGGGGTGTCTGGGTGGCTTAGTCAGTTAAGCAACTGACTCTTGATTTCGGCTCAGGTCGTAATCATGGGGTCATGAGACTCAGCCCGAGGGCTCCATGCTCAGCCTGTAGAGTCTGCTTGTCTTTCTCCATCCCCCCACCGCTTTTGTACTCTCTCTCTCAAATATATAAAATCTTAAAAAAAGAAAAGAAAAGGAAATGAACAAACTTCTTGAAAAAATCCAATATAAGATGACAAGATGAAACAAAAAATATCAATAGCTCTGTATATATTAAAAGAACTTTTTTTTTTTTTAGCAAAATCTCTCAGATATTTGAGTGGAAGAAGTCAGGAACAAATGAGTATATTTTAAATGATTCTAGTTACATGAAATTCTAGAATCAGCTAAAATAAGCTGTGGTGATAGAAATCACATCAGTGTGGCCTAGGGTGTTGGGGTATCTGAGAGAGGAGCAGCATGAGGAGACTTTCTGGGGGAAGGACACGTTCTACATCTTAACTGGGAAAGGATTACACAGGTGCATACATTTGTCCAAACTCATAAAATGATACCTAAAACCTACACATTGTATTATATGTCAACGACACTTCAAAATGCGACTCTTAGAGATAACCCACATTCCAAAAAATTAATGCTGTATCTGAAAGATCATGTTTTTCCATCCTATAACATTATCATAAAAGTTATCTGAAAATGCTACTTTTCTTAAAGTTTATGAACATATCAGTACTTTAGATGCTGAAAGCGCCTTTCTATACTTCTTCTATTACTTCTAGAAGTAATTTTCCTTTTGCAATCTTTCATGTTATTTTCAACACAAAGCTTTTTGTTTATATTTAATCAAATACCCAAAACACAATCTACATGTAATAAGAATTCAAATAATAAAGTAAAAATACCCCTTGAGATATCCACACCCCTTGTCTTCCATTCCACTTGCCTATGCAGAGGTAATAACCATTACTTTCAGTTTGCCGCGCGTGCTCCAGACCTTTTTTGTAATGCATACACTTATTTGTGTACAGCAATATTTATGGGTTTGCTTGTTTGTTTTACGGAAGTCCTCATGAAGTCTCTGAAGAATCAAAAGTTCATCGTGAAAGAAATAGCATATGAAAGCATTTCATCCATGAAAGGACTTCCACCCTTTCGCTTTCATACCCCTCTACCCAATCCGAACTGTAGAGGCGCAAGGGCTAGCATGATGAATTGGCGGGGAGGGGGGGAAGAGTCAGGAGACAACCAAATCCTTTCCCCAGACAAAGTTCCAGAGCCAAGAGCCAGGCCTGAAAGTGAGAGGTGGGGAGACAGTGGTTGAAAGATGCAATGAATTAGCTTAAAATTGAACCTCGAAACCGGAATGGGTATTTTTGATAGACGAAAATAAGCCCACTGCCAGAAGTGAACTTATTCTTATAAATATGTGACATGAAATCAATGGAAACTGACTAAGATATCATCTATGAGTGGTGAAAGGAGAAAAATCAAAGTAGGTACATGATAACACTGGTTAGTGAGAAATGAAGCTGTTTTCCGTTTTAGTCCATCCAGTTCACCACACTCAAGAAACTCTTCATAAACGTGTAATAATAGACTTTTTAGTCTTTAAAATATTTTTACAAACTAGATTTTTTTTACAAAAATACTTTCTTACTAAGGATCTCAAGCAGCGCTAGCACTTTCCCTATTAACAGCAACTATCTAACAGTGTTTGTATCGCCTACAAGTTTGGCTATTAGCTATAGCCACAAATTCCAGCCTACAGGCTAAATCCAGCCTGTGGCTTGTTTCGTACACTGCAAACTAAAAATGGTCTTTACATTTTTACACGGTTGGGGGAAAAAATTAAAAGAATAACAACATTTTGTAACACATGAGAATCATATGAAATTCAAATTTTATTGTTCATAAATAAATTTTTCTAAGAATGATTCCATGTTAATTCATTTACATATTTTTATGGCTGCCTCATGCTACATGGTCATATGTGGCACACTTGTCATTTCCCACTGCTGCACAGCACACCACAAATTGCTATGGCTGTCATGCTTTTAAAGCATAGGACAGCGTGGACTGGGTACTTCAAATTAGATGGTAAGCACTGTGTTCATTATAACACTATACTAAAGAACACAGTATACTTGGACACGACCAAAAGCACTCGCTTTCTAGTGCTGTGTAACAAATCAGCAGAAACTTAAAGGCTTAGAGCAATACACACTTACTAGTTCAGTTTCCTGGATCAGAAGTCTGGGCACAGCTCAACTGAGTCATTTGCTCAGGGCTTCACAGCTTCATTCAAGGTATCAGTTAGGCTGCATTCTCATTAGGAGGCTAAAGCAGGAAAGAATTATCTTCCAAGCCCTTTCAGATTATGGGCAGAATTCACATTTTTTGCCACGTAAAAGTAAGGGCCCCTACTTTCTGCTGGCTCTCAGGTGGAGGCCACCCTCAGGTCCTATATGATGGCTTATAGTTCCTAGAAACTGCCTACAGTTCATTGCCATGTGGGCTTCTCCAACATAGCCACTTACTTCTTTGAGTCCCTGAAAAGAATCTCTAACTCCGATTTTCTAAGAATGAGTTTTATGTAAGGTAATATGACCTTCTCTCATATCTAAGTTCCAATCTTTGTACCCTGCTCTATTACAACAGTTCTCCCAGGTCTGGGGATCCTCACTACATGCTTCCAGACCTCTTTGATGCTACCTGCCCATGGAGGATTAGAAAAAAGAAGTCTTGGAATACCAACCAGTAGCGAAGACTTGGGCAAGGCTTAATTTGTCTACGCTTATTTTAGTAATTATAAAATAGGATTAGACTAGGAGATTTCTAAGGATACTCTTACATTACGCACAGTATTAAAATTGCCTGTCCAATTTCATGACAATGACTCTTAGTACATGTAATTTTGTGGTCTTTGAACCTAGTACATACTGGGCATGTAGGGCAGTCAACAGATATTATAGATCGATAAATGAGTTCTCTCTATCTCTAAACATTTCCAGGTTTTAGGTGTATGATTCCTACTTAGAGGCCTCCCAGCAACTTAACACCAGGCCCCCTAACATCAGGCTCTTCATTCACCTGAAACACCTCAGTGAGCCGTTATTCACATATGCTAACCAGTGTGCTACAAGGGCTCCCAAGAATCTCCTGGATGAGATGGCATTCCCTTGCCTGAATTACTCTGTTAATACAGCTTGTATTTCTGCCTTCTGTAGTGATTCATCCTAGCACCAAAGAAAAATCAGTTCTGAAAACTGAAGCTAGTCTTTCAGCTATACCTAACACCAACAGACCATGAGTCGCAAATCCAAATGCCCAAACAAGTAAGGCAGGTAATATGTGTGAATGAATCAAGCAGAGAATAAGACCATAAGGAATACTGTGGACTACAGCAAACTAGAAACCAAATACCCCACTTGAAAGGGGCAGCTATTAGTTGTAAACAGTATCGTTGCCATTCAGGAATCTAGACGTTCTAACTTTTCAAGAAAACACAGAAGACTTTTTTTTTTTTTAATCTCTGTAGTTGCTATTTGCGGAGCACTTACTATGCTAAGTACTTTTAATAGATTAATTCATCAATTCTCAAAACTGTAAGATACTATTACAATGAATCTCTATTTTTACCAACGAGGAAACTAAAATTTAAAGAAATTACAGTGCATGACCAGCATCATGAAGTTAGTAAGTGGTACACTGAGAATATGATTAACAAAAAGTAGAATTCCTGAGTTCATATTCTTACCCATTTTACCTCCTAGTGTTGTTCTTGCTAACTGTCTGACCTCTCAAAACACCGACTGTACCTTTCTAGCTGGATCTGCAGCCTGGGACCTCCCCCTTCTGCCAGACTATATTCTCAATATCTACAACACCTCAATGTTGGCAGATCCTAGTCTGAACCAACCTGGAGTAAGGGGGGGGGGAGGAACACACCATTTAACAAGCCCCATTCATGTACACAGGGCTCCAAGATATTTATGAATAAAAAGACCATACACACACACACACACACACAGAAGTAACAAGTCATTAACTTACAAAATTGCAACATGCTGTCTTCCTATGATATATATACCTTTCTGTTTAAATATTCTATTTATTAAGAGTTAACAACTGTAACTATGTATATCCACATCAATAAAAACACTTGGAGCCATGAAATATTGATAAACTTTTGGAAGATGGGAAGAAATGCATACACTACAGATGAAACAATGAAGGAAGTAAAGTCCCAAACTAAGTACCAGAAAATACAACAGGTGAGTAAGGAGGTAATCTGCCAGAAAGAAGTCCACAATGGCTTCCTAAAGGAAGTGAGGTGAAATCGTAAGTAGGAATGAAAAAGGGAAGGGAGGCAGGGGCAAAATGGGGGAATGGGAAAATTGTTACTAACTACTATTACTATTTCCTACGTAAAACAAAACAAAATAAAAACAAACCTCTAAAGAAGCCAAAGGAGGATCCAAAGGAGAACATGGGAGAGGGGAAATTATACGAACTGCTAAATCACTATATTGTACCCTGAAACTAATATAAAACTGTATGTTAACTGGGGCGCCTGGGGGGCTCAGTCGGAAAAGCGTCTGCCTTCAGCTCAGGTCATGTTCCCAGGGTCCTGGGATCCAGCCCCAGCATCGCATCATATCGCATCCGGGTCTCCCTGCTCAGCAGGGAGCCTGCTTCTCCCTCCCCGCTCCCCCTGCTTGTGCTCATGCTCTCTCTCACTCACTCTCTCACTGTTGTTCTATTTTAAATAAATCTTTTTTTAAAATCTTTTCTAAAAAACTGTATGTTAACTCTATTGGAATTAAAATAAAAAACAATAAAAATTTTTTAAAAAGATCATTAACCCTAGCATACAACTTGGTTCTCTTGCATGTCCTAACAGTGCAAGCATGGTTAATTGATTTTCAGCTTTTAGAATCAATCCTATCCAAAAAAAATGCAAGATAAATGTTACAGAAGAGATTATAAATTTTTCCAGCCTTGATACAACTGACAAATGATCAGCTGTTAAGGGGAAGTAGAAGTGCTAAAAGAAACAAGAGAAGTAAGAATATCTGCGCCTTACAAAGCAAAGAGTAAAGAAATAATGTAAAACGTGCTAGAATAAAACAGAGATGTAAGAATGTTATTTAAAGTATAAAAGGTAAGCAAGAGAGGAAGTAAACATAATAACTATTCAAACATTTAAAGACAGAAGGGTAACTGGAAATGTGTGAGCTAAAATTTCATCACTGTTAATAGACAATTCTAAGATAATGCATCTCAAAAAAAAAGAAAAGAAAAGAAAATTTTGCTTCTTCCCTTCTAATTTGAATACCTTTTATTGACTTTTCTTGTCTGGCTGCTGTGGGTAGGACTTTCAGTACTATGTGGAATACAAGAGGTGAGGGGGGTATCCCTGTCTTGTTTTTGATCTTACAGGAAAAGCTTTCAACCTTTCACCATTGAATATGATGTTACCTATGGGCTTGTCACATGTGGCCTTTATTATGTTGGGGTACGTTCTTTCTATACATAATTTCTCAAGACTTTTATCATGAATGGATGTTGAATTTTGTGAAAGGCTTTTCCTGAACTTATTAAGGTGCTCATACAATTTTTATTATTTATTCTGTTAATGTGGTGTATTACACTTATTGATTAGCAAATGTTGAAGTATCCTTGCACTTCAGGGTTAAATCCCACTTGACCATAGTATATGATCTTTTAAATGTTCTGGTAAATTCAGTTTGCTAGTATTGTGTTGAGGATTTTTGCATTTATATTTATTAGGGATACTGGTCTGTAATATTCTTTTATTGTGGTGCCCTTATCTGGCTTTGGCATCAGGATAGTGTTGGACTCATGAAATGACTTTAGGAGTATTACTTCCTCTTCAATTTTTTAAAAGAGCTTCAGAAGAACTGGTATTAATTCTTCTTTAGATGTTTAGTAGAATTCACCAGTAAAGCCATTGGGTCCTGGGTTTTTATTGTTGCTGCTGTTGGGAGATTTTTGATTGCTAATTCAATCTCCTTAGTAGTTACAAGTCTATTTGGATTTTCTATTTCCTCCTGAATCAGTATTGGTAGGTTATTTGTTTCTACGACTTTATTTCTTCAGATTACATAATTTGTTGGCATACAATTCCCTACAAGAGTCTTTTATGAGCCTTTGTATTTCTGTGGTATTAGCTGCAGTATCTCCTCTTTTATTTCTAATTTTGAGTCTTCTCTTTTTTTCTTAGTCTAGCCAAGACTTTATCAATTTTATCCTTAAAAAAACAGCTCTTCATTTTGTGATCTTTTCTGTTGTTCTTCTAGTTTCTATTTCACTTAGTTCTGCTCTGATCTCATTATTTCCTTCCTTCTGCTAACTTTGAACTTAGTTTGTTCTTTTTCTAGTTCTTTTTCTTTTACCTTGAAGTATAAACTTATTTGAGGTCTTTATTCTTAATATAGTCACTTATCACTATAAATTTCCTTCTAAGAACTGTTTTTGCTATATCCCATTAGTTTTGGTATGATGTATTTCTGACAATTCTACCAAAAACTGTTAGCTATAATAAACAAATTTAGTAAAGTTACAGAACACAAAAATCAACATACAAAAATCAATTGAACTTCCATATACTAACAACTAACGCTCTGAAAAAGAAATTATGAAAGCAATCCCACTTACGATAGGATCAAAAAGAATTAACTACTTAAGAAATAAATTTAAACCAAGGAGGTGAAAGACCTATACACTGAAATGTGTAAGACATTAATGGAAAATACTGAAGGGGCACAAATACAACAAAGATAGGCTATGTTCTTAAATTGGTAGAATTAGTATTGTTATAATTATTAAATAACCCAAAGTGATCTACATATTCAATGCAATCCTTATCAAAATTCCAAGGGCTTTTTTCACAGAACAGAAAAAACAATCCTAAAATTCGGAGAACCATGAAAGACTCCAAATACCAAACCAATTCTGAGGAAGAACAAGGTTGAAGGCATCACACTTCCTGACTTCAGTCTATATTACATAACTACAGTAATCAAAACAACATGGTATTGGCATTAAAAAAACAAAAAAAGACACAAGAATCAATAAAATAGGATGGAGAACCCAGAAATCAATAATCAATCCATATATGTATGGTCAACTAATCTTTGACAAGGGCACTAAAAACATAAAATGGGGAAAGGACAGTCTCTTCAATAAATGGTGATAGGGCAACTAGATATCCACATCCTAAAGAATGAAATGGGATCCCTACCTCACATCATTCACAAAAATTAATTCATAATGGGCCAAAGACTTAAACATAACACCTGAAACCAGAACTCCTAAGAAAAAACAAAACCAAAAAAATCTTCCTGACACTAGTCTTGGCAATGATTGTTTTGGATATGATACCAAAAGCACAGATAACAAAAGTAAAATGAACAGGTAGGACTACATCAAACTAAAAGCCTTCTGTAGCAAAAGGAAACTATCAATGAAATAAAATGACAACCTATGGGATGGGAAAAAATATTTGCAGATCATATGTCTAATAAAGGGTTAAAGTCTTAAATACATAAGGAACACATACCCCTCAATAGTAAGTAATGTGATTAAGAAATAGGCAAAGAATCTGACTAGCCATTTTTCCAAAGAAGATATACAAAGAGCTAACAGGTATATAAAAAAGCTCCTCAACATCCCTAGTTACCATGCAAGTGCAAATCAAAACCACAATCAGATATTACTTTATATCTGTTAGGATGGCTATTATCAAAAAGATAAGAATTAGCCAATGTTGGCAAGGATATGGAGAAAAGCAAACCCTTGTGCACTGTTAATGGGAATATAAATTAGTACAGTCATTATGGAAAATAGTAGGGAGGTTCCTCAAAAAATCAAAAATAGAACTACCATATGATCCAGTAATCCTGCTTCTGGGTATATATCCAAAGAAAACTAAAATAAGTATCTCAGAGAGATATCTGCACTGCCATGTTCACTGAAGCACTATTTCCTACTAGCCAAGATATGGAAACAACCTAAATGTCTGTCACAGATGAATGGAAAAAGAAAATAGTCTATATTCAATGGAACATTATTTAGCCATAAAAAAAGAAGTTCTGCCACTGAGACACCATAGATGAACCTCGAGAACATTATACTAAGTGAAATATACCAGAAAACACTATAGGGAATCACTAATTTGTAGATCCCAGGGTAGTGAGTTCAAGCCTTGCATGGAGCTCCACGCTGGGCTTCTAAAATAAAAAAATAAAATAGTTTGACACAGAATCAAAGAGAATAGTATATGCATATTATTTTAAATTACAGAAGTAACTACCTAAAGCATTTAAAACTGAAATAATTAAAAGTTCTTTTAAACATCCTCAGATTCTGAGATAGTTTACATAAGGAGTTTGGGAGAGAGGAATCTAGAAGCAGACATGGGAAAGTTTATAATCTATATACTTAAATGATAAAGTCTGTGAAAACTTACTAAAGTGCTTTTCAGCTTCCCAGTATTCCTTCATGAAAAATATCAAAATGACCCATCCTTTAAATACCAAATTTTCTTTTATCTATGATCCTAATTAAACAATCCTTTACAAAGGAATCTTATTTCTCCTTTTATGACCTAATGACAGGCTTTTAATTCTTCCTCAACGGAAAAAAAATCAAATACTAGAGATATGAGGCGAGACACTATTAGTTTTACATCTCTCTATTATTTTAATATTCTAGCAGTCATTAATTTAATAAAAATGTTAATTCTACCATGAATAAATAAGTAGCCTTCATGCTAAAATTACTAAAAAAACACCATCAAAACCCAATAAGAATATTTCAAGTTATTGAAAAGTAAAGTAGTATGTGCCTTTACAAATCACAGGTTTTGTTTTGGTTTGGTTTACTTTATTTTACTTCGAATGAAAATAGAGTCCACTAATACTGGAAACAGCTGTGGAATTCTTATCCTGAAATCCATGGACCTCCTGTGCATTTTCTTAAGACAGAATCCGCCACTTTCAACATATTGTAAAAAGATTATATGACTCTAAAAAAGTTAAGAACCACTGAAAAGTGTATCATTTTCTCACTAAATTATAGATACATTTTTAGCAACAATCTATCCTAAAAACTAAATAACATCTGTACTTTATTTAAAAGCCAACCTTGTTAGAGAAAAGTATTTAGGGCAGTTTACAATATACACACCACAAAACAACTGAGAAAAATTTCAAGTAAGGAAATCACGCAAGAAGATAGGTCATGTTAGAAATGTAACTGTGTAATACTAAATACAAAATGGATACCATGGAGTTCAGTACCCATACTTAACAAATTTATTTTTCTGATTTCTAATAGTCAAGCAAAAACAGAAATTCAAGCAGATACAAGATTCAGAATGCCCATTAAACTTACCCATGTTGCTAAAAGCCCACAAATAATCCTAGTACTGTATTATACCTATAGATGGAGTCAATAGTAGTAAGAGAAAATTTCTCTCAGAAGTTTTAAATTCAAAACTACAAGCAAGAGGGGTGCCTGGGTGGCACAGCGGTTAAGCGTCTGCCTTCCGCTCAGGGCATGATCCCAGCCGTTATGGGATCAAGCCCCACATCAGGCTCCTCTGCTGAGAGCCTGCTTCTTCCTCTCCCACTCCCCCTGCTTGTGTTCCCTCTCTCGCTGGCTGTCTCTATCTCTGTCAAGTAAATAAATAAAATCTTTAAAAAAAAAAAAAAAACTACAAGCAAGAGAATGGAAAAACACAGCCTGAAAACTTACAAATCAGGCATCCAGAGAAATAAAAGCTACTGGGAGAACCAAGTATCATACAAATAAGCCTAGCATACACCTGATAACGCAAATTAAATAATGATCTATAAATAATGGCTTAAGGATATTTTAACTTTTATTTAAGAGATACTACCCTTTTAACTGAAACTCTAAACTGTCTAGAACCAAAAGAATGGACATGGATTTATAGTTAATGTGCATAAAACTACATGAATGTGCATAAACTGTAACAAAATATTTACAAATTGTGTTTGATTCTATCACTATTCTCAGCATACTGACTTATATACCTACATTTAAAAGACAGAATTTATTAAAGGGATGTATTTTTAAATTATCCTCAAGAATTGTTAAACAAATACAAATAATCAATTGTTTTGCTTTCATAAACAAATACAATTTTGATGTAGTAACACCCACTGATACAGATTTTAAAAAGAGCTGCTAAATACAGAAAACATTAGACATAATAGGATTTGATGAACAGAAATGTAGGCCACTGGCATATTTCTAATTTGATGATCAATGATGAATCTTCAAAACATAAAATAGAAAATGAGATTCTCTAATCTTCATGGGCCAATAATTTAATACATTACAGAGCCAACAGACCATCTTTAGATCGCAACGTAAAACAAAGTACTCTGAGAACATATCAGTATAGTATGTTCTAGATCATAAAAAACCACCCAGAGTTAGCGAAAGCTTTCAAATATTAATGAGCAGGGCTAAATTTTTTAAAATGCTTATTAATACTCCGTCTAGCTTCTAAAATACTGCTGTAATACATATAGAACTGTTCCATGTAACTATAATATTAAGCATGAAAATTTTCTACCGTCATCTCATGTTCAACATGTTAGTCAATGTTTTCTGCAAATACAAAATTAGAATTAATGGAAATTTTTAAATTAATTGTTTTTCACATGTTACATGTCACAGCATTGATTTCTCACTGCTTTATAACTCAAATGAAAAAGGCCATATTTAGTATATGAAATGACCCATTCGGTGTTTCAAATGCCTTATTCAGTCTCTAAAAATTACATTAAAATACGTGTCTCCAGGCTTCTCCGAAATTTAAATGAGTAAGGATATTTGTGATGTGATGGCTAGCCGGTACATCACAAGCTTCTATTAGCAGCAAGTGTCCCAGTTACTGGTTTCTGGCATGAGCTCAACTGTGGTTGTCTAAGAAAAGACTAAACACTTATTTTTAAAAGCTAAATCATTAACTGTAATGTCAAAAATGGAGATTAATTTCTCTAATTACATACTACAGAAACGTATTTTGTTTCAGAAACATTTAGTAACCATCGTCAACAACACATTACATCTTTGAAACCTTCAGTGATGCCCCCTGTTATATTCCTATCAAGATCCAGGAAACTCTAGTCTTTAAAAATTGCCACCAGTTCTATTAGAGCAGGGTTCTCCAAAGTGTGGATCATGACCCTGAATTAGTGGGTTGTTAACCTAATGTAAGAGGTCTCAAGAAGCACTTTTTTTAAATGAAATAGTATTATATAGAAAAGAAAATGGAATACACATATGTCATAAAGAACAGTTTTATTCAATAAGATTTTGTTTTTGTTCTTTATATCAATATATATGTATCCATGGGCCACAATGTAAAATAAATTTTTATAGGTTGTGATAAACAGATTTCTATGAGTTATGGTCAAAAAGTATTTCTAAGTTTGAAAGATGTAATAAATACAAAACTGCATAGGAGTATCAAAACATGATAAATCATAATCATAATCAAAACATGATAAATCATAATCAGTTATAACTGATTTTAAAGAGAAATTTTCTTAACATACATAAATACTACTGAATATCTAATTAAATAAATTTTCTAACTATCCAGATCTGACTCTTTTCTAGTAACTAGGATACAACTATATCATAGGTCTTCAAAGTATCTTTTGTGCCTCCTCTTTTCATTTTCACAGATGAATTTATACTCTCATTGGTAATACTCCTTAACACAGCTAAGGAGTCTCAATGGTTGCAACAGGAAGGAATGTTTAATTTGAAAATGCCCAGCCCCCTAAACATTTATTACATGAGCAGCCAGAGAAGAATACATTCCCCTCAATCTCCTGCCCCTTTAAGCATGATGGGAATGAAAAATCAAGCAGAGGTCATGGCAAATTTCTATTAATGAAAAATTCACAATATCAATCTCTAAGAGCAGGTCATCTCACTATAAAAATACAAACATGGCTGCAAATCCCAGTCACAGGAACAGTATTAAATTTAAACTCCAAACTGTCAAGGAAAGTCATGTTCTGTTTTGGGGCACTCAGTTGCATTCAACAAATACTTACTGTACCAAGGCAAGCACAGTCCAAGGGTCTGGGGATATAGCACTGAACTTGTCCCAGAACAGGTCTCACCATGCCCCTTCAAGCCTATCTCCCTCATGACTCCCATGGCGCTATAGTATATTTTTTATATTGATTAAAAAGAATATCCTCTGTACCAGTGCAAAACTAAAAACAGTTGGTTTCCAGGAGTTATGTTCTATAAAGTTGCAGTAAACTCTGAAACAGGAGCAATAGACCAATGCTCCTAGAGAAGATAAAGGGTTCAGTTCCTGCAAGCCTCTGGTCACAACATTTTCATCAAACGATTAATATACAACCTTGTTCACAGATGTTCCTGTTTAAAGATGCCTTATTTAATATGCATTATTGAGTCATTAATATTGAACTCACAGCCAACAGCACTAAAACTCATGCCTGAACTAAGCCCATATAACACACATCTTCTCAATAAAGCATATCACACAGGCTTTTTTAAAAAGTTCAGGAACACTACACAGCACTTCCGTACTACATTCGGGGGTCATTTTAAACAGCAAAATCACCCCAAAAAAGAATTAAATAGGCCCCAAAAAGCAAAACAAGAAGGCAGAGCATCACCTTGTTCAGCTTTGGGTGGGAACATGCTTATCGGGTAATTCACATTTTTTTGCCTCTCTGCACATGTGCATGTCATGAATGCCTGAGAAAGCACCAAGAACGCTGATTTGGGAGTTACCAATAAATTTCAGCAAGCAGAGAAATCTGCAAATACAGAATCTGTTAATAATGAGGATCAACCCCAATTGATGAGGGGAATTTTCTCTCTAAATATATTCCCATCTAGTAAGTAAGAAATGACAGAATTCAAAGATCATCATTATGCAACTCACTTGCTGCTAACTTCACAAAAAATAAAAATAAAAAAAAATAAACAACATCTGAGCTTCATGATGGAAGAAAAAAAATTAAAGTGAACCTGATGAAACCTCTACATTTTACAACCAATTTACAGGAAAAACAAGGTGCAACGTTTTTACTTTTCAACCTTAGGATAGCCCATTTATTTTATCTGATGTCCTGAAGGGCAGGGACATTTTATTGAACTCTATCACCCCATCATCTATTATAATACATAATACATAGCAGACGTTTATTAAAAGTTTGCTGAATAAATGAGTGAATGAATGAGTGAACATACAAACTACCTCTCAGAAGTTTAGGAATGTTAATTTATAAGATCATGTCTTTTTCAAGGAAAAAAGGAAAGAAAAAGGTATGGACAGGCAGGCAATTTACAGCTCTAGGAGATACTACAAGTGGAATAACACCTCACGAATCAAAGGTCATTTATACTGTAGTTTCAAATCTCCAAAACGTAGCTATGAACCAGAAGGGAAAAAAATGTACTCAAAGAGGTCACAAAATGCCTATTTTGCTCATTAAACAAAAAAAGCCCCTAAACTATATTTTACTTTAATCTTAAAATGATTCTAGTAAGTTTATTATTAGAAAATCAAACACAGAAGGAACAATTGAAGTGACCAGTAAAAATATGACAGAGAACAAAGACCTTATACACCTCGATAAATTCAGACAATCTATGCATCACAGCACACTTTATAACTGATGTGCAGAATGAGAGCCCTGACTAAGCAAGATCTGAATATGTTTAGAAAACACTGAGAAGAGTACTACCTCATAAAGTTGATCATTTTTAAAAAAATGCTAAAATAAAATATTTTAGTATAAATTCAATCTTCTAATTTATCTAACAGGCCGCGGACTGATAAGGCCAAGTAAATGAGGAAGTACTTCAGAAAAGTCAGTAGCTGCTTCATACACAATTCTTATAATGAAACTCTTTTTAACTACAGTGCTAATTCCCTAAATTTGTAAAAATACATATTTACAAATAACCGTCAAATGTAGGCAAAGGTCACAAAACTATAAGGTTCACTCAAGAGAATCGACATTTGAGGGATGCCTGGGTGGCTCAGTTGGTTAAACGTCTGCCTTCAGCTCAGGTCATAATCCCAGAGTCTTGGGATGGAGTCCCCAACCCGGCTACTTGCTCTGTGGGGAGCCTGCTTCTCCCTCTACTCCTTCCCCCGCTTATGAGCGTGCATGCGCGCTCTCTCTCTACACCAAATAAATAAATAAACCTTTGAAAGGAAAAGAGTATCAACATTTGAGAATTTTACTTAGGAAGCTAATATTGTCAATTCTTATCATAGAAAGAACTTAATATTGTAAATGACAATAAATCATGAATAACCAAGTTGACTTCTACAAGATTCTCGAATGTAACATGCAACAAGTGATAGAAAAGCTTAAACTACCACTTCCCTAGACGAAGTATTTTTCTGCCCAGACCAAACCACGAGCATCCTTCTCCAAAGAAGTGTAGCCAGAAGACAGAGACACAGAACTGAAAGATAGTTTAAGTCCCAATATGGGCACCAGGGTTAAGGCCTAATTTTTCTTTTCTTCTCTTTTTTTTCTTTAAGATTTATTTATTTGAGAAAGAGAGTATGGTGAAGGAGCAGAGAAAAAAAGGAGAGAGAGCCTTAAGCAGACTCCACGCTGAGTGCAGAACCCAACTGATGTGGGGATCAATCTCACAACCCTGAGATCAGGACCTGAACCAAAACCAAGAGTCAGAAGCTTAACGGACTACACCACCCAGGAGCCTCAAGGCCTAGCTTTTTTTTTTTACAGAGAGCAGGGCTGGCTCATCTGAGCCAGAAAGAAAAGCTCCAAAACATCATGAAGACTGCATTCCCTAAAAACTGAAGTTCCCCTAAATCACTATCTATCCCATAGGTCTACAGCAATGAAAATGTCATGTTCAGAACGAGTATTATTGTCATGACGTTTTGGTGCGCAACCAAATTAACAAACTAATTATTAAAAAGTAATTCAATATAGCAAATTTAAATTTCAGCAATTGCTTATTACTAGAACTCCTCGACATCGCTGGTGGGAATGCAAAACGGTATACAGCAGCTTAGGAAAAGAATGGCAATTTCTCAGAAAGTTAAACATACACTTATCTTATGACCAACAATTCTAGTCCTAGGAACTTACCAAGTGAAATGAAAACTTCAATTCACCAAAAAGGAAAAAAAAAAAAAAACTGCACACAAATGTTCGGGGCAGCTTTATTCCTAATTGCCAAAAAATGGAAGCAAATGCTTCAAATGGTGAATGGATAAGCATGCTGAGGTACATCCATATAATGCAATACTGCTCAGCAGCAAAAAGAAATGACTGACACATGCTTCACCATGGATAAATCGCAAATACCCTATGCAAAGGGGAAGGAGCTAGCTTCAAAAGGCTGCATACCACATGGTGCCGCTGATATGCTACTCTGAAAAAGGCAAAATTACAGAAACTGAGAACAGATCAGGGGTTGCTAGGGGCTGGGAATGGGAGAAGGGGTTGACTACAAAGGTGCAGCAGGAGGGAAATATCTGGAGCTAATGGAATTGTTTTGTGCACTGATAGTAGGGCGAATGAACTTTAGTGTGCAAAAAATTAAAAACAGGAAAAAGGAAAAAAACTTAATCTAATATAAAAAAATACCTTGTGACAAAATCATAATTAAGTGAAATGTTCAAAAAATTTAATACTTCCTTTAAATTTTCTGGCTAGCCCATAAATGCATTTAATTTCAACTTCTGCCATTTAAACAAAGAAAACCTTTCTATAAAGTATTTCTCTACTTTCAAGCCTGAGTAACTATGTCAGATGCTTGTGTTTATAAGCATATTTAAAGTAGGGCCAATTTATTTGTTTGAGATCTCTCATACAACTATGATGATCCACACTAAATTGGTTTGGAGTGAGCTCGGTGCCTCAGGAGGCATTTAATCAAGGCTCTTCCATGTTAATTCTCCCTAATAAAAAAGATGAAATGATTAATCCATTCAGTCAACAAACAAGTAATCATGAGAGGCCTATCATGTGCCAAACACAGGAAATGAAATGGCACACAAGACAATCACAATCCCTGACATCACACAGCTTAAACAAACAATAATATAAAGTATGACATGTACAAGAGAATTACAGTACTTTCAGAGCACACAACAAGTGCACATAACCAATTTAAGCTCTAAATCTTCCATTAGTAACTACACAGTAAAATGCCTACTATCTTGGTGAATTCAAAACCACAACTGAAAAAGCATACAGCACAGTGCTCAGCACCCCATCACGCCTCAGGGTTTAGGGAGGGAAAGAAAGTAAAGACCAGGGACACAGAACACTACACCAAGCAAGTACAATAATCTCTCCCCTATAGTAAGGTCCTCTTCAGGGCAATACCAGAATATGCAGATTTATTTGTCACCTTTCCACCCGCAGGGCATTTTTTTCCGATTCAGAATACCATAATTATGAACTTCTCTTGTTGGGAAATACTATTTTAAAGGAGGGGAGGGTGGAGTAATAAAGAAAAGGAGAGGGGGAAAAAAAACAAAACAGAAAAGATGGTCAGGGAAAAAAAGCCAGAATGAAGTATATAGATTTTTGCAGTGAGGTCTTAAAAACAAATTAAGGAAGTTTAAGGACTAAAACAGAGGCATTACAACCACACCCCTGCTTCTTTCTGTTATGAAAAAGGAAGCCAAGATATGTAAAAAGAGGACTGCCTGCAGGTGTTTTGGCATGAAGTTACCATGTGCGGAGGTAAAATTATATAACCCCAAGGACTGAACAGAGTGTGTGATGAATACTCAGCTATGCCAGTTACCCGAAACATTTTCTATCCCGGGCATCCTAATTTAACACAATGCTCCTGGGACCACCCTGGGGCTCACAGGACCGGGGTTAATAGCTCAGTGCCAAAAAAACAGAAAAGCTTTCAACAACTGTTAAGCAAACACAGATTAAAATAAAGTGCCTCTTGGTATGTATGTATTTACAAGAGAAAAAAAGTCCTAGAAATTTACCAGCATCTTATTGAAACTCCATTTCAGAAGAATAAGATGCTGAGTAGTTTCTATGAAGAAACAAGAAGTCGAAGCAAATTAAGGCAGTTTCCACAGCCCCTTTTCCAAAGTTCTTGCAGCCAAGCACGTTTTGGAATCCTGAATTATAGGGGACTTTTGACAGGTGATACAGTGTGTGTGCACCACGTATTTTATAAAAAGGCTGGGATGACACAGAGAAGTCTGGAACAGTACATTACAATCAAACATTTACTATTTCTGCAGTGAAACCAACAAATCCATGAAATAAAGACACAAAAGTTCAACACAAGTTTTATGAAAAAAACCAATTCATGCCAAACATACAAGAAAATATTTTTGGTTTTCAGAGCATTCTGGATGTTAAAATTGTTGATAAGGAATTATGATCCTATAGAACAGAAGCCATCACTCAATCACTAACTGTGTGTGTGAAGTATTACTGGGAGCCTTGTTATCACACGCTGATTTTCTTGTGGAATTTTGGTGAATGGAAAATAATTCTAAAAGTCCTCTCCAGGTTCACACAGAACATGCCCTCTACACTCTCTCCACTCTTAAATTTCTTTACCACAAACTGTCCTTCTAGGGCAGTTTACGAAAGTCTAACCCTTGAAAATGACAGAGGAAGTGCCAAACCCAATTTTGCCACCACGCAAACAATGTTCCTTGAGTGGAATCTAACATACTGAATTCATCATAAAATGGCTAGTTCTCATTGTATCACAAAAGACTGTAACTGGTAAGGGTGTTTGTGACCTAGGAAACTACACCAAATATGGCACAAAAAACGACCCTGATTTGTTATAAATAACAAGATACAGTGACCACAAAACCCTATTATCATAGTGCATTTACATGTATACAATGACTACATAGGATATGGACAACATACTATATACACAATGTACTATAACCGAAGTAAACTATTTCCACTTAGGGGGAAACAGAGATATTCCTCATCAACAGTGGTATAAAAGAGAATAAAGCAGTACGTGTGCAGCTATACTAAACTATTAAGGCCTCTTTCAACCTTATGTTCCAAGAAAAATACAACTCAATGATATTATAAATATGATAAATATATGCTATGACTAATAAACTTTTGATTAGCAACAATTCTTGCCTTCTTATAGTTTAAAGAACTTTAAAGATACAACTGCTTGTATCACTTAAGTTTCTTAAGATTTTCAGGGGCATCTGTGATGATGCTTTAATTTATTCTTGATAAATTTCCCTTTAACAAATATTCCAAATGTTAAAAATCCTCCAATATTGGCACTGTATGTAGCAAAAACTGCTAATAAGCAATGAATATAGTGGCATCACTAAGGATTTTGGGTACAAAACCAGGGAGAGAAGTCACTTCACTAACCTGATCCTCTTGCAAATGTTTCCTATGCATTTCTTGTCTCACTTTTATACCCCTACCCCAATTAAAAAGAGAACTTGAAAGTTAAGACCTAAGAGATGTGTAAAAAGAGAAGGAGAAATCAGTCATTTTCAACCCTGCAACACACCAGGATCACCTACAGAAACCCTAAAATATATCAGTGCCCCAGCCCCACCCCCAAATCCAAATATCAGTTAGCAGGGGTAGAATCCCATTATCCGTCATGTTTTTAAGGCCCCCTAAAAGTGTTAACGTGAAGTCAGGGCTAAGAACCAATGGTACACACAGCCTTCTCCACAAACACTTTTATGTCTAGTCAGTGGTAGTACTCCTAGCCCTACAGCAAGGACTGTAGGGATTATCTTTAAACTACCCCTTTTTGTTCTCACTTACTCCATCAAAGAAAAAAATTTACTAATTTTGAATTGCAATATTTTAAACAAGTGCCTACAGTAAAAGACATTTTGACTTATCTCACATTCTCATTCCCAATCCTCAGGATTTTATTTTTCAATTGGTCTTCATAAAAAACTTCATCAGTAGTTGGTAACTAAAATATGTTATCAACAGCAGAACATACAATAAACATACATATGATACATACTCAGTTACCAACATTTAACAGATTATCAGAAAATACTCAAAGGAGTGATTTTAAAGAGTTGATTACATTTTGATATTTCATTAACTACAAATATTTTCAGAACCTCGAATGTATAAAAGAATATGAGCCACAATATACCCAGACATTCATATGACAGAAAAAAGAACTCAGTAAATAATCTACCATTTTTAAATGAAAAATGACATCACAAGATTCCACATCTTTAAGATGTATACTTTTGTTGATTCACACTGTTTTCAGATCTCTAGAATAAAAGAATATAAAATAATGTCTTATAAAAATATGCACCTACAAACACCAGTTTCTAAAAATGTCACCAACAATGACATGTACTAGTGTCACCTCCTAAACAAGACTAGGTTATGTTTGCACTTCAAATCAGGATTTTATTAAAAGGCCTTGTAGCCATATATTCGCACACCATAAAACTAGAGGAATACCAGGTATGTTCTTTATTCTCTACCTATGACATTACCTACTATATTTGCCAGCCATTTGAAAGTATTCATTGCTAGAAAATAAAATAAGGATTTCACAAAAATAGAAAATAAACATGACACAGACTGGCTGTAAGGGAAAAAAAAATCTTTTCACTTCCCTATTTACCAAAGGAAACTCTGACTACAACTTTGACTCTAATACAGCACCCTCTAATACACTGCCAAGTGTACCACCTGAAATCAAAAACAAACAAGTTTTAAAAATAAGTGACACAATTAATAACTACAAAATATTCAGACATCCATTACTTCTACACAGTACACTTGTATCAAAAGGTATCATATGGCCAATTTCAACTTAAAATTTTAAGGTAAATAATTTTAAAAAGTACAATTCTAAAAGTAAAGACAATTACAAGAAGCCCTGCATTCCAGGCATACTTTATTCAAGGTAATATACAAACAAAACCAGAAGTATGTTAAAATCTAAGTTGGTAAAAAACATCCTACCCCAGGATTCTATTTTTTTCTTCCTCCTTAAAAAAAAACCTTACTATTTCTCCTGATGGTAAATAATAATGATTAATTACAGCGGAAAATCCAAACAATATAGAGAAGTATAAAAAGTGTAAAAATAAAAATCACCCCAAATCTCACTATTTATAAATAACTGTCATTAACATAAATACCCTTGCAGAGGATGGATGGATTTGCTCTGTATATTTACAAGTGCCACAATTACAATGAGAAGAATTACAACAACTGAAATCCTGTGTGTGTGTCTATGTGTGTGTGTGCATATATATATATATACACACATATACATGCATGTATCTCAATATATATGTACAATACACACACACACACGCATTCTTTTACATATACTACAGGCACAGAAATCTAAAGAACTTTTCTTGAATTTAAACATACGTAAATTGTTCCAAGCACTCATTCTGCTTCTGCATTTTCATTTAAGCAGGCCAGTTTTGAGGTTACTTCTGTGTGTGTGTGTGTGTGTGTGTGTGTGTGTGTGTTGCTGTGCTTGAGGAAAGATTAAAAAATCTGTCAGTTTGTTTGCTTTACTTAAAAAGAAAAAGAAAAAAAAAGACCCAGTCTCCAGCTAAAATTTTCCAAAACCTGGAAATATTTATCTGTTCTAACAGCAGTTGGCTGACTGCTTTACAGAACTACCCCCGGTCCCAAGCAAAACTGCAAAGCAGACAAACCTTTTCATGGCTTCCCACCTCTTAGGTCAGAAAGAACACCATACTAGCAATTAAGATAGGAGAGTCTACCCACCAGGTGCGTGACGTGAGCATTTCACTCAACCTTCCCGTGATTCATTTCACTTCAATTCCAAAATTCTGTGATTCTCCCCTAATCTCCCCATTCCCCCACCAACTTTTTTTGCTTCCCTCAAGATACGTAAAAACTGTTCTTTCCTCCTATCTCACTAGGATTCTGTGACTCAAAATAAACCTTTCCTCCAACTGACAAATTCCCATTTCCTCAACTCACTTATTGTCCTCTAAATGTGAAGAAAGAAAGAAATCTGACGAGATCAAAGGCGTGGGCAATTTATGGAAAAGGAGGGAGGTCAGCAACTCTAAAATATTTAAGTAAGTTTACAGGTACAGATTTTTGATTGAAAGTTATAACAGCTTTATGAGTTTCATGGAAAAAAGATATAATCTTACAATTTGAGTAACTGATTTTATTGATGCAAAGTCAGTCAATAAAAAAAACTAACACTGTTTTAAGCTCCTAAAATATTCATACCTGAGCATATTTAAGATAGCAACGTAGAAGCAGCTTTCCAATCTTTCATCCGTTACATCTGTACAACCCTTTAAAGTTCAAAGTGCATTTATATGCATTATTTATTTTCATTCTCAAAACAAGCAGATGCAGTGGTCACTACTGATTGCCCCTCTAACATCCATTTCCCCCATATTCTTCCTTCCCACAATTTTTTAAAATATCCTCCCTCCACAACGTAACTCAGGAAAATGTGACCCCATCCCCAATGGCAGGGGATATATCCTGATTAACAGAAATCAACCATGATAACCCTACTCCCCTTGTCGTGACTGGTTAGGAAATACACATGACCTAATTCTGGTCAATAAAACATGAAAGGAAAAGTATGCTGGTAAGCTTGTGCAAAACATTTCCTGGCCAGTGCATGTCTAGATGTGATCTTGCTACCAGCCTGTAGATGAATCCAACACAAAGAGGAGAGCAGAGCCAAAAAAAATCACAGAAAGGCAGACCAAAGCTCTGAAAAACTAGCCCTACCTCAATACTTCAGTGTTCCATACCAGAAACTACTGCATTTCAGGCATTAAAATGCAGCGACACCAAGATAAATAGCAAAACCTATCCATCTTTCTTTCTCCAACCTGCAGCTCCTTTCCTATAACCTAACAGTTTTCCTTTTCACTTGAGCTGTGCTAGGCAAGACAGGAGGGCAGCTCCTGTAAAAGCTGCTAGACCAGCATGCTTTGCACCAAGCTCAAAAGCCCCTGGTACACACTAAGGGTATGGCATTTCCTTTTCCAAGGGACAATTTCCTTTCCCAATTTACTTCAGCAGTCCCTACTGAGGCTGAGGAGATGCTGGGATTCTAGGAAGGCTCCTCTCTGTATAAAAGCTGAAAGGCAGAATACAAAATCAGATAAAGGACCACAGAGGGAAAATATGTGAAAACCCTAGGCTGATCACCTGACTAGATAATTAAATAATTCACCCTCAGGTATGAATGAATACAGTCAGAAATACCAGAATTTATTCTTTTTTATAAGAGAATGCTATTAAATCAATCTCTAAGACGGTATAAAACAGATGATATTTTAGAAGCAGATACTCTCTTTAATATATTATCAACCAAGAATTCCTAAGTTAGTTTAAAAGGGGCATCATAGGGTGCCTGGGTGGCTACATCAGTTAAGCCTCTGACTCCTGGTTTCAGCTCAGCTCATGATCTCAGGGCTGTGAGATCGAGCCCCACATAGCACTGAGTCTGCCTGAGATTCTCTCTCTCTCTGCAGCACCCCCCCACACTCATGCGCTCTCTCTTGCTCTCCCTCACTCTCAAATAAATTTTAAAATCTTTAAAAATTTTTTAAAAACATGAAATGGGAATCATAGAAAAATCTACATATCTTGAACATTTTATTGCAATGAAAACATAAAAAATGTACACCCCCAAGACAATCTTTCAGTGCAAGGCCAAGGCCTTTTCTTCAATTATGGGTCTACAGATCACAGTTCTATTCTTTCTTGCAAAAACCAGACCTCCTGTGAGTTTAAACATGGATAGATATCCTGCAAAACTTAAAAGCAATCTTATTGCAGATTCTTCTTAGATTTTTAGGGTCCAATGAGGGTTCCCCTCACTGTTTAAAAGTTATCTCACCCACACCTATTTTAACTATAATTATTTTAGCTACTCACCTGTTTTCAAAGGAGCCAGAAGTTCTTATACAAATGACTTTTTGCCTCCATATTTCACTAAATAATGTTTCATTAAATGGTGTAATTACAACATCAAGTACAAGTGCCGTCAACAATTTGTTGTTACCAATAATTCTTTGTAAGTATAAAACAACTAGTGGGATTAAAAATTCAAAAACAAACTGGAGAATAGTCTACTGCCTTTTAATATAGCATGGGCATCAAGCAGTAAATGAATGAAGAGTATCAATCTTTTAAGTGGGTTGAACAGGTGAGTTAAAACAGAGTCTCCTGAAATAGGCTGTTCCCAAGAGTCTTTGCTTATTCTACCCACCAATCAACCTTCTAATAACTCATAAGTATCTTAAGAAAAAGAGTATCATGAGATTTTACTTACTTCCCGTGAAAGCTATAAAAAATGTGGATGTGACTTAGGCATATGTGGATATAACTCAACTATAGACTTTCATTAAATTAACTTATAACTCTGTGATCTATCATTAGTCAAGAAAATGACCAAAGTGTGTGTCCTCTCTACCAAATACATAAACACTTCAAGATCATTCTTAAGAATTATTTCTCATAACAAAGATGATGGGCAGGGAGTGGTAGGAGAGAATATAACCAATCACTTACTATAGTTTAAGAACAAATCACTACACACCTTCCCAAGGTCCCATAATAGGAGGAAACCCTATGGTTTAGGAAACATTTACAGTTTCTAAATCCCAGCTTTCAGAAGGGAGCTAGAAAAAACATGGCTAACAGCAGCCTCTAATGTGTCTGTAAAACTTATCTGTCCTTATATCTCTCTCTCATTCCTTATTTTCTGAATAATGCAAAGCGTCTCCCAAATCACTTCACATTCATGGATAATACACACTTGATTTCTACACACTAAGAATCCTAAATATAGTTCTGACCTATAGATCATCACAAAGGGATACCCTGACGTAGCTTTAGTCACTAGAACCAGACTGTCCATTCCTAAGGAATCTCTACAATTAAAGAACTACAGATGCCCCACAAAACTGCCATTTCCAAAAAAGTACCATCTTGAAGAACCAACACCCAAACATACACTAACAACACCAATCAATACCACTAAGTGCCAACCTCTCAAGAAAACATAAAAAAGGAAGAGGATGGAAGACTAGGGAAAAAACAGATCATCGGTGGTTTAAGACTCTGAAGTCAGGAAAAAAATGATTTAAATAAGCACTCTGTTATATCCTAAAAAGGTTGCTTGAACTCTGGATAACTGTTTCCTACTGTCAAAAGCAAGGGTTATACATCATTTAACAAAAAGAGTTGTCTTGACAGTATCATCTATGGTCCCTCTACAAAGTAGGCACTTAATAAATTTTAACCGTTACTAGTGTTTTAAATGGAAGGTTCATGATAATTTAGTTATATTCAGTTTCACAAATTCAGTTACAATATATATATACTTCTCGGACACCTAGAGGGGAATAGTTAGTAAAATCCAACAAACAATCTTCCCCAAAAGGTGAGTCTACATAGACTTAAACACTGTCATTGTGAGTGTGTGGTATTTTTCTAAGCATTCTTTGATTGGGATAAAGTTTGGAGTTAAATTATTTTAGGGTCATTTACTGTTTAAGATAACTAAAAACCTTACACATATTATCCAGAACAGTGAACATTTCCCATTTTATCATCCCACTGTTATGGTCAATTCTCCCTGTCTGTAGATTCCTTACATTTCACTTTATCCATCATGAATCTCAGCTTCAAATACATTAACAATAATATAACTATCCAATGAACTGTGCTTTGTTTTGTAGTTTAATATTACAGCATTCCCTCAATTTAGTTTGAAATATCCTTTTGGGAAACCCTCTGAAACTTAAACAACCACTTGTTCCCTTCTGAAAAACTCTGAATCAATACACTACACCAGAAAACCAGCCTATTGCCAGTAGCGGACAAAGCAATAAACAGAGAGCTTCCCATTTCTTCTAGAGGCTCATTTTTATAGCCTGAATTCATTTCACATACAACCAATAACCAGATTACCAGACACACCCATATTCAAATTCAAGTACAGAAATATGACAAAGCCAGGTATGGAGTGTTGTACATTATATACGTTTCTGCTTTCCTCCATTAGCATAAATGATAACAAGTTGATTATTCTGTCATAGTTTGTTTCCTTGAACTTACTATCCTTATTTGCCTAACTACTTCCTAGAAGCATAAAATCTGGACATTTGGACCTTTATACCTCAAACTGACTCATTTTTAAATACAAGGCATTCTGACTTCCATGGCCAGATCTCCACCTATTTTCACAGCTTCCTCTCCCACAAAGACCACCTGGCACAGCAGCCTCATGTGCAGCTCAACAGCCCCGTAGTACCCAACCAACATGCCTGTGCCCCAGCGGTTCTCTTCGCCTAGAAAACTACCCCCCCACACACATACATACAGACACACACACGCACCAAGCCTCCATGTTGCCCATTAAAATATCTGAATCCCCAAATGGAGTGTTAACAGCTCTAAAGTCATTCAAAATTCCACAGTCAAAAATTAGTACCTCTCTCTCTCTCCTCTCTCTCTCTCTCTCTCTCTCTCTCTCTCACACACACACACACACACACACACACACCCCATGCTTCCATGCACCTCTAATAAATCCCACAAGTGGCCTGTGTTGCCATTATTTCTGTGCATGTCTGCTTCTCCCTTGAAGACTGCTACTGGGTCTGACTCATCTTCATATTATAACCTCTCTTCTATCCTCACCACAGAGTAAAGGTCCTTTGCACATGGTAAAGGTCCGGGTTGAACAGAACTATTCCTTGATTTTAATTCCAGTCTTTGTATTTGAAGGAATAAATGAATACCATGTGTTGAAGATTTTGTTAAGAGTTAACGCTTTGTAAATCTAACAATGAAAATGTCAATTTTACATAATGCATTAATTTCTGAGTGGATGAATGGCAGAAGAGGTCACTAAGCACAATAAATCATCACTGAAGATTATCATTTTCTAAGATTCTCCCCAAAAAGTCTCATATATATCAACATTAAAATTAACGTTTCTGTCCCCATTCTAAAGAGAAGTACTAATACCAGATGCATATGCAGAAATGCAAGCTCACTGGAAGCCAAAGTGTCTGTACATTCCAGAGAATCTATACCAAAGCCATGCAGTTTATTTGATAATATCTTTCTTTCAATGCCAATAAATACGATTTTCACCTTATGTGCAATGATAAGGGCTAATATATACAAAATATACTTTATCTTAGCTCAGAATACATCCAGAGCAAAGTTTGGAAAGAGTTATGAAATAACACTAAGCAGAACTCTCCACCCCACCCCGAAAAATGTTACTAAGAATGTCACCAACTGTATCTGATTTTTGGTGGAAAATGGTTTCTTAAACTGGCCTCCTATCTTTCTAACCCTAACTCATTCTTATAATTTGTGCTATTTTTCTTCCACTTTTTATTTATAGGGAAAGAAAATGTTCTTCAAAAATACATCCATAGCTTTAGAAATTAAATATTTTTAATTTTAAAAAGTATTCCAACTCAGACGTAGTTCAACATCTTCTACTGTGAGCAAATGTCATTCACTAGTAACTGCACAAGAAATAAATACTGACTTATTTTCCTAACTTATTAAAAATCAGAAGGTTTTTCATTTTCCAATTAAAGTCGACCTTCTAAAACAAAAGGTTAAAAAGGGGTCACTTATTGGCCAGCCTCCGTACTCATTACAACAGTTCAACTAATTCTCACAGTGTAGCAACAGTAGCCATATCACACACACACACACACACACACACACACTCACTCTCTTTCTCTCTCCCACCCATTAACTTTTCCTCCTTCCCTGGGAAAACTGGAATGATCCTAACACAGGCCTAACTACCCCCACCCTACGAGCACACACACATCTCCATCACCACCCCACAGAAAAGAAACGTAGGAGCTGGGGACCAAGAGCACCGACGCTTCGGTGTGTCACTTCCCCTGCATGTGGGATAAACAAACAAACGAGCACCTTAACAGTAGCCAGCACAGAAATTGTGTTACCCCCGACTAATGCCTTGGTTAAGTTTTGAGCTAAGTCAAAAGCTCTATCAAATAGGTAAATCCCTGCCCCCCACCCCCAACAGACACCCCAGCGGGAAGTTTACCCCTGAAATGAAGGCTGGCCCCTGACACCTCCTTCCAGCAGCCCGATGCCTCCCTCCCTCCTGCCCAAACCCCCACTCCGAGGGTAATTGTCTGGACACAATCAAGAGCGCCGGGGCTGCGCTCCCGACCTCAAAACCCCTCCCCGCAGAAGCCCCCGCCTTCTCCCGGCTCGCCCACCTCCCCCGCGTCCCCACTCGCGCCGCACCACTCGGCAACTTCTGCACCCGCCCGGCCCGCCACCCGCGGCCCCCTCCCCGGCCGCCCAGCCCTCGGCGCCCTCCCCCCCGGCCGCGGCCCCTCCCGCCCGTTCTCCCTCCCTCCGCGNGAGGCTGCCGCCGGGCCAGGGCCGGCCGGCCGCGCGCCACCGCGGAGGGGGCTTTACCTCAGAGGCGCGGCCGCGAGCTGCGGGGTCGGTCCCGGGCGCGGGCGGCGCCCCCTGCTCCGTCAGTCAGCGGCGGCGGGGACAGCGGCGGCGGCACATCACACCCGCCGGCAACCGGAGGAGGAAAGCGAGCCACGCAGGGAGGGAGCGAGCGAGGTAGGGGGGGAAGGAACGAGCGAGGGAGGGAACGCAGCTCGGCTCGGACTCGCTCCCTGCACTCCTGCCGGTGCCTCCTACCGCCGCCTCTGGCCGGAGAGTCGCCGCCCGGGCCGCTGCTGTCGCCACCGATGCAGCCGGGAATGAATGCACAGCGGCGCCTCGCTTATCCGGAGGTCAAACATCCTTCTGCCTCGGGCATCCGGATCGGCGCCGGACCCGGAAGTGAACGCATGGAAAAAAAATAAAAAAGGAAAGCGTCTCTCCAGCGGCGGCGGCCCCCAAGCTCCCGCATCAGCGAAAAGAGCCGAGTAGAGCCGAAGATTACAGCGACCTGCTCGGATTGGCCGGCTCGCCGACCGGAAGAAAGGCTGCACGTTCATTGGCTGGCAAGGCCTATAAAAGCCAAGCCACTCCTCCATCCTCACCTCCGCACAAGCGGTGCGTGAGGGGGAGCGTGGAGTAATAGTGGATACGGGTACGTTTCTTTGGGCGAGGCTAGGAGAGGAGAGGCTTGGCCAGGTCTCTGGGGGAGAACTGGAAGAAAACGGTCCTATTATTAAGGACAGCTACTAAAAATTCCGCGGCTCGGGTGAGCAAAGAGCCTAAGAGCGCCATTTGGCCAAGTCAGGTTCTCGAGGCTTTGCCAAGCACAGCCCTCCAGGTGCAGAATTTTAGGGCCCTGGCCTAAGGCAGTGACCTCACCTGGTTGACATTTCCCCCCCCTTTTTTCTGACCTCAGTGCTACAGCAAGGATGCAGCTGCTTGGAACTATGAGTTGTGTGTGGCTCACGTTTGCATCCCATTTACGGTCTATCGAGAACTCCGTTTGTGAGCTCAGGTAATCAATCCTTGGAGCTGTATAACGTGATAGTTATTATTCAGTGTTGTAAATAAACCTCCTGAAGTTTCGAGAGGTCAAACATCACTCGGGTTATCAAGTTGTAGAACACAAAGTGGAACCGGTGTTTTCTCACTCCAGTTTGCAGTCCCATCTGCCCACGCAGAAAAGGCAGAAGATTCCATACTCTGTCTTTACAGATGGTTAAGTAGGATGAAGATATGGCACTGTGAAAAACCGCTATGGAAATCGATCCGCCATGAAGGCATTTGTAGAGGACTCTGAAAATATGTTTTTTAATTGTTAATTATTACCTAATATTACTTATGTCTAAAGTTCTTTCAAAAGTCAGACATTAAAATGTGCATGAAGAAAAATCACAGCCCATTTATCAAACATTTTTATGTTTTGATACACTGTATCAAGAAAGATGAGTCTCTCCACCTCTCTCTCACTCTCAGGAAAAACTTAAAAGTCTCCAATGAAACAAATGTACTTTAAAATCATGGAGGATTTATGTTTTTCTCCCTCCATACTGTACCAGACTGATGATAAGGTTAATGTGTAAACTTCAGAGGTGTAGTTATATGGAAAGATGCTGTTTTTGGTTTTGTTTTAATTACAATATGTTTTTAACACTTTTTTTGAACTCTCTTTTCACACTCTTTCCTAAACTGGAGGTGAAGTGACTGCTATTACTTGGTACAGATAATAAGAGTACTGCTTCTGTGTTTGCCACACCACCATCATTTTATTAGAAGCAACTAAGAATTTTGCCTGCTCAGACTAGAGAATAATTTGCCTATTCAAATTACATATCCCAAAGTTTCTCATCTATCCCAGGGTCCAATACCAGACAGGAAACAAAGTTAATCCTATCTCAATAAATGAAAGAAATGTCTGCAATACAGGGAACTATAAAAACTGTCATTGACAACCAGCAAACCATTTTATATTCTCTGCCTCAAAAAAACTCAGTTTAGATTAAGAACACCTCGTACCCATCTCTCCAAGTCCAATAAATGTTTAAGAAATGTAGTTATATAAATATATGATCAAATCACATGTTTAGATAGGGATAGGAATAAAGGTTTACATTTTTAACACTTAAGATTCTTATTAAACTTAGGCCTAGAAATTGCTATAGATTAAAACTGGCAAGTAACCTAGGTGGGAGGCCAATGAGATTTTCATATTATTCTTTTGTAAGAAAAATATGGTGATATGAAAATCGCTTACGTTAAGGAAAAGCCACAGGCATCTCAACCAGAACTCATTGTTTTGCAACATAATGTCTCAACATAAGCAGACGATCACAAATTTGATGTATATTATACATCAAATACAGCTAATTCTTGTTTCCTGTCATTGCCACTCTTCAAGTATTTATATTCTATTAATATTTTTCATTTTTCCAAAACAATGTCACATTTTCCCCTCAGAACTTTATTCTGTTCAATGTAGATCTCTGTTTATACAAGTAAATATTTGTTCCAATATTTAGGCATGCAACAACTATAATGATTTCCATGAAAAACAGGATGAAACAGCCAACCAAAGTTTTGCCCATATACTTCTATTAAAATGAGGGGGGGTTACTTCAAAATGATTTCAGTCTAAGACTACCATAAATTTCTTAGAAAAAAAATCAGGAATTATCAAGTGGGAGTTTGAGGGAAAAAAAGAAAGTAAAATTTTGGGGGGGCCTTAATTTCACATCTGAAACAGTATGAATATCCCAGTGTCTCCCTTACATGTTTTGATTTTCTCTTTCTCTTCCTCTCACTCTTCGCATGCTCACTTTGGTACCTAGCCCCACCTACACACACACACACACACACACACACACACACACACCCCATGGAGAGAGTGTAGAATTAAAGCCTTCAATTAAAGTTTTAAGTAGGAAAAGTATTCCATTTCCTTCTTTATCACACTTGAAGTTTTACTGCTTATTAAAAAAAAAAAAAGGGGGAAATGGCCAGCTTTACTCTCCACAAAATAACCCACATTCTTTCTCAAGCAAAGCACTTGTAGGGCATGAAAAGAAAATATATTGTTGGGGCACCTGGTTGCATCAGTCAGTTAAGCATCCAACTCCTGATTTCCACTCAGGGCATGATCTCAGGGTGCTTAGATCGGGAACCCGTGCTCAGCAGGGAGTCTGCTTGAGATTCTCTCTCTCCCTCTGCCTCTACCCCTCTCCCATGCATGCACTCTTTCTCAAACACTCTCTATATCTGAAATAAAATCTTTTTTTAAAAAAAAGCATTTTGTCAAGAAATTTTTAATAATTCCAAGTTCCTAGTGTATCCTTAAAGATTATGAGAGCACTAACACACAGGTTTGTGCTATAGTCATTTAGTTCCTACACCTCGTTCATACTATTAAAATAAGCCAAACTTGTTTTGCACAAATTGATCAAGAAATAACCCCCAGGGGCGCCTGGGTGGCACAGCGGTTAAGCGTCTGCCTTCGGCTCAGGGCGTGATCCCGGCGTTATGGGATCGAGCCCCACATCAGGCTCCTCTGCTATGAGCCTGCTTCTTCCTCTCCCACTCCCCCTGCTTGTGTTCCCTCTCTCGCTAGCTGTCTCTATCTCTGTCAAATAAATAAATAAAATCTTTAAAAAAAAAAAAAAAAAAGAAATAACCCCCAAATACAAACAGGCAGCAAAGATGAACCTAGCCTTCTACTTTAGTGCAATGTATCAACTATGTGGCCAATCTGGATGAGTTAAATAACATGCAGATATTTCCCAACTAACAATGTAACAACCAACACTCGAACAAGTTCCATTTATATTATTCCATCTGAGTCTGAAAATCCGGTGAAGTAATATAGTAGCTGTTATCATTTTTCCCTGTTAGGAATGAGGGATGATGGGCTCATAAAGGTTAATTCATTTGCCCAAGATCACACAAGAATTGATAACCTGTTGAATATAAAATACAAAATTATGAGATTAAGATTATTTGCAAAAACCTTTCAAAAAAAAAAAAACAGGAAACATTCATTCTCTTCTTCCAAATATTTTATTTAACTATAATGGTAAACCCAGGATGGTGATTTACTTATTGACAGAGGGTAGGGCCCAAGGCATTGGCAAACCACTTGTTCCTTTTTCAATATTATCCTTAAGGTAAACTACCCAGAAGAAAGATATAATTAAGAAAAAGTAAATGCTCAAGTAGAAGAAGGAAGGATACAAAATTGTATAATAGTAGCCAGAGCCTGGGAGCAGAGCAAAGTATTTTACTAAGACTGGGAAGATAACCTCTTACCTAGTCAAGCCTGCAGTCAAGGGGAGGGAAAGGAAGGATGCCAAGAGAAAGGGAGTCAAAGACAACAGCCAGGTACAAGAATCACAAAACTTTTCTAAAAGGCTTTATTGTGTTTTATAATAATAATCTTAAGTAATGTTTGGGGCGCCTGGGTGGCTCAGTTAGTTAAGCATCTGCCTTTGGCTCAGGTCATGATCCCCATATGAATTTGGTTTGGGGGAGGGGGACACAATTCAGTCTATATCACTCCTCGAAGGAATAATTTCTATGTATAACATACCATCTATAAATGAAAGAGAAGTTAAAGGTTAGACAGGATATTAGGGAAGACAACTTGTGGACAAATAATCTTAAAACTTCATACAGGAAAAGAATATATTCTTAAGAGAAAGAACTTCAGTAAAGAAAACTGCCTATAGAGGCAAGCTATAAACACCATGAAAAGTGTAAAAAAGTCTTGCCAAAAAAAAAAAAAAAAAAAAGGCTAAATGTCTAGCTAGGCAATTTAATTTTTGTTTTTTTCCATTAGGAGGCCTGAATTTTGGCAGCTTTTAAACAAATTTGACTATCTGAAGAATGTTTTATGATAAATGGAGAGTTAGAGTTAGCTAAAGCTGGGATTTTTTTTCCCTTTTTTTCTTTTTTGGTGTTGGTTTTAAGAACAGCTTGAATTCTGGGTAATATGTGAATCTAAGTTTTAGAGGTGGCTGAGATGGTTGTAATGATTGGCCCCTGCTCCACTTTCCATAGCTTGGTATTCTTTTGCTCCTACAGTTATATTTTCCAATAACTATCTCAGCAGCACATCCCAGTACATGAGCCAAATCTGACCAAGACTGAGTGTCTCGTCAACCAAAGTGTCTCGTCAACCTTCACCCATGGGAATTACACAGTCCTCCGGCTGAAGATTCAGAGTGCCACTCTGGCTAAGAGTATAGATTTCCAACTGTGCCACTTCCCTGTCTGCCCCCCCCCAATAATGTTTTCCCGTTTTATAGCCCTGAACTCCTCCTCTGGTGTCTTCTGGTTGAAACTATAGGCTTCCCCAGAACCCCATCCAAGGTGGAAAATTATTCTCCAGTCCCAGTTCTGACTACACCTTAGGACCCTGGCCAGGGTCCTGCCAGGATGGAACTTCTCCAAATACTGCACACTGACTGGGCTTACTGGATTACTATAACCGTCTTCTGGACAAGACCACATTGCTACCAAAGTTGTCTAAGTCATGTCTGACCTTCATGTGCCCTCTGGACAGGGGACAGAGGACTACCTTCTTGGGGTCAGCATCTGTGTCTAATTATGTTTCTTTAGTCTCTGTCATGCTTGGTCTTAATTTCATCCCTCTCTTCGCCAAGCAGTACTGCAAAATTCCTGACATATCTTCATCCTCCCACCTGTTCCTATTATGCTATTGTTGCCATGTCCGACTGAGCAAGATCACTCGGTCCACAGAAGTTAAAACTGACGTGGGAGGGTACCTTACTTAGAGCTTCACTTCCTTGTACTTCTCATCCTCCTTTCTAGTATAATCACAGGATTAGACTGCTGTTCAGTTTCTTCCTATCTTCCTTCTTGCACAATTTAAACCTTCTGAACCTCAGTTGGCTCATCTGTAAAATGAGTCAGTATTTCCTACATCACAGTGATATCAGGAAGATTAAATGCAATGATATATCTGTAATGCGCTTACCCCAATGTCTGGTGTAGTGGAAGCAGTAAATACATGTATGTTGTTAGATATCACGTGACCCTTAGGCACCTGCATTTTCTAATCCAACATGAACTGTAATACAAAGTGGAAAATATCAGGTCCCAGACAGGTCCCTAGCTTTATTTTTTTTTAAGATCTTATTTATTTACTTGGGGGCGTGGAGGAGGGGCAGAGAGAGAGAGAGAGGGAGAGACTCACAAGAAGACTCTGCCAACTCCCACCCCCTGCTGATGGGGGATCCCGACATGGGGTTTGATCCTACAACCCTGAGTTCATGACCTGAGCTGAAATCAAGAGTCAGAGGTTTAACCAACTGAGCCACCACGGCATCCCTCTTCCCTAGCTTTAAAAGTCTATCATCAATGGGATTTGTGTCTGGAGGCAAAACATTATCTAAATTTGCCTTGGGCCCTATTTCACTTGCTTCTACCATACATAGTTGGACATTTATGGTATAGTGGCTATCCAGCACCTGTTTATCCCCCAGGCTTACTTTTGATGAATTTTCTCCCTCTCCCTGTTGTCCCTGACCAGGGGCTCTGCCTTCCTATAAGTCTAGTTTTAGGTGGGAGAGGAGTAATGGGGAACACATTGCCTAAACAATGCCAAATGGATGCTCTCTCCTTGGGTTTGAATCTTGAGCAGAGGGACATGGAATCTAAAAACATTTGGAATGGCACCCCATTCCGAGAGCAGCACACACTTAACCACACTGCTCCTGCCATACGATAGTGGCTATGATCCTATATCCTAGCCTTTGGAGCATTTGGTTTTGTTTTTGGTTTTTTGGGTTTTTTTAAGATTTTATCCTTTGGGGCCCCAACTAGGACCTCCTTTCCTGTCAATTCTGCACGATCTCCCACCCCCAATTGCCCTTCACACAACTCTGTTTTGCCTGCATTCCCCAGTGTACATTTCTGTTGTTTGCAACTGAAGAACCTTGATCACTAGGCTTTCATGCTGGCTTTTGGCTCAGCTCAGTGCCATCTCCTACTTGTCTCCTTTCTTGTGTGGCCTGGTTCTGTGTCCACAGGAACACTTGAATTCCAAGCCGTGGTTCAGTCCTGCTTCACTTCTTTGGCGTCTCCCTAATATATATAATCCCTGTCTTGCTGCTGTTGTGAGGTTCCCTGGCTTTAGGCTCCTGTTCTCCTGCTGGACAAAGTCAGCCACACCCTGCTGAAGCTTTGTGTTTCAAGGCAGCTGCCTTCTTCAGTCACCAAGAGCCCTACCTCAGCTTCTGGCGGAAACCCTGCCAGTTGCAGACCTAACTAACCCTTTGGGCTGTGACTTCATGCTTTATGTTCCACCAGATATAACTGAGAAGAAACTTCAATCAAATGCCAATACTCACTGCTTTCTAGAACTGTGACTCTCATTCGTATTAGTGTATATTTGTCAATTTATATTCATGATCATAAAAGCCAATCTCTTCCTGTATTTCCTTTCCTTTCCATATATTACCTCTGTTCTTTTGATCTTGTTGACTCAAATCGGCAAAGACAAATCAGCTTGGTCTCTTTACAATGGAACACATTTTGTCTTCTGAAGTTACTACAGCTATTTCGGTACTTGGTGACAGAGTGGCCCTTGTTTTTGCAAGCTGCCTTATCAACTTAGTTCTGATCTTGGAATATTAAAGAGAATCGATGTGTGCAGTGTTTGGGCTACAGTCCAGGGCTGCAGTCCTCAGTTTCCTCCTGCATGCCTTTAAACCCGGCATTAATATCTTATCAGAAATCTATTGATGATGTTGAGTAGGCTACTGAGTCATGATCCAGGTTGCAGAAAAGAGAATAGAAGCTGGCTTTAGAATCATATCCAGATAACAGACAACCCAATTGTATGTGATTGTTATGGTAACTGTTCATAATAATAATAATAATAATAATAATTGTTGTTAGTACTAAACTCAATAGACGAAAACATTGTTCACAGCAATAGAAATAATTATCTGGCAGATATTAAGATGATTGGTCATTAGAGGGAAAGAAGTATGATTTTTATCCTGCGCATGTTAAATGATTTTTTAAAAAAGATTGTAATTCTAAGTGACTTTATTTTTTTTAAGATTTTCATTTATTCGACAGAGATAGAGACAGCCAGCGAGAGAGGGAACACAAGCAGGGGGAGTGGGAGAGGAAGAAGCAGGCTCACAGCGGAGGAGCCTGATGTGGGGCTCGATCCCACAACACCAGGATCATGCCCTGAGCCGAAGGCAGACGCTCAACCGCTGTGCCACCCATGCGCCCCTCTAAGTGACTTTAAAATACAGTGATTTGACCATATATTCCTCATGGGATATATCGTAAGGAAAAAAAATTACAAAAAAAAAAAAAAAGAGAGAGGTATGGTTTTCGTTTTGTGTTATTTTAGTTTTTGAGTAATCATGTTGCTGGTAGCAGTGTTGGTGTTGTTTTTCTGAGACTGTTATATATGTGCCGTGGGATAAAGCAAAATGAGTAATTGTGATGTATTTTAATCCTCCCATCCCTGGTGTTGATACAGACGGAAAAAAAAAAAAAAAAAAAAAAGGACCACTAAACAGTCTTGTATCCTGAATTTGAATTGGAAATTCAAATATACTTGACCAAGGTCACACACACACACAAATCATCAGGAACTCACATGTATTTTCTATAGATACTTTTTAGCTCAGTGCACCGAGTAGGCTCTGAAACAAGCCCAGCTCAGTTGTAATGAACACCTTGGGCCCCCATGCTTTACAAATAGCAGAACCTTTGGAAGAAAGACAAGCAGAAAATGGCATGCTCTTAGTTTCCAACTGAAGCTATAACAAATTACCAGAAATTTAGAGGCTTCAGATAACATACTTTTTCACATTACAGGTCTGGAGGTTGGAACTCCAAAATGGTTCTCACGGAGCTAAAATCTCAGTGTTAGCAAGGCTGTGTTCCTTCTGACGGCTTTCAAGGAGAATCCCTTTCTTTGTGTTTCCCAGATTCTAGAGGCTTCCTGCATTCTTTGGTTAGGCCCCTTTTCGTTTTTAAGGCCAGCATCAGCACATTGAATTCTGCTTCTCCCCTCACACTCCTCTGCTTCTCTCTCTCCTGTCTTCCTCTTGCACTCAGAAGAACTCCTGTGATTGCATTGAGTCCGCCGGCGATAATCCAGGATAATCTCCCTGTCTCAAAATTCTTGACTTAATCTTAAGGCAAAGCCCCTTTTGTCATATGAGATCATACAGTCACAGGTTCTGGGGATTAAGGTGTGGACGTCTTCGGGGGACATTATTCTGCCTTCCACTGGGACCAAGTGAAATAGAAGGGCTTGAGCATTTCATATGTTTTTAAATTTTTTTTTAATTTGAGGATAGGTGACACACAATGTTCCATTAGGTCACTGTGTTGTAATTCAGCTCCTCTGTACGTTATGCTGTGCTCATCACAGGTGTAGTATCTGGCAGCATATAGTACTTATTACAATATCATTGTAATATTATTGGCTATGCACCCTATGCTGTTCCTTTTATTCCTGTGACTTATTCATTCCACAACCAGAAGCTTCTTTTTTTTTTTAAAGATTTTATTTATTTATTCGACAGAGAGAGAGACAGCCAGTGAGACAAGGAACACAAGCAGGGGGAGTGGGAGAGGAAGAAGCGGGCTCATAGCAGAGGAGCCTGATGTGGGGCTCGATCCCGGAATGCCGGGATCACGCCCTGAGCCGAAGGCAGATGCTTAACCGCTGTGCCACCCAGGCGCCCCTCACAACCAGAAGCTTCTATACGTCCCACTCCCTCTCACCCATTTGCCCAAAGCTCTCCTCTGACATCCATCAGTTTGTTCTCTCTATATTTATTAGGCCTGATTCTGCTTTTTGTTTGCTTATTCATTTGTTTTGTTGAGTTTGAGTATTTTTTTTAAGATTTTATTTATTTATTTATTTGACAGAAAGAGGAAGAGAGAGAACACAGGCAGGGGGAGGGGCAGAGGGAGAGGGAGAAGCAGGCTCCCCGCTGAGCAGAGAGCCGGATGTGGGACTTGAACCCAGGACCATGGAATTATGACCTGAGCTGAAGACAGACGCTTAAGCAACTGAGCCACCCAGACACCCCAAGTATTTGTTTTTGAAAGGTAGATCCTAACCCCAGTTGCTGGAGGTAAGCACCCAATACTTCCAAACATCGCTCTTAGAATAATTTTGTCACTGTCGCTTGCAAGCCTTATGTAATAGTAACTAGGATAGAGTGAAATTAACAACTACTGAGTGCCTAAAGAAAGTCAGGTACTTGCTAGAAAACAGCTCTTTTAATTATCATAGATAGGTATAATTTTATTCTTTTCATAGATGAGAAAAGTTAAGACTCGGAGAGAGTTTAAGAAGAGTGTTCAGGTGGGGCGCCTGGGTGGCACAGCGGTTAAGCGTCTGCCTTCGGCTCAGGGCGTGATCCCAGCATTATGGGATCGAGCTCCACATCAGGCTCCTCTGCTATGAGCCTGCTTCTTCCTCTCCCACTCCCCCTGCTTGTGTTCCCTCTCTCGCTGGCTGTCTCTATCTCTGTCAAATAAATAAA
>NC_048220.1:14052944-14135917 GCF_002007445.2 Ailuropoda melanoleuca | reverse complement strand
AAAAAAAAAAAAAAAAAAAAGGACCACTAAACAGTCTTGTATCCTGAATTTGAATTGGAAATTCAAATATACTTGACCAAGGTCACACACACACACAAATCATCAGGAACTCACATGTATTTTCTATAGATACTTTTTAGCTCAGTGCACCGAGTAGGCTCTGAAACAAGCCCAGCTCAGTTGTAATGAACACCTTGGGCCCCCATGCTTTACAAATAGCAGAACCTTTGGAAGAAAGACAAGCAGAAAATGGCATGCTCTTAGTTTCCAACTGATGCTATAACAAATTACCAGAAATTTAGAGGCTTCAGATAACACACTTTTTCACATTACAGGTCTGGAGGTTGGAACTCCAAAATGGTTCTCACGGAGCTAAAATCTCAGTGCTAGCAAGGCTGTGTTCCTTCTGACGGCTTTCAAGGAGAATCCCTTTCTTTGTGTTTCCCAGATTCTAGAGGCTTCCTGCATTCTTTGGTTAGGCCCCTTTTCGTTTTTAAGGCCAGCATCAGCACATTGAATTCTGCTTCTCCCCTCACACTCCTCTGCTTCTCTCTCTCCTGTCTTCCTCTTGCACTCAGAAGAACTCCTGTGATTGCATTGAGTCCGCCGGCGATAATCCAGGATAATCTCCCTGTCTCAAAATTCTTGACTTAATCTTAAGGCAAAGCCCCTTTTGTCATATGAGATCATACAGTCACAGGTTCTGGGGATTAAGGTGTGGACGTCTTCGGGGGACATTATTCTGCCTTCCACTGGGACCAAGTGAAATAGAAGGGCTTGAGCATTTCATATGTTTTTAAATTTTTTTTTAATTTGAGGATAGGTGACACACAATGTTCCATTAGGTCACTGTGTTGTAATTCAGCTCCTCTGTACGTTATGCTGTGCTCATCACAGGTGTAGTATCTGGCAGCATATAGTACTTATTACAATATCATTGTAATATTATTGGCTATGCACCCTATGCTGTTCCTTTTATTCCTGTGACTTATTCATTCCACAACCAGAAGCTTCTTTTTTTTTTTAAAGATTTTATTTATTTATTCGACAGAGAGAGAGACAGCCAGTGAGACAAGGAACACAAGCAGGGGGAGTGGGAGAGGAAGAAGCGGGCTCATAGCAGAGGAGCCTGATGTGGGGCTCGATCCCGGAATGCCGGGATCACGCCCTGAGCCGAAGGCAGATGCTTAACCGCTGTGCCACCCAGGCGCCCCTCACAACCAGAAGCTTCTATACGTCCCACTCCCTCTCACCCATTTGCCCAAAGCTCTCCTCTGACATCCATCAGTTTGTTCTCTCTATATTTATTAGGCCTGATTCTGCTTTTTGTTTGCTTATTCATTTGTTTTGTTGAGTTTGAGTATTTTTTTTAAGATTTTATTTATTTATTTATTTGACAGAAAGAGGAAGAGAGAGAACACAGGCAGGGGGAGGGGCAGAGGGAGAGGGAGAAGCAGGCTCCCCGCTGAGCAGAGAGCCGGATGTGGGACTTGAACCCAGGACCATGGAATTATGACCTGAGCTGAAGACAGACGCTTAAGCAACTGAGCCACCCAGACACCCCAAGTATTTGTTTTTGAAAGGTAGATCCTAACCCCAGTTGCTGGAGGTAAGCACCCAATACTTCCAAACATCGCTCTTAGAATAATTTTGTCACTGTCGCTTGCAAGCCTTATGTAATAGTAACTAGGATAGAGTGAAATTAACAACTACTGAGTGCCTAAAGAAAGTCAGGTACTTGCTAGAAAACAGCTCTTTTAATTATCATAGATAGGTATAATTTTATTCTTTTCATAGATGAGAAAAGTTAAGACTCGGAGAGAGTTTAAGAAGAGTGTTCAGGTGGGGCGCCTGGGTGGCACAGCGGTTAAGCGTCTGCCTTCGGCTCAGGGCGTGATCCCAGCATTATGGGATCGAGCTCCACATCAGGCTCCTCTGCTATGAGCCTGCTTCTTCCTCTCCCACTCCCCCTGCTTGTGTTCCCTCTCTCGCTGGCTGTCTCTATCTCTGTCAAATAAATAAATAAAATCTTTAGGAAAAAAAAAAGAGTGTTCAGGTGACTCCACTAGTCAATGGCAGAGCTAGGATCTGAATACAGGGATATCTGACTCCAGAGTCCATGTATTTATGCTGCGGCTCCTGATGTAATAGGAGAGGTAAATAAGGAAACCTGGTGCATGCCATCCAGACTTAGGAATTACTTACGAAAACACTACTCCTCCAGATCGAAACTGGCAAAGGAATGAAGAAGGAGGGAAGGAAGAAGACAGGAAAGGAAAGAGGGATCCTAAATTAGTAATTTATACCAAGCTAATTTAGAGCAACTCTAAGTGCGTATCGGGGAGAGGGTCGGAGAAGGACAGGCAGAGGGAAAAGTAAGACCTTTTTCTATGCAAAGCTTAGAGAATTGTCGCATGTAGCACACTTGCAGGAAACAACACCAGTCAGAGAACTTGCTATGGTTTGTAGTCACAGTGCTTAATCAACTCTTCTTCCACATGTCAAGTCCCAAAGAATGATAGGTTCCTCAAACCAAAGAATCAATATTTACTTGTGTACAATTGGCTTCATGGTATAGTACATTGCTCTTTCCAGCCACGTATGTACACAATAGTTATGAATAATTAATTTTTGTAAACATTCTCCAACTCTCAACTGCTTAAAATTCTATATACCAGGTACTCTCTTCAACTAGTTTATCCTCAAGGACTCCATAGGAAGTTACAGTATTTGAAATTAGTGTTTGTTCGAACATGCCCTGGTTAGACTTGGCTTTGTAAGAGGATGTCAGTGTAATAAAGGGCCTGCCATTAATTAGCAAGAGAGGTTGTTTGTTTGGAAGTATAACTTTAAACTGCCTCGTTACATGATACTTACTGAAAATGAATCCGAAAAATATTTTTGGAGGATTTTCTAAAATATATTCAGTCCAATTACTAGAGATACTCTCTAATGTATCATTGTATTTAGGCAGATATATATGACCCATAGTATTTTGTGGTTCCTCCGCTGCCCCCCAAAACACACATTCATAGACTTGCTTTACCAAACCCTTCCTTTCTGTGCTGATGTGGCTTACGTCGAGGGACCTTATAAGGAACAGCCCTATGAAACTCATTATAGGAATTACTATAAGAATATGTTTAGAGATGACATTTGCTATATCATATCATGTCTTCCCCATGAGGACCCAAGGAACAAATTTCTTAGTTACAAACCCAGGAGGAGCCATGCTTCTTTTCAACAGCTAGTTTGGTTTCATCTTCAGATGTCATAAATCATTTAATTGACATGTCTACTTCTGATGCTAATTTCTAGGAAGCCTAGAACCAGCTTCGTAACCTGTTTCTAAATAGTTCATGTACCTTATGACATGCATGTGGGTTAACCAACTCTGGAATAATCTTGTTTTATAAATTCTTACACCTCCCTGCCCCTTCCTTTTATCTTGTTATACTGTAAGTATTTGCATGAACTGCAGAGTAACAATGAAGCAGGGTGTTGAATACACATGAACAAATGTTCTATTTGTCTATGTGGCACATTCCATGAAAATGATCAGTTTTTATCCTTTTCCAAATGTGGAGAGTGTATCTGGGCTAGTCTGACCTAGATATGCCACTCCTAAATCTCACACTAGGAGTTCCAGAGAGAACCTCAAGGAGACACGCATTCACATCTTCTGAAGCAGCTGAAACCGAGGTACAGGGAAACCTGTACGACTGTCAATTAAGACAAATGTGCTCTTAAATTAAAGTATTTTTCACAGATAAAACTGTATTTTCAAATCTAGTCCCAAAGAAAGAAGCAAGGGCAGGCAGGCATTCGCATAAGAAGATGCTCACATGGGCATTCTTTATATATTGCCTCAAGATGTGTAATAGCTGGAACTGATTTACTTGGCAGTGGCTAATGTTTCTCCCAACAACTATCACTAGAACCATCACTAGTGATTGAAAAACAGGTAGTGTAAGTACAAAATAACTCTCAACTCATTACACATTGAATAACTATAATCCGAATACTAATAATAGCACAGATAGCACTGAACATTTATTGAGTGCCTACCATACACCAAGTACTTATTTAATTTTCAGAACCCCAGTAAGTATGGACTTCTGTTAAGTCCATTTTGCAAGCGAGGTATGTAAAGGCAAGCCACTGGAGAATTCTAGAAAAGGCCTGACCTAAATCAATTTCCATTTGAAGAAGATCCCTCCCGTGGCTCTGATGGGACAAGGCTGTACAGTCAGCCATTTAGGAGATGATTCTAACAATGTCTGCACGGTGTGCTGGCCAGGACCAGAGAGGTAATAATGGGGGGACAGAGAGGTATTGGATTCAGAATATAATTAACATGTGTGTGTGTGTTATGGCACACCATTTTTCTTTCTCAAAGCCAATAGCCTTTCATTAGGCTAACTGAAGGTTATCTCATGTCAAGTGTTCAGAATCCGAAGTGCCCCTGTCATGCCAGTCCATGCTGAGGGTGAAGCCAGGGCCTTCTGTTCCTGATGATTTGATGCCTCCCTTGTGGGCTGCCTTCCAACGAAGGGTTGTGATTTTGTCATGGGGAGAATGAGGGAAAACTGCCTCCTTCCTTCCTCTGTTCCTTTTTGGCGGATGCCACGTCAGTTCTCCACTGAACAAACCGTCATAACCACTGTGTTGAGGAACACAGGGGAGCAAATGTTAGTGAGACCAAAACTCAGAAATAGCCTAAGAACCAAAACCTCTTGGTGATTTCTTGACTTTTCCTCTCTCCATGCCTCCCACCACCACTCCCCCCTGAATACAGTTTTCCCACTTAACGTAAACCACGCAGCAGGGGCTCTAACAGCCTGGAAAGTCTGAGGTGAAAACGTGAGAAACAGCTTTAATCTTTGTCGCATCTCAGCCAAAGGAACGTGACTCAAATGAGTTTCTCGTGGGTGACCAAATCTATGCTGTTGAAAGACAAGATGTGTCTCCGAATGATCTAGCAGGGTGTTGTAGGCACTCCGGCTCTGCCAGAGTTCTAATTCTTACCCTTTTCTTGCTTCAAACGTATTTCCTCCCTTTATGATCTCTCCATTGTGGTCTCACTAATATGAGTTTCCCATATATCTCTCTACTGTCTGCAAGGAGATTATATGTTTTATGGATTCTCTAATGTGGTGTGAGACTGCCACCGTGTCATTGGGCAAGCCCTAACACAATTCAGGAGGGGGTGGGCAGTCACAAAGGGTGTCACTCAAAGTTTGTAGCTGTCCACGTTCTAAACGTATGTGTGCGTGGTATAATATGCCTTTACAATGTATACATATAATACATGTTATATGGCATATATATGTGTATAATATATAAATGTGTTTATGTATATTACATATAATGGAAAGATAGGTGTTTTGTTGTGGAGTATGGTTGTTTTCATATTACCCATCAACCACCACCACCTCAGCCCATACATACTTTTGGTGACATTAACTCCATATATGAGCAAACAAATTGAACCACATTAACCTCCAAAAACATCCTGGACCCATGTCCTTTTCAGAGTTCAGTTTTGTTGCTCTCTGGTGAAGTAAATGGTTTTTTCTACCTTTAATTCCTTCCCTTTTTACAAACTATAGACTCCCAGATCATTTTAAACAGATCTCAGATTGGATTATGAGGACTGGCTTCATAAAATCATTGGAAGTAAAGTGCAGGAAGTGAAGGGTACCTTTGTTTTTGAAAGGGAGGTCAGATCTGAGTGTCATGAAATAAATTCCACTTTAATCCCACTTCTAGAACCTGAGCTAATCCCAAGGTCACTCTTTGTTTCAAATCACCTTCACCTTGGGCCTCTCTACGTTAGAACAAAGTCCCTATGATCATTTCTCCCTAACCTTTTTAGTTACCTTTCCTGTTCCCCACACCAACCCACTTCAATACACACACAAGCCACCCCATTAACCAGAATGATGTGAGCTTCTCAGGTGACCCTTGACCAAAGTTAGTTCTCTAAATATCTTCGAGGTTAGGAGTAAGAACAGCTTCCTGCAATTACCAATCTCTAGACATCACCTTCCCTATCTTACCTGCCAGATCTTATAATACTTTAATTTTTTTTAATGCCTTCAGTAAATCACCTGTGTTTCAAGGCAGCTTTGCCTTTGGCACAATTCCTAGCCTTCTTTTGATATTATAGTTTCTCCTGAGCTATTCACCACCTAAGTATCTGGTCCTATTTTATTGTTCTCTGGTTGCTTGGGAATACTTTACCCATTACTCGAGCAGCAGTTCACACTCTACACCCTTCTCCAACCCAGATTTCCCAATCCAAACCAAATTAGCTTGTATGCCCAACTTAGTGTACTTTTACCTCTGAAACATGACATAGTAGAAGTTTCCTGAAGTTAGCAATGGAAGACCTAAGTTTACGCATTCCATCATTGGTGTGTAACCTTGGACAAGACACTAAATTCATTTGAGCCTCAGTTACCACACCCATAAAATGAGACTGGTACTAAAACCTGCTTTCCAGGACTTTTGTAAAGATCAAACAGCACCAACCATGTTGAGAGGTCTGTAAACTACACACGACTATACATAGGCAATCCTCATACGTAGGCAAACCTCAAACAGACTTTCTGGGTACATTTCTCTATCTCACAGTGGCCTAATGATGATTGTAGCAGACTAGTTAAGAAGTTATTTTAAAAGAGGTAGGACCTTCCTCAGTTCCTCCTCTCAAATCACAAATGTAAGAGACCACTTACTCCACCAATGTGAGTTAAATCCGGTGGTATGGCGGTCAGTGATTTGCAGAATTGGTTCATTTCCATGGTGTAAATATTCCCACCATGGCCAATGTCAAGCTACCAATGTGGTATCAACCATCTTACAAAATTCCTTGTTGTTGGGCAATTGGCTGTCTAGCACAACACTGTTTCAATCTGCCTTGTTACCATACTAAGAATTCCTCTTGGTAACAACAGAGGTCCTACCAAAAAAAAAAAATTCTGAGTATTGATACTCGCCAAGAGTAGCTTTTTTCCTTTATTCTTTATCACTTAGAAATCACAAAATACACTTCTCTATAATAATATCCTGTTTGATAGCGAAACTCTTGCAAATAAAGACCTCCTTTATTTTCCTCATTAGCAAAATTGTTCTTTGATGCTCAGGATACCATTTCATTTTAATTTAATTAACTCTCAAGGGTTTAAAGACCATGGAGCACGTTTTGAAAAATTAACAGATAACACAATGACTATGAAAAAGTTGAAATCATAATCACACTTACCATACCTATTAAATTAGTACCAACTACAAAATATTTCCTAATAATATGTATTTTTTAAATATTAACTATGGTCTCTGCATTTTAGATACTGGATATTGAAGTATCCCTTTGTGTTTGCTTTGTCTTTCACGGGCTGACGGTTCTCTGATGGTTGATGTTATAACAAGATGATCACCATGGAGAGATTGCATTGGCAATATGCCCACCGCTCCAAATGCACACATGCTTCTGAGAATTGATGTGGTTTCCACTGACTCTTGGAGGTGGGAGTGCCAGGGGAATTCTGGCTGACTCAGACCATTTCCAAACTGAAGGGCTGTTAGGCATGTAATTTCTGGTCTGCTTGCATGTTTGAATTAACTTCACTGCATTCTCATACATTAATTTATTATTGATGTTATTGTTTTGGGATCCTTACTGCCATCTTAGACCTACCCCTTGATTAGACTTAAACCCTTAAAGAACTTTCTATAGACAATGGATGAACTAGGGAAGATTACAACCTCAGAACTAAGTTCAAATGGAAATCATATTGCCACATTGCAATGAAAACCGTATTGATACACCGAGCCTTTTGGCATACCATCAGACATAGGTTTATCTATTTATGGTCTGAGCTGTTCTAATATTCATCTTATACAGAAAAAAAGAATGTGAACACAAATTGATATTTTCATTTATTTCCTTTTGGCTCTCTTCCAGTCTACACCAAGGGGGACAACAGAGATTAAGGTATCTTATAAATCATCATACCAAAAAAAATTCATGTTTGAAGGTTGCTTATAGGAAGCCTTTTGAAACTGTGCTGAAAGGAGCATTGGACAGGTGATACTTAATGTATCTTGGAATGATTTATATTTTACCTTCCTCATAATGACTTTAATTATTGTAAAAAGGATACAGTTGGCAGTGTAGAAAACTTAACGTCCCAGTATATTGTACCACAATTTGGTTCAGCACAAACATGGAAAATAGATGTGTATGGCCAAGGTCTTCTTATAATTTATGTTTTTATTAAAAATTATATTTTCTTGGGACACCTGGGTGGCTCAGTTGGTTAAGCACAATCCCATGGCTCCATCCCAGGACCCTTAGATCATGACCTGAGCCAAAGGCAGATGCTTAACCGACTGAGCCATGTAAGCATCCCTGGATGGATCATTTGTATAAAATTGTCTCAGATTATTTTATTCTGTACACATTTTTCAGTGTCTGAAATTAGAGCAATAAGGTGTATACACTTGTAACCAACTTCCTTTTAACTGTCCTAAATTTACAAACTCTAAGCTTCAGTATATAAAGCTGACTTTTGGTCCTTCTAATTGAAATTTCTATTGAAATAATTATAGATTCACATGCATTTATAAGATATAATACAGAGAGATCCCTTGCACACAGTTTACCCCAATGATAACATTTTGCTAAATTACAGGATAGTATCACAACCAGAATATTGGCATTAATACAACCCACCAATTTTATTCAGATTTCCCCTGTTTTACTGGTACTCAGTTGGGTGCATATGTGAATTTCTATACAATATTGTCACTTGTGTAGGTTCATATATCCACCACGCTTGTGATAACTACACTACAAGGATCCCTCCTTTCTTTTTATTTTTTAATTTTTTTTGAAGATTTACTTATTTCTTTATTTGACAGAGAGAGAACAGGGGAAGGGGTAGAGGGGGAGGGAGAGAGAATCCCCAAGCTGAATCCCTGCTGAATGCAATGCCTGATGGGAGTGGGAGGGGGCACTCAATTCCAGGACCCTGACATCATGACTTGAGCCAAAATCAAGTGTCAGAACAATTTGAGGAGAATTGACATCTTTACTCAATTGAGACTTCCATTCTATGAATATGATATGTCTCTCCAGTTGGTTATGTCTTCTTTGATTTTTTTTGTGCGCATTTTAGAATTTTTAGCATTTTAGAATTTTCAGCATACAGATTCTGTACATGACTTCTTACGTGCATATCTCAGTATTCCCTTTTCTTTGGAGGAATTATTAATGGTAATTCCATTAATAATTGTGTTTTCTGCATATTCATTGTTAGTATATAGAATATTTTTGATTTTTGTGTGTTGGTCTTATACTCTTGGATCTTGCAGAAACTCCCTTAATAGTTTGTGGGGGTTTATTTTGTAAATTTCTTGGGATTTTCTGTGTAGGACAATCATGTCATCTGCCAATAGAGATCATTTTATTTCTTCCTTTCCAAAATGTATGCCTTTTATTTCTTTTTCTTGCCTTATCACAGTGGTTAGAACTTCCAGTGCTATATTAAGATGGTGAGAGTGGATGTCCTTACCTGGACATTTGTCTTCCACCATTAAGGTAGGATATTAATTACAGGTTTTCTATCGATACTCTTTATCAGGTTGTGTTAATTACCTGCTCTTCCTAATTTGCTGGAGGTTTTGATCATAAACAGGTACTAGATTTTGCAGGCAATTGCTTTTTCTGCATCAACTGCTATGATGTTATGATTTTTCTTCTTTAGCCTATTGATATGGTAGATTACGTGGATTAATTTTGGAATATTTTACCAGTCCTGTAAAAGTGGAATAAATGCCTCTTGATCATGGTGTATAATTTTTAAGCACATTGTTAGAATTGGTTTGCTAATATTTGTATTGAAGATTTTTGCATCATAGGAAATATTAGTCTGTACATTTGCTGCGTCCTTGGTTTTTAGTGCTGACTTTGGTTTTGGTATCAGGGCAATACTAGCCTCATAAAATAAGTTGGAAAGCATCGTCTCCTCTTCTATTATCTGGAAAAGATTGTGTAAAATTGGCATTAATTCATCTTTAAAAGGGTACCCATACTGGTCACTCCCCACCTGACGTCCTCCTGCTGCCCTGGGTGTTTCTGAATGAGGGAGGAGAGTTTCAGGCCTGTGGGGACAAGGAGGTCCCCTAGATCAGGCTACTGGGTCACTCCTGCTAGCTTTGCCTATCTATCTCAGTATCTGTCAATGGAAAAGAATTGAAAAGGAGAGTCTCAGACCCAGCAGAGAAAAATAGTACCCCTCTGGTCTCTTATTTCCAGCAATGTTCCCAATCCATCCCCCTTTACTGGTGGTATCAGGTTCATTTGATGTTGTTAGAGGGACTCCAGTGTAATCTAGGGAAAGGAATGAGCCCACTCGAGGGGCCTTCAATCGCTAGGTTGAAAGTTAAAAAACCCTGGGTCTGGGTGGCCTTCCTCTGTTGGGTAGAAGTACATGAGACTCCTTGAGATTATTGTTGTTCCTACAGTCCTGGGGTCCCAAACCACCTTTCTTCTTAACACATTTTACATTTCTCCTTTGTCTTTTTCACCATTTCCAAGGTTTATAGTTATACTTAGCAGGAAGAAGCAGGGAAAAAGAGGTCTACACCACCTTGACTCGTTTGGAAATGACCTTCACTTTTAATCATAGATGCACAAGGACTGACTCAGTTCCAAAAGGTCTTGAATTACTTGAATTCTGCATAAGTGGACAAGGATTTACTATGAAGACAAGGAAGACTAGGAGACAGAACCATTCATCATTGGAATTGACCTCCAGCTGATACAGCACAAATGAACAAAGAGGAAAAAGCAAACCAACAACATGAAACAGGAAAAAAGCTCTTTTCTTTGTAATAGCTGCTGGCCAGCTTGTCTTTTCTTGGTATTTACCTCTCTGCTTCATGTTTTCAATGTAAAGCAAAGTTGTTTATGTCTGATGTTGTGTGATGTGGACTGTGAAAAATTTGTGAAACTTGCAGGGCAGAAATAGTGTTCAATCAAACAGGAGATTCCAAAAGTTTAGCTCAAACTCTTGGGCAAGCACAGAGCATTTTAACATCCATCAGCCATAAATTAAATAAGATATGAGGATGGTGATTAGCAGTAACATGTATTTATTCCTTCTGTTATTACCTTATCTTCCTTCTTTTCTTTTTCAATTATCATTTGTTGAAAAACCATCTTGCTTCCTTAAGAAGCGTTACATGGATATTATTTCTGACCTGGTAGAGAAGCTATTTTAATTCCACACACTCATTATTGATTAACTTCTGCCTGTGAAAGTGAAACCACATACTATTTATTGGAACTCCTTTTTGAGTAGGCCAACACTGGAGATCCTGAAAGAGCGTCGCACATCCTTTTGCTCAAGTGGCTTGCATTGAAATAACAGAAAATTATTTTAGGTACAGCTTGTGTCCTGTGTTTGTTGATTTTGAAACCAGCCTAATTACCACGTTGGTGATATTTTCTAAATTCTTTATTGATGCATTCTTTTTTTTTTTTAGAGTAAAATATATTTATTATATTGCTAAAGAAAAGTATTTCTTAAACAAGACATATAAAGCACAAATCCATAGAAAAGATTGTTATTTTACATAACAAATTAAAATTAAAAATTCCTCATGACAAAAGGCACCATAAACCAAGTTCATAGATACGTCAAAGTTATTTACAATGTAACTGATTTAGAGCTATACTCAGAATATATAAACAAATCCAAAATCAATATAAATAATCCAGTAGAAAAGCAGGATATTACACAAAAAGGTAGTTTATAGAAGAAGAAACCTGGATAGCCAATATCATAGAGTGATTCATCCTTGTGGATTCTCAGTACAAATTAAAACAAGGAAATACCATTTCATATTGATTCAACTGGCAAAACTGAATGCGTCCGATGGCCTATGGGAATGTACAGCCACATCTGAGAGAAATTTGACAATACCTATTCAAGATGTACAAACCATAGTTCTCAGCAATTATACTTCCACATATATTCACTGTGGAAAATCCAACACAAGTCCACAATGCATCATATGTAAGGAGGATAATTTTAGCATACATTTCAAGCAAAAAACTAGGAAGAATTTTTCATTTATGGAGAAATGAATGAATAAGCTACTGATGATGCTTATGCAAAGGGGAATATTTTAAAGTAATTAAAATATACTGATTCAGGGAAACCCAAAACATAACACTGAATGAACAGAGTAACATCAAAAACTATGGACAGAACAATAGTATTTATGAAAAATTGTAACTGTAAACAAGCACCCTCTATTTTTATGACTATATATGTGGTAAAAGTATAGAATCACATTCGAATATAAAACATTATTGATGCATTCTAACTTACTTTTTTAAAGAGATTTATTTGAGAGAGAGAGCACTCATGTGGGGGGCACAGGGCAGAGGGAGAGGGGGAGACGATCTCAAGCAGACTCCCTACTAAGCACGGAGCCTGATGCAGGGCTTGATCTCAAGACCCTGGGATCATGACCTGAGATGTAACCAAGAGTCAACTGACTGAGCCATCCAGGTGTCCTGCATTCTAACTTTTAAGGACGATCCACCTACTTTAGGGTTGGTGCCCCCAAGTGCAAAGAATGACATAGCAGAAGAAAATGACTATGATCAACTTTGCAAAGTTACACGATGCACATAGTTGTTATAATACCTAATTCAGTGTAATGCTAGTGTAGGAAGTACTTTAGATAGAATCATAACAATATACTAGGTAGTATTCCCCAAACTATCAAGGAAAAAATCTAACTCACTACGAAAGCCAACTGAATTTTAAGTAATATTTACTGATGAGTATTACTACTCTTAAGAAAATGCTTATAATAGCAACTGTATTTGGGCTCTAAAAATAGTACTCTTCCATTCCAAAAACACTAGCAGCAGCAGAGTTTCAACTGGAAATCTTGAAAAGAATGCTTCTGTGTTACAGAATATCTACAGATTCTTTAGAACTGTGTTGAATTTACTTAAATAGAATATGTTTGAAGTTGTGCTGTACTTACTTCAGAATTCTTCTGAATCACAGAAGAGAAGAATCTTTATATTCTTAAATGATACCAAGAGAAACCCTAACAGTTATAGGAATCGTGAAGAATTGAAAAGCACGGTTAAAACCTATCTAACATTGATACTTTGCTATTTGTAAGTTTCTTTCTTTCTTTCTTTCTTTCTTTCTTTCTTTCTTTCTTTTCTTTTCTTTTCTTTTCTTTTTTTTTTTTTTAAAGATTTGTATATTAGAGAGAGGTGGGGAGAGGGGCAGAGGGAGAGGAAGAAAATCTCAGGCAGACTTCTCACTGAGCATGAACCCTGATGCAGAGCTTGATCTCAAAACCCTGAGATCATGACCTGATCCAAAACCAAGAGCCTAATGCTAAACTGACCGAGGCACCGAGGTGCCCCAGTTTGTAAGTTTCTAAAGTAATTATGATACTGCTTTATTTATTATAGTACACATTACTATATTCAGGTAACTTAGCATTATAGTCAAATTTCTATATTCATGAATGAACTTTTTAAATTCTGGGTAACCTATTATTCCAGAAGAAAGAACCCAGTCTGTTTGCTTACATTTTTTTAGTGATAGCCAAGGACTTACTGAAAGACTAACATATACCAGTTAGTAGTTTGTGAACTCGTTGAGAGCAGGGATCCAGTCTTATTTATATGCATAGACCTAAAACTTGTTTCCATGTCTTAAATATAACAGTATAATGGGTATTCACCATGTGTTTGCTAAATTAATTTTTGTAAAGGAACTATCATTTCTGGAAGTAATATTTATATACCCAGCATTGCACTAGACCATAATCTTCACAAAACCTGCAAGAAATTCATGTATTGGTTAGCAATCTTTTGGTGGCAAGTAACAGAACATACACCAAGCCCAGCTTAGGTAACAAAAAGAATTTACCAGCTTGTATAACTAAAGAGTCCGGAGGTAGGTGAGGTTTTAGGTATAGTTTCAAGACTGCTCTGGCTGAATTTCTCTATAGTTTTCTTAGTTCTGCTTTGTGTGTCAAATTCAATTTTGGCTGACTTCCTTCTGGTAGTATAATGGCTACAGTCATTCCAAGACTCACGTCAACACATGGCACCATGTATCAGGATAGAGAGTATCTCTTTGAGCAGAAGGGTTAGCACATATCCCAGAACCCCCCCACCAAATGTCTCTCCATACAGCTTTAGCCTACATCAGATGAAATGATTGGCTTGCTCCCATTACAGTCAACTCTTAGAGTTAAGATTGGGTTTAATCCTTGCCAAACTTCCACTAGCTGGGAAATACAGGATTTTCCTAAGACAGCAGACAACAGAACTGAATGCTGGATAGGTAATCAACCCTGACCACTAGACTTCTTGTTAGCCCCAGTTAGTCTCAGAGAGTTTAAGCCTTGTGTGAGGGGGAGAGTGGTTTAGAATTGGATTCTAATTCTGAAGCTTCCGTTCTTTTCACTTCAAATTTCATCAAGTATTTGGAGAAGCTAACAGACAGCATAAAACATCATCCTTGTCCTAGCTTTGGAAAACTAAAACTAAAATAGTTCTTTTTCTAAAAAAGGTTTATTTATTTGAGAGAGAGAGAGTGAGTGGGGGAAGGGCAGAGGGAGACAGAGAATCTCAAGCAGACTCCCCACTGAGCATGGAGCTTGACAGGGGCCTCAATCTCACGCCCCTGAGATCATGGCCTGAGCCAAAATCAAGAGTCAGCCACTTACCTGACTGAGCTACCCAGGCGCCCCTAAAACTAAAATAGTTCTAAAATCCTAAAAAGAAATATGATTTAAATCGAATGTCTTTTCCACCCCGTCCCCTAATTCTCGCCATCCTACTTCCACCTTCCCCAATACATTGGAATCTTTCCTGTCTTTCCAACCCCAGCCAAGCGCTCTCATACTTTCAAGGCAGTGGTCCATGCTCCAAAATGATGTCCCTCATTGACCATCTATGTCTTTAGGTGTTAGATGAAACAATTCAACATTAATAATAACAATGCATTACCACTTTCAGGGGATATTTGCAACATCTATCATGATACTTGGTGGACACAACCCCTCACACTCCTTGCCCCCAAGAAGCTCTCCAGGAACAATTTCAAGGGGAAGAGATACCAAAACGTGGGTGAGAATTTTGTTGCAGACAAACCTTCCCAGAATCCCTGGGCTTAAACTCTGGAAGTGATTGTTTCCCTTACCTCCATGAATGAGTTTCCTGGCATGCCAAATTGTCTCTTCTCCAGAAGCATAGCCTTTCCCCCAATAATATTGTGTTCTTCCTAAAGTACTCCCACTGGAACCTCTTCTTGTCCCACTCCCATACATTTTCAAGCACTTCTGTATATTTAAAAATTGTTATTTGATTGATTTTTTGTGTGTGTGATGGCGAATACATTTTCAATCGTTCTTTTCTCTACTGCACTTACCTTAATAATAATTATCCTCACTTAGAAAAGACTTCCAGATTCAAATTGCCTTCGAATATGAATTTATTCTCCCCACCCCTTCAAAACAAATAGGTTTCACTTTCTTAAAGCCTTTAAACACAACAGGAACCGATATGAGAAGACTGACTGAAAGCACAGTGTGCCTAAAAAGCCTGGAAATTCAGCTTTTTAAGAATGATACATTTTGGAATTTACCTATTAAAATGTCATCTAGTTAACTCTTAGTCACGTAAAGCCAACCACAATTGAATTCTGAATTCAGGAACCTGGAATGGAGTTGAGTGGTACAATTTTGTTTAGGTCCCAGTGGCTTTGGGGGAAAAGGGAAGTGACAGTATCTCAAACCAGCAACGTGTGCCTGGCCAGATCTGGTTTGGGCGGGTGAGAGCTGGATCAAAAATTCTTTAGGACTCTTTTAAGCGAGCCAGAATTAGAGAATGGGTTTTAGGTTACTGACCCTGGCTTTAATGCATATGGGATGACAAGAAGTCTATGTTTAATTGTCTCACCCTCATAAGCTTTATGAATGTTTTCCCCTGCACTGCAATCACAAGCATGTTTGCCGCTTGGCTGCCTGCACATAGGACATCCCTTCCCGCCCACTACCCACGCATAGAAATACTGCTCTTTCAATATTCTAAGCTGTTCAGCCACTTCAGAATCAACCCACACACAGTAGCTGTTAAAGTACTTATTATGTCCTCCTTAGAATCTGATATGTTAAATTCTGTTGTTTTTCCTAATTGAACGCAACATTCTACATATTTACAGACCTTTTGCCTAAATTGGATTTTTAAAGACCCTTAATGATCTTTGCAAGACAATGTCACAATTGTTAGAAATTTGAGTAATTCTGAGTGCTAGCAGAATGGGGTTTCTTTTAAGACAAAAACAAAACAAGTGGTATTATATAAGCCAGGGAATTTCAGCTTATGGGTGGCAATTCACTTGGACATAACCGTTTAAACTGAAATTAACTAACTTCTGGGTGTGGTTCTGTCTGCCAACATTGGAGAGCATTCCCCACACTCATAATGTGACCGCACACTGGGGGTGGGGAACATGGGGTGTAGGTGGTAGCCGTGGGGGGAGATTCGGTGTTCCCATTAAGAGCTCCTGCTCACTGCTACTGGCTGAATATAAAGTATTTTCCCTGCCCACTCAAAAACAGACAAGGCCAGCCTGAAACAGAGAATTGCAACTGGGTTGTAGTTAATGTTGGAATAACAAGGCAGAAGTTGGGAATACAGGCTAAGAGTTTTAAAATTGATACAAAAAAAGGCAATTTGACACTCTCGTTTGTTTGCATGACTCGTGTGAAATTTGATTATTGATTCTTTTTATTATCAAGGCAGCAATCCTAGAGCTGGTTTTTTTGCACATGTAATACTTAATTGCTATTTTTATATCAAAGTGATGTTAAGAAAGCCTGGGTGGGCTGAACCCTGACTCTCCATCTTTCATGAAACAAACATGTATTGAGCACCTTCTAAGAGTCAGTCACAGTGCTGTGTTCAGGGAGATAACAACATTAGAAAAGCAAGAAAGATCCCTATATTTGAGGAGATCTGTCTAGTGTGAAGGAAGACAATTCAGCAAATAATAAACATCTAGTGTAATAAATTTTATAACTGAGACGTGTGCTCCAGCAAAGACTGACCCACAGCAAAGATGATTCAGTAGGCTGGAGTGAACACTGGTGTCAAGATGAGAGGGGTGTTTAAAGGGGATCAGTGTTTCAGGGGTCAGGTTAAGGATGGGTAATGTCCTGTTATGATACCTTGAGTTCTGTATGTAATCTTGTAATATAGGGGTGAGGATAATGAATCCTCAAATAATGTGGCCCTCTGTGTATCTTTCTTTCCCATATCAAGATCCCTAGGTCCCCACGGGGCTCTGCTCTAAGGCCAATCCTGTATTCATTTGAAAAGGATTTAAGGATTCCCAATCCAGCTACCTGTGAACATCCTACTTCAGGACAAAGTGGACTTAAACAGGTTGGTTATAGCTATGAGAAGCAAGTTTAAGAGGAGGGGCAGAGAGCTAGACCCTCACTGAGAGCACTCAGAGAAAAGAACGTTCCTATCTATGGAGTGCTAACTCTGCTGTCATCTAATTTAAACTTATAGGTTTAAGTGAAGGCTCAGGGAGGTGCAGTAACCTAAAATCACACTGGCAACGTTAGAGCTGAGGTTCTAACAGTTTCTGGGACCTCAAAGGTGCAGTGGGCCCATTCTAACCAGTCAGGCAGAGAGTTACTTGAAGAGAGAATGACATTTTTGTCATTTTGTTCATTGTTTCCTCCGCTGTTCAAGGGTTTTTTATTTTGATGTCATCCCAATAGTTTATTTTTGCCTGAGGAGACATCTAGAAAGAAGTTGCGGAGGCCAGTGTCAAAGAGGTTACTGCCTGTGTTCTTTTCCAGGATTTGTATGATTTCAGGTCTCACATTGAGCTCTTTAATCCATTTTGAATTTATTTTTGTGTATGGTGTAAGAAACTAGTCCATTTTCATTCTTTGGCATGTTGCTGTCCATTTATCCCAACACTATCTGTTGAAGAGACATTCTTTTATCCATTGGATATTCTTTCTTGCTTTGATGAATGGACAAAGAAGATGTGGTATATATACACACAATGGAATATTACTCAGCCATAAAAATTAACGATATCTTGCCATTTGCAATGACAGGGATGGAGCTAGAGAGTATTATGCTAAGTGAAATAAGTCAATCAGAGAAAGACAAATCCCATATGATTTCACTCATATGTGGAATTCAAGGAACAAAGCAACTGAGCAAAGGGGGGAAAAGAGAGAGAGAAGCAAACCAAGAAAGACACTCTGAACTCTAGAGAACAAATTGATGGTTACCAGCAGGGAGGTGGGAGGGGGGATGGGGAAAATGGGTCATGGGTATTAAGGAGGGCATTTGGGGTTTTTGTTTTGTTTTGTTTTTTATGTTAGTCACCATATAGTACATCACTAGTTTTTGATGTAGTGTTCCATGATTCCTTGTTTGAGTATAACACCCACTGCACCATGCAATACGTGTAAGGAGGGCATTTGCTGTGATGAGCCTCGTATGTTGTAGAGAAGTGTAGAATCAGTAAATTGTACACCTGAACCTAATATTACACTGTATGCTTACTAACTGGAATTTAAATAAAAACTTTAAAAAATAAAAATAATAAATAAAACACTAATATCTAATGAGGAAAAAAAGAGAGCGAGAATAACATTGCATCCTGTTTCTTAAACTGAACGGCAGGTACATTGGAGGTCATTATTTGATATTTCTTAAAACTTTACATAAATTACCCTTAGGATTTTCTAGCTAGTCAATATTTACTAAGATGAATTTAAAAGGTAGAATTAAATGGAAACACTGGATAAGCCAGAACTGTATAAAGAGGTGTTTCTGATTTAAAAAAAAAAAATAGAGAACATTTGGCAGATAGTCAGTTGGCATGAGCAGGATCCTGCCAGGAATATCAGAAGTGTTCTGATGGAAGCAGCACGAGCGGCATGGTGCTGGAAAATCTAGAAGCAATCAGACTGAGAGCTCCAGGGAATTTTCTGGTAGAGAACAGGGCAGCAGGCACGCCACCGGAAGTGGAGAAAAACACGCAAGCCTATCGAAAAGCACATCTGGGTTTTATTTCTTCTCAGATCCAAGAAATAAGATAAAGTCACAGTCGTTAGGACTGGGATCTCAGAAACAGGATGGAGGGCCTCAGAAGCAGGCAGAGCCTATGCTAGAACTCAACCACGAGGCATAGCTTAACCCGAGTACGAGCTCAGTGCACAGTCCGCTCAGAGCTGAACTAGAANAGATTTTATTTTATTTATTTGACAGAGATAGAGACAGCCAGTGAGAGAGGGAACACAAGCAGGGGGAGTGGGAGAGGAAGAAGCAGGCTCATAGCAGAGGAGCCTGATGTGGGGCTCGATCCCATAACGCCGGGATCACGCCCTGAACCGAAGGCAGACACTCAACCGCTGTGCCACCCAGGCGCCCCTGAACTAGAATTTTAAAATCCTTTTTTTTGGGGGGGGGGTGATCCTATAGTGGAAAGGGTGGGGAAGAATTGAGGACTGTATCAAGAGTCTGGGGCTATGAGGGTATGGGGACAGACAATGATTATGACACGTCCTAAAATGTGAGGGGGAGAACAATACTGCCCATAGGGGATCTGTTGGGTTTTTTTCCTGCCCTTCTGGTAATAGTTTCCTATTTCCTTTTGAGACCCCTCCCCATCCCCCATGAATAAAGTCATAGCTGTATGTCCATCAAAGAACCTTGCCCAGTCTAGGTCCAGCTAGGCAAATTGTACTCCCTCAGCATTTGAATCTCAAAGGAAAGACAGAAGGGACAACAAATAATTGATACTGTTTCAGTCCTGAGTCTGGACTTCAGTGGACACCCAGATCACCAACAGTGTTCTGATTCCAGTCCTTGCTGAGGTCTGTGTCTTCAGCATTTCCTGGATTTTGGAAATATCTATGTCCCTCTAGTGAATTACTTCCATTTATATTAGCTAACGTCATTTCTGTTGCCTGCAACCGAGGTAGCGTAAGTGATGGAGCATTGAAGATGACAGCAAGATTCCGGTTCTTTTCCGAATCAGCTTTCCCAAAGGTAGAGTCCAGATCAATGTCCCTGCAGTTTAAAGAGCCCCCAAAGCTGCCCTCTATCTGCAGAATGATATTTCTTTAGGAGCTTACCAAAGCCGGCGGACTCTCCATCTCACCTCCTCCCTCCCCACTTTCTGACAGCTAAAGAATACATTCTCCTAAGTCCAAAAATGCTTAAGGCTTGACCTAGTTCTCTATGATTCCTTTAAAATTTAAAACATTTCTAAGTTCATAGGTTTGCTAAATATTTTTTTCATGCTCAAAGTTTGAAAGGAACGCCAGATCTAAAATAAATGCAATATCATACATTTTTTTCTAATACTGAAACGGAGTGAAAATTATTGTGAACAGGTAAAGATTTTTACCTTAAATTAGATCAGGCTAAACATGGCCATTTTATTTATAAATGTGACCAGGAAAATGACACTTATAAAAAAATGAAGAGGAAAATTATTCTTTTTACGTCCATAATGAAAGATTTTTTTTAAATCACACCATTTAAGAATTTACAGACTTGTACAGACAAGATAATTTTCTTCCACGTCTTTGATTCAATCACAACATTTTCATTACAAAAACTCGGAAAGCCATAAATGGGGAAGAGAGAACAATAAGCCTAGAACTACAAAGAGGAAACTGAAGTTATTCATAATCATTCTCAGGGCAATCAATACAGTATTGATTTTCTATTCTTGCTACTCTTGCAGTCATGTCCTTGGCTTGAAACTCAACCTAAGCTAGGAAATATCAGCAAATGAAGCAACTCCAACCTAAGGAAATGGAAAGAGAAAACAAGACAGCAAAGTCTGGATCTACTTCAGAGATGAAAATAACAGTCTGCTATCAGTTAATTCTGCTGGTCAGGAAACGGTGCCAAGGTGACCCAGGCTAAGAGTAAGACCCGTGTGAACTTCAGGTTTCACGTTGATCTACAGCGAAAGACTACACCAGTATCCTAATGGGAGCACATTTAGTCTCAAGGGGAAGTGATGGAGAGTGCCCAGGTCTGGATGGATTCACATCACCACTCCTACAAAATCTACTCCAAGTTCATGCCCCACTGACCATGAGTCAATAGCATTATGAGGACAAGAGGAAAAGCAGAAACTCATTCAAATTTAAAAGGAATTGATCAAATTGGAAAAATTTTAAGCTATCATGCATTAAAGCACAAAGCATTTAAGAAGCCCTGGGGAAATTCATTCCAGAAGTGGAGCACAGTAATTTCTTACAAAATGGAACATGTTGAGGCCTAAGTTGAGCAATTCACAGATAAAGATCAAAGCCCACATTTTCAACTGGGAAACCTGGATTCAAAATAAAGGAACACCAAATCATAGAGCTTTGCTTGGTAAGTGTAAGTTCAGTAGCTTTTGAGCAATTCAATAAAAATCACTTTCCAAGGACACATCTATGTTTGTTTTCTTGATCTTATAATATTGTTTTTCATCATTGTTAATCAAATCCAAGAGCGCATGCGCGCACAAACACATATACACACGGAGCTAACATGGCAGAAGATGAACTTCGTGTGCCTCTAAATCACCAAAGCAGTTGTAAGACATCTGCTTTTAAATACTTCTTTTCTTTAGTTTCTTTTATAAAACACAGTTTCTGGGAAACATTTACTGTGTATCAAGGCTTACATCCAAAAGAGGCCACAATTATTTGACATCAAAGGTACTAAGATGGACTATTTAAATAATCGTCAAAGAACTTTTCAAAATAGAAACCTGAAAAGATCATTCAGTTTTCTGGAGTGCAACATTTGGAACATGAGTCATGGTTCATTTTCCCAAAGCAAAGTTTCTCGTAACCACATAGGAAATGTATATCTTGTTGCAAATGGTAGAAAAGCCAACCTAGGAAAGGCTCGAGATCCAACTTGGCATGGAAAGGGTGTAATCCATGTCAAAAAGGAAAAAGCCAACAGCACCACACCCAAACAGAAATCTGCCTATCCATATGGGTGGTTCCCTCTATTCCAGCATGCTCACCCTCTTGTCAAGCACCTCTTTTCAGAACCTTCCAGACTGGTGACAGAATGATTTCCTGAACTACGCCTACATTGACTTCCTTCTGCCAAAGCATGGAATAAGCCTGACAGTTCTTTTCCCTCCAGCCCACCTCTCCTGCATGCATGAAAAACAAAGACAAAAAACACCCTAAGCTTTGTAGGCGCATACATTTTAATGAATTACAATAACTCTCCTTTTCTAACATTGAGTGATAGCTAGTTATTCAGATATTTTTCCATGCTGGAGTTTTATAAATTCATGGAATTAATGGAGCTGGAAGTTACTTAATAATTCACTGAATCCAATTCTTCATTTATTGATGAGGAAATTCTGCCCTGGAGCCAGAGGATTGGTTGTGATTCCCTTCTCCTCCAAAATGATTCCTTTTTGCCACATTTGTGATTCCATTGGCATTGATTTTTATTGTCTCATTGTACACACTGGAATCAGTCTTTTTGTCTGGGTAGCGAATAAAACAAAAAAACAAAAGCTTTAGCTCAAAACCGTACAATTGAGTCTGCAAATTCCACAGATATATTGCTTGTCCAAAACACATTTGAATGACTAAGTAGCAGACCCTCATTAATGTACAAAGCAAATGCCTTGTGTCCATTTTTTTTGAATTAGGCTATGGTCCATTAAAACACATGATAATAATTAGATGTCAAATCTTCCAGGCACCCCAGAATATACCATCCTTTGAAGTTAAACAGTTACTTAATGGGAATCCAGGCAATCCAACACTCTTTGTTAGGCGTCATTTGATACTAATACTCTGAGAAGAAATTGGTAAGATGAGTGACTACAGGGAAATTTCTTTTTTTTTTTTTAAGATTTTATTTATTTATTCCACAGAGACAGAGACAGCCAGCGAGAGAGGGAACACAAGCAGGGGGAGTGGGAGAGGAAGAAGCAGGCTCCTAGCGAAGGAGCCTGATGTGGGGCTCGATTCCACAACGCCGGGATCACGCCTACAGGGAAATTTCTATCCATAGATCCTGATGGGAATGTGGAGAGCCTGGGACTGGTTATCTGGTATGCTTGGACTTAAAATAAGAGTAAGCAAGTATTAAGGCATGCTGCTCTGGCAACCTTTTCATTCAGATTGAATCAAATTATCATCTGGAATGAAATACCCATTGAAGATAAGACTTTGGACAACCACACGGCTAATGCCATAAGACAATATGCAGGGCATGAGTTGAGGGATTGCATATCCAGTGTCTCCTGGATATTTTATGCTTCTTACCCCAGCATAATTTTCTTTGGCATACCCATGTCATGCTCCAAAGTGTCCCAGTGTGGACCATGAATCTCAGGCTCAAACTAGGTTAAGGAGATTGAGGGAAATTGGATGGAATAATTGTTTCAGTTGGTTCCAAAAAGCTCAAGGTTAGTGAAGGACAAAAAACGCCTATAGCAGTGCTTACCAAAAATAAATAAATAAATAAATAAATAAATAAATACACACACACACACACACACACACACACACACACACAACCTTTTATCTCTTTAAGTTTCTGGCCAAAATAAAATATAGAATTTGATCCAGTGGATTACTGTGTAGTATCAATGGAATCCACAGCTCTTCTCAGTCTCTCGTGTGATAATTAGAGCAGTGATTGAAAAAGACTGAATCTGTAAGGATAGGAATAAAGATATTTAGAAGGAATAGAATGTCTCAAAGGGTCATCTCTCCTCTTTGGAGAAGTCTGCAGCTGCTTTGCTTGAAGTGCCTGTTAAGAGCCTTACCTGAGGAAGTTATCAAGCCAGGGAAATTTGAGTCTGTGTGCCTGACCTCCACCGACCCTGATAGTCTCCAGGCCTATAATTAGAGTCCCTGGAGAAGAGCCCCTGGAGGTTCTGTTTGATTTCTGTAACAACAGCAACACCCCTCTGGGCTTGGAGAGGCCTGTTTTCAGTTCCCACAACGATCACAGCTTTTCACCTAATGCTCAGACCGGAGTCTGTACACACGCATCCCTAGCACATTGGGAAGAGGCAGGATACGCTGAAGAAAGCATCCTGTAATATGCTAGCATGTTCTGTGATTTTCCTTCCAGCTTTCCACCAGGGAAAAGGTTCATTTACCAGATTGACAGTGCAGTGGGGAAAGGCAAATACCCAGACCTCCGAGGGATTGTTGGACGTTGGCTCTGAGCTTAACACTGATTTCCGGGAATGCCGAGAGACATTTAGTGGGGTTCAGCGGTTAGAGTGGAGGTGGGAAGAGATCCCGTAGTGACTAGAGTCGTGAACCCAGTCCAGCTTATAGAGGCTCAGTGGGTTCCGGATCATATCTGATGATGACTTTCCTGGTTCCTGGGTGCATTACCAGTACAGACAACCTCAGCAAATACCAAATCCCCACACTGGATGCCTGACTCCCTGAAGCACAAGCTTGTGTCTGTCTTTCCAGCATAATTATTAACAGTCCTCCTCTTCACTCTCAAAAATGTACTGGTTTTAGGGACGCCTGGGTGGCTCAGTCGGTTAAGTGTCTGCATTTGGCTAGGGTCATGATCCCAGGGTCCTGGAATAGAGGCCCGAATTGGGGCTCTATATTCTGCTTCTCCCTCTCCCTCCGACCCTCACCCCTGCTCATGCTCTCTCTCTCTCTACTGTCTCTCTCTGAAATTAATTAATTAATTAAATCTTTTTAAAAATGTATTGGTTTTAATGATATATTATATGGTTACCTTGCTATTGTGGTAGAAAGGACCAAGGAAAACCCTTATAGCTCCCTCTGCCCATCAGAAAATAAATCGAAAGCCACCCCATATCCTCAGGAGGAGGCTGGGAAAGGTGGGGTGGAAATACAGAGTTAAAGTCTACCTTCCAAGACTTAGAAGATGCAGAGGTAGCTGGCTTGACCTATGCAGAAATCACCAGAGTCCCCCGCATGTTTCATAAACACCCCTACCCAGTTGATTATCATTAGCTGAATCCATTTTCCAAATTCTAGTAGCCGATCCAGATGTAATTTCTTTACTGGAGTAAAAAAGAACAGTTTTCGGTTTACATCAGTTGGCCTCACCAATGCTATTTCAATAAAGAATCTCAGAAGGTTCTTTTCACTTGGCAGGAGCACTTGTTTACTTATCTGGTCTCAGGAATACAGTAGCTCTTGAAACGTGGGCCACAATTTGGCCAAAGGGTACCTGATAGTTTCATCATTTCATGGGGCTTCATGCTAATCTAATACATTATTGTTCCCTGCTGAACATACCCAGTAACAGAAAGTAGCAATGACTTCTCACCTGTCTGAAGTCCGTGGGGATATCCTTGTCAATATGAAGGACAAGTTAATATAACTTGTATCTGACAGCGATAGAGAAAAAGGCATAACACTCGATGAGCCTCATTGAATTTTGGAACTAACATATACTATAGGTGTGCTTCTTTGATTCACTTAGAGGGTGGCCCGAATGGCTGCAAATTTTGAGTGAGACCGGGGATCTGAGAAGGCTGGGAAATGAAAGCTTCACGGCAGGCAGCTCTGCTATTTGACCTTTATGACCTAGTGAATCTAACCGAACTCAAAAGTCCCACCGCAGATTGGAACACTGTCTAAACCCAATGAGAATTCCAATAAACAGGGGGTTCAGGTCATGATCTCAGGGTCCTGGGATGGAGCCCCACGTCAGGTTCCCTCCTTGATAGGAAGTCTGCTTCTCCCTCTTCCTCCCCCCCGCCCCGCCCCTGCTCATGCACTCTCTCTTTCACTCTCTCTCTCAAATAAAAAGTAAATTCTTATAAAAAAAAAAAAAGGAAAGAAAGAAAGTTCCAATAAACAAATCACAGTAGAGGCCCATAGGATATTTGAGCATAAGCACATCCTCTTTGATGAGTAATAATTCTCCTTTTGAGAAACAGCTTTTGGCTTGCGTTCATTTCCTGGTAGGGGTTGAATACCGGTCCTGAGAACTCCATTCATGAACCTCCCATTGTAAATGAGATGTTTGTAATAAAACTGGACACCCCTTGAGGTCCTCTGTGCCTGCGATGAGCTCATAAACCAAGAGGTGACCCTGAATAGAACCTGTGCGTGGGCTCAGCTATTCAGACCTCCCCTCACCAAGGCTGGCCTGTCGCTACTCAGCGTCCAACTTGACATTGGCAGGAAGCAGACTTGAGCCTCCAGTGTGGGACCCAACTCTCGCGAGACCAAAATGGTGCTTGGCGGCAAACTGATTTCTTCACGGAATAGGCACTTACTTTGGATTTGGATTGGCTTTTCCTGACTGCCATACACCTGCAAGCAGCACAGTCTATAAATCTCCTGAACACTTGACTCATTCACAACTTCTCTTTCAAAACATTGCTTTTAATATTTTATTTTTTAGTGAGATAAGGCATTGTACTGATGCCCGTGGGATCACAGGTCACATGTGTGCCATCACTTGAAAGCAGTTTGCCTTAGATACCAGCAGAATGCCTACTGACTATTCAGTTATGTGGTCAGGGAACAACATCGTGCCAGTCTGGGGTGGTAACGGGTAGATATGGTATGTTCTCTGAACCACAGAGAAATAGTCATATAATATATGGGTCTGAGAACAAATGGGTGGATCCTCTCACTATTAAACCCAGTGGCACCTCTCACTCTTAAATCTAATGATACACTTTTCTTTCCTTCGTGGGGTTCTGCTGAGTACTCCAAGATTTCTTCTGCCAGTTAAACAATTATGGTTCCATGAAACCAGAAACAACTACCTCCACTTAGCCGCTTGGGACTCCTCATGCCATTGGGAAGCAAACTCAGAAGAAGGTTATAATCATGTCTGCCACATAGAACGTATGCTCTTTTCATTATGGAATCATATACATGTCATGTCAAATATTTCTGGACTTAAGGTAGCCCAATGTCTTGTTCTAATAAAATCAGTGTATTGTAACAATTTTCTGACAGATGTCCATAAAACACCTGGAAGACGGATCATCTTTTCCTAATTTACACATAGAGGAGGCAGCCCTGCTTACCGTGATGGTCACGGGATCGAATCTATCGAGGGTGATCAAGCCCCATGTTGGGCTCCGCGCTCAATGGGGAGTCTGCTTGAGATTCTCTCTCTCCCTCTGCCCTTCCTTCCTCAAATAAATAAATAAATCTTTAAAAATATATAAGATAAATTCCTCAGATAAATTACTATGAATGATTTTCAGATGACTCCCATTTCTCAAGAGATACATCCAAGAGAGTCTTGGTCATGTGCCTGAATGGAAACCTCCAGGAGGAGAAAGATGGCTTACTTGACTACGGTGACTTCTGTACCAGAAGGGATTATGCAGGGGAGGAGTCTATCCAAATAATAAGGGGACTGAGGTGTCGGCAGCCCTTCTTTAACCCCACAAAAAGGCAATAAAAAAACAACTATCTAACACTCCTCTAATAAGTATCTGGCCTGTGTATAACAAGATTAAATCAACCTACAAGTAAAATAAACAGCAAGATTGTTTTAAACAAATCTATGGTGCTGGAAAAGCAATTTATATTTAAAACAACTTTGTTTCAAGACAACACGGTTCCTGCAGTGCAAAAGAATTTTGACAACTCCTTATAATTGACTGAAATGAGATTTAACTTTTGGGGGTCAGAATATCATGTAATGCTAACAAATGCAGTGACAAGTTGACTGTCCTATTTCCTTATGATACAGGAGGTGACCAGTTGTGTGAGTTTTTCTTGAATATAATCCCAGGAAATCTGTTTATTTGTCTAGATTCCACTGGGGGACTCAGGATACATGGCAAGGTCTTGCCTGCAGAAGCCTGAGAGGACAAGGAGGCTGAGCGGGGCAAGGTAAGATGCTTCCCTTAAGCAGCCAGAAGCAGCATAATCAAGGGGTGACTATCAATCATGATGAAGGAGGGGCGCCAACCACAAAGAAAAAGTTATGAATGAGGTCAGCTGTTGGGAAAGTGGAAATAAATCTGAAAGCAGAAGGTTTAGGGGGAAAGCTTTCTGCCTAGAGTTCATACAAGATGCCAGCGTTGCTGTGTGATATGGGTACAGCCCAGAAAATGCTGAGGCCACGCAGGACCAGGTACTAGTCAGGAATCTTCTGGGCCAGAGCAGGGAGGCTGAATTTTAGGTGGCAGCTTATCATGGTAAAGCCTCTTGAGCTCAGCCTGGGCACAGTAATTAACAAACCAGGTGGACCGCAGAGTCCGGTACACATTCACCTCCTCCAGTCCCCATAACACAGTCGCTGGGAGGCAGAACTCTGTCACTGGGGGATGCCTCCCATATCCCTTTCTGGCTCACTCAGCTACCTACGCCTGTGAAGAAGAAAGGTGATCCCCCGCCTCTTCAAGTAACACGAGAACTCTCAGCACTCCTTCCACCTTTATGTGGAGAAAGAACTGGGCTGCTTACACGTCACGGGTTTCCCTCCACACCTAGCAGTTCGTCTTCCTCTTACATGTTTGACAGATTAGAAATCATTCTAAGACGTATGATGTTGTTGGCTTTACATGGTTGAAATAGCTTCAAAATTCTCAAGAGAAAGCACAATAGTTCTGGTGGGCAATGCTATTTATGGCGTATCAATGCAAAATTCCAACAATTCACTGGAGAAGAGTAAGGATCCCAAATTCAGACCAGGTAGGCAAAATGTGTAGTAACTTGAAATAAATGAGTGCTATTGTTTTGGAAAGCTCTAAACAAAAGTATTTATTTTTTTATTTTTTAAAAGATTATTTAATTTGAGAGAAAGAGAGTGAGTGGAGGGGAGAGGCAGAGAAAGGGTGAGAGAGGGGGGAGAGAGAAAATCTCAAACAGACTCTCTGCTGAGCATGGAGCCCTGTGTGGGGCTCGATCTCACAACCCTGAGACCATGACCTGAGCTGAAACAAGTCGGTTGCTTAACCCACCGAGCCACCAAGATGCTCCTAAACAAAATTGTTTAAGCAAAATTCAAGAACAGGGCACCTGGATGGCTCAGTCAGTAGAGCATGCAATTCTTGATCTCAAGGTTGTGGGTTCAAGCCCCAAGTTGGGTGTAGAGATTACTTAAAAATACAATTTAAAAAAATTTGGGAATAGCTTTATACAAATGGTATCAGACCTTAAAGCCAAAGTTATTTTCTGTAAAGTGATTTCTGAATTCTAAAACAGCTTACATTTTTCTAGTTTGCCATAGATTCATAAAGACCTTTTTTTAAAAAAGATTTTATGTATGTATTTATTTATTTATTTATTTGAGAGAAAAAGAGAGAGAGAGAGAGAGAACAAGCAGGAGGGGCAGAGGGAAAGGGAGAGAGCACTGAGCTCAGAGCCTGATACCCGGACTCGATCCCACCACCCTGAGATCATGACCTGAGCCAAAACCAAGAGTCAGACACTTAACGGACTGAGCCACCCAGGCACCCCAATTCATAAAAACCTTTAAGACCCAACCATTTAATGTTTGATAAAAGCATTATGTTTAATTCTGTATTTCCATGGTGTGATTTTATATTTTGTTAACATGTTCTCATTAAAAAGTTAGCTGCAGTTGAAGGTAACAAGTAGGCCAAATTAAAAATAAAGGAACCCTTTATCGAAATGTCATTACATGAAAAAGGAAAGACATTACCAACTTTTAAACATAATGTAAACGGCAAAGGACAAAAACATTTTTTCAACATAACAATAATTGATACTTTATATAGTCAGTTCATATGTACTGTCAATGAACAAAAGAGACTACAATTTTTGCCCCCATGGAACTTACATTATGATTATCTCTGAATTCTTCCTTCCCTGTATTCCTAAAATTTACAAGCTCTCAAACTGTGCCATACTGATTACTGCATGATTTCTCAAATTTATTCTTTTTTTTCTTTTCCCCTAACCACTGGCTTGATCTAAACTTTCATAACTGCTTTAAATGTTTATTTATGACCACGTAATCCATACATTCATTATTTTAAAGTATTATTAAATAGTAAACATTAAAAAGTATTCTAGCAGTGAAATATGTCTCTCCCACACTTGTCTGTCCTCCCTCCCTTTTCCCAGAGGCAACCCCTCTTACCAGTTTTTTTGTATATCTGTATAGATATACTATTTATTTGTATTTTATACAAACGGTAACATAATATGTACTCAATTCTATATGTTGGTTTTTAAAGTTAATATATTTGGAGGTTCTTTCTATATTAACCATACTAGCCTCATTTTTTTTTATTGTATGGTTAATGGACAGATACCAACTCACAATTTGCTTGAGTAGTCCACTATTGTATTAGTCAGGATAGACTAGGTTATATTACAGAAACAAATAATCCCACAAATCTCAATGGTTTATTTCTTACTTACAGAATGTCTGTTGAGGTTCTGGGCAACTGTCCAGGGCAAATGCCTTTCCATATGGCTACTCAGTGATCATTTGTTCGCATTTCCACCGTCCTATAGCTGTACCATCTGGGTCAAGTGGACTCCTTAGTTGATGATGCAGCAGAAGAGAGAGTTTTGGCCCAGAAGTAAACCTCCATTGCTTCAGCCTAAAACAGATGCACACTCTTCATGCCATCAATTCTCCAGAATTTATCTCATGGCCTCGCATCACTGCGATGACAGTAAGGAAGTAAAATTCTCCCATGTGCCCGAAGGAGAGGAGCGCTGTCCATGCAATTAACTACAGGTTCTTTGAAAAACTATATTTGACAACCATGTGATTGGTCTGAACCCTCTTAAGGAAATACTTCACATACCTTTCATGTTTAAGAAATAAATGTTAGCTAGCCAGCTTTAATAGAGTACTCAAATCCATTGATTGCAGAGCCAATCAATGAACAGTGTTTTGCCAGTGTAAAATGGTTTAGTCAATGACACCATCACAATCATCGTTATGTTATCACTACATTTTTCAGAGAAGACAAAGGGAGAAAATAAATGGCAAGTGTTTGAAGAATCATTTTAATAGTGGTTTGGTTCATAAATGAGTAAATTACAAAGGCTTTCAGAGATTGACAGCAATAAGAAAGATGAATGAGTATGCCCGTGTTTGTAACAGCATCCTTCACAATAGGCAAAGTGTGGAAGCAACCTAAGTGTCCATCAGTAGATGAATGGGTAAACAAGATATGGTCTATCCATACAATAGGGTATTATTCAGCCTTAAAAAGGCAGGAAAATCCTGACACGTGTTACAACATGGATGAACCTCACATGAACTCCTAGATGAACATGGATGAGGACATCGCACTAAGTGAAATCAGCCAGTCCTAAAAAGGCAACTGCTATATGACATATGAAGTACCTAGAATAGTCAAATTCAAAGAGACAGAGAGTAGACTGCTGGCTGCCAGGGGCTGGAGGCGGGGAGACGTAGAGGGAACCGAGAGTTAGTGTTTAATAGGTACAGAGTTTCCGTTTTGCAAGATGAAAAGAGTTCTGGAGGTGGGTGATTGCACAACAGCGAGAATGTACCTAATGCCACCAAATCGGATGCTTTAAAATGGTCACGACGGTAACTTTTATGTTGTGCTATTTTAGCCCAGAGAAAGAAAGAAAGAAAGAAAGAAAGAAAGAAAGAAAGAAAGAAAGAAAGAAAAGCAAGCAAGCTAATGAGAAAATACCTTTAGCAAATGGCTGCAAAAATTTGGGAGAAAACTCTGAATGGCTCTGGATCCTTAAAGGAACGTAGGAAGCAGTTGACCTGATAGCAGTGAACGTGCAAGCTAGAAAGCCATTGCGGTCCGAGAACAAGAAATATGAGTTAATGATTTGGAATGTAAAACAGTTTCAGGTGATAGTGATGAGGTCTAGGATCTGGCCCTGGGAGCAAGCAGGTGGGTGAGGTGGGGTGATGGAAAAACTCATGGGAACATTTGCATGTCAAAGAACCAAGAAGACAGAATGTTGGAAGGGACATCCATCTGGATGTGTCAATCACCCGTGAGGCTGGCAGAGCATGAAATCAAGAGGAAGACTGTGAGCCAGGGGTCAAAGTCTATGAGTGAGCAAATAGTTAAGAGATGGTATCTTTTTCGATCAGCATTCCTAGACTATGTTTAATCTCTAGATATCCAGCATGCACCGAGTGAGCTCATGGAAGGGGCTTGGGTAGATGAGAATGACAGCTAGCTGAGAGGAGAAATGTGGGCATCCCATGGACTTTGCAAGTCTGCAAGAGCAGCACATTCCTTCCCTGTGCACAATCTGTACAGGAAAGCACATTACAATCAGAAGCTATTTAGTGAACATGGAATGAGAGGGCCGTGGTGGTTGAGAGGGGAGGAGAGACAATTGTAATGTCTAAATGCTTAATGACATCACCCTATAATAACCTGATTTTTCAGCATCTGAGCTGTGGGCACTTGCCACAGGGATTGGGTCAAGCAGCTGTAGGGCTAGACTATCCCCTCCTCACTGGACATGCTGAGTGGGTATAGCCAAGTTTGTTTTGTTTTGTTTTTTTTTCCTCTGACGTCTCCTTTTTTCTAAGCACTCATGCTGACTACCCAACTTTTGTTGACTCCTTTCTTCCCGTAGAAAAACAATAGCATTGATTGATGGATAACTGGTAACAATAGGATGGAGACATTCTGCTTCTGGAAATTAGGTTGGCATTTGCTGTGGGCTGAATGTTTGTGTCTCCCCCAAAATTACATGTTGTAGTTCTATTCCCCTTTATGATGGCATTTGGAGGGGGTTCTCCAGGATGTGATCAAGACCCTTAGGAAAAGAGAAAGAGACACGGGATCTCTGAGTGTGCGCACCCAGGAAAGGCCAGGCGAGGACAAAACCAGAAGAGGACCCTCTCCAAGAATCTGACCTCGCAGGCATCCCGGTTTCGGACTTCCAGCCTCCAGAACAGTGAGAAAGAAATGTTTGCTGTTTAAGCCATCCAGCGTGCGGTACTTGTTGTAGCAGTCAGAACTAACTGAGACAGCATGTTTCTGATATCATTTATCGGTGTCACTTCCAGTAGAGGCTAAGAGCAATGTATTTGCCTTACTTCGTAGCAGCCTGATTATCATTTTGTCACCTTTAGCTTCTTAAAATTTCGGATGCTTGGGCTGGCCTGTTGGCCATAAGATTATTTATCAAATGATTCTTTCATTCATTCATTCATTTTGGTGAGCCTTCCAAGTGAAAGGCATTTTCATAGTTACTTTATGCATTAAGATTCCTAAGAATCCTAAAGTGAGCTGGGTCCATCATGGAGGGACCTGAATTCCCAACATAATGATCTCTGATCTGGAGCAGGGACCACTCTAAGGAAAATGGGTTCTTGGTCTCCACTCTGGAGGAATTGCATTTTACATGGGCAATTGCCCAATTTGGAAAGGCCATTTTATTTACTGAGTCTTACTTTTCATTGAATACTTAGAGAGGTGATGTAACACTGTCAGGTTTCTAGAGAACCATTTAGAGTAGTATCACATTAGGAGAAAATAGTCTGTGGTATCGTAAGTATGAAAAGACTTTTCATTTACTTAACTCCAAAATTTCAATTTATTTTCCCTTTGATAGTGGATAGCCCATTAAACATGTAGACGAATAAGAATGTTGATACGTATGTATCATGCCAAATTACTTAGATTTGGATTTTTAAGCTTAAAAACCACATTTCCCTTATAGGAACAGTCTGTATCAATTACTGAATCATTAGAAAATACAAGAGATGAAAGTGAAGAAATTCAGTGAAGTGCGGGTAAATGGAGGGAGTAAGTATGACTCTCTTAAGGCAGCCAAATGCCTCGTCATCTAATTAGCGACCTGCATGAATGGATGAACAAGATTCCCACTGTCCCTACCTACTGTCCAGCAAAACCACAGCCAAGAGAACGGGCTTGGGGAAATCATCAGGGAAAGAAGACGATGTTGAGCTTGACTCTAGTCTGGCATGGTGAGGAGACATGAGAGGTGTAGAATAAGTGGGGGGCCCCCACAGAGCCCCTCCATCCCCATGAGGGGGCGGGGTGGGGTCTGCCAGCCTTGTGGGCCACAGGTGAAATACCACGACTCTTATAATTTAAATAAAAATAAAAAATCGGGGCCTCTGGGTGGCTCAGCTATTAAGCGTCTGCCTTCGGCTCAGGTCATGATCCCAGGGTCCTGGGGTCAAGCCCTGCATAGGGCTCCCTGCTCGGTGGGAAGCCTGCTTCTCCCTTTCACGCTCCCATTGCTTGTGTTCCCTCTCTCGCTGTCTCTCTCTGTCAAATAAATAAATAAAATCTTAAATAAATAAATAAATAAATAAAAATAAAAAATTGAAAAAAACCCAAAATACAACAGAATATAAACAAGCAAAAATCAACTAGGCAAGAGCTACCCCTCCATTCTCATACACGTTTAACATGTAGTTACATGTCTTTCCAAAATAATTGGTTCTCTGGTTGTGTCTCTTTTCAGACACTTGTTATGTGTCACGAAATAGGTTTTTTCATAGATGCAAACAGACACGCCATAGTCGGTCACTTGCTATTTTTCTGGATTGTGAAGCACTTTTTATGTTGATACATAGAGATCCGTATCTCTGGGTAACAACTTTATGGTATCTCCTTGTACACATATAACATGTTTAATTATTACTCAAAAAATGTACATGTCGGTTTTTTCCAAATTTTTCACTCTTTTTAAGTAACTCTGCCGTGAACATCCTCATACCTATCCTTTTTGCATTTCATCCTTTGAACTAAATATCTAGACATGGAATTTTTCCCAAGCATATAGTTTCTCTGCTTATAGTCAGACTGTATAGAGTTTGTTCTGTTTTACTCTCTGACTCCAATTACATAAGAGTGCAGATTTTTCTATCAAGAGGCATTATTGCCCTCTTTTTTTTTTTTCCTGCCACCTGACAGACAAAAATCGATAATAATGTTGAACTTACGCTTGAATGTGTGTAGATTTGCCATTCTGGGACCCTTGAAGAGAAAAGGAGCCACAAAATGGAGACTGAGTTTAGTATTTTCTGGATATTGGTCAATTTCTCCATTTTATTCCTTGCCCTACATTTCCCTATTTTTGTTCTGTTCTTCATTAGAGGAAGAAAAAAGATTTCTCTCTGAGACAGAAGCAGAGCAGCAGTGCTTTTATTTCCCAAATTAGTACCACCAGCTCACACACACGTAGGTTTGACACCTTGGACTTTCCCTCAGTCCTAGTGTCTATACTGGTGTAATCACAGAGTAAAATAGACTCTTGAAATGTCTCTTGCATCTAAGCTTCCATCATCATAGTTGACCACATCTTTATTTTACCCATTTTATCCAAGGCTCGGTTTATATACCACATCCTCCCTAACTCCCCCTCCCCATCTTTTCCTCATGCTAATCTATCTGTAGTTTATTATATGCACCATATTGTCACATGTGCTCTAGGAAGGATCTTTTCAAGTGCAAGTATACTAGTTATAGTGTCAGCTCCCTGAAAGAAATCTGATTTCTTAGTTTTCTCTGAATCTCTGCAAATGCAACATCTTTCTTACCTTCACTCTTGCCCTCTCTACAATAACCATACTCCAATGTGTTGCACGTGAAAGCAAACCACCCTCTGGTTTCATAGCCTGCTGCAGTAGCCATCTTTTTTTTTGTAACCAGATTAGAAAGTGGAATAGGCTCTTCCTGATCCATGTTCTCATACTCACTCCTCAGTACAATCAAATCAGGCTTCTGCTCTACCGACCCCTACCCAATTTTGAGCAATCTCTTTTAAATGCCAGAATTAGGTGTGTTACAAAACAAAACAAAAAGAAATTCAACTGTACACTCCCCAGCTCAAAATGTCCCTCTGTTGTTAGAAAAATGGCCAAAATCTTCAGTGTGATTAACAAGGACCCATCTGTCTTCAATCTCACCTTATACTTATTTCTCTGTATTCCTGACACATCAACCATTTCTTATTTCCTTGGACATGACATTTCCTATCCATTCTCTTGACTGAAACTCCTTCTACATATGTGTACCTTAGCCTGAACAAAGCCTACTTGCCTTGAAGTCTTACTTTAGATATAGGTCAAGTCCTCTTGATGCATGATCTTACAGCATCCTGTTCTCATAACAATACCTATCGCAAATGAAATTAATTCATTATTAGGATAGTTATTTAATGGATCTCTTCTCCACCACACTTTAAGGTCCATGAAGTAAGAGATTATGTCAATCTTAATCTTCTTTGTAATTCCAGCACCTAGCACAGTGACTGGCCCAAAGAAGACCTTCAATAAATTTCTGTTAAATGGATTGCAGTAAGAAGGAAGGAAGGAAGAGTGAATTCAGCTGTAAGTCTGTCTGTAGGTCTTCAAATGACAAGTTGAGGAGATTGCTTTTGTGATTATGCTCTTCTCCATGAAGCAGGAAATGAGAAAATCTGTGGGTGACTAAGAATTTGTAAGTGAAAGAGAGAGTATCAGAATTTTGAGGATAATGGGAAATATATTGGAATAATATATGGAGAACTGGAAAGTTGGTTAAGTAACATAAGTATCTTTTCAGGCCTTGTGAGAATTAAGGTTAACAGTCATGACTGTATGGCAATGTTAACCTGTCTGGTGTAGGAGCACGAGAGTGTAGGACTGTACCATTGCATTGCAGCCTGAAGGGCTTGGTCAGGAGGCAAGACAGAAGAATAGTCGAGTGAAGGAAGTTTTTAGGATATTAGGAAGAGAATGTTGGAAGTGTTGGATTATAGTAACTAAGCTGTATAGGAAAAGAAGTCAAGTCCAAGTGTTGATTGTCAGGGAAAGATAAAAGCTCAAAAGACTAGAGATCTAATGAGGTTTTAGAAAAATCATGGTGAGAATATAGTTCAAGATGAAACTAGAAAAAGAGGAAGCTTTGGTCACAGCAGAAATATTTAAATTAGTCATTCTGATGGCAGAGAATTTTCAGTTCATAAAAAGTTGCAAGGAATGACCACAGGAGTGGGTGGCTGAGGTGGTATGGGTAGGTCATGGAAGACGTGGGAGGTGGGTGATGGGCCATCCAGGATACTGACTCACGTCGGATGGAAACCTAGCTCATGGTGGAGAGGAAGAGGGAGTGAGGTGCCAAAAATTTCAGAGAATGGAGGGGAAATGACCAGGCCGTTGGAAATATGGCTCTGGAGGGTCCTATAGTTGAATCTATGAAAGTATATGAAATTGCCTGAGGAGAGTTCAGAGCACAAGAAAATGAAAAGTCAATATTTACAGAGCAAGGAAAGGAAGCCCGGTACATTAACAGAATGGGAAATCATGGCCAGATAGGGAAGAGGAAAACCAATACAAAGTATTGAAGGTAAAGAAAGTGACAGCAGGGGGGATGTGCCTTGCATAGATTAAAAAGGAAGAAAAAAAAATAAAAGAGATCAATGAAATCGATGGTTGAAAAGAGCTAATGATTATATTTGGTGATTAATGAGTTCTTGGTACCCATAGGGGGTTGTACAGTGAGTATAAGCATCAAACCCAATATTTTAATTGTAGATCTTGTTTCAGATCTTCTGAGAAATATAGTTATGAGGCATCAGATGAAAGGTTCTATCCATTTTTTTCCACATTAAAGCACCTGTCACCATTATAATTATACATTGGCTATTGTTTTTAACATTTCTTGGGGGCGCCTGGGTGGCTCAGTTATTAAGTGTCTGCGTTTGGCCCAGATCATGATCCTGGCATTCTGGGATCAAGCCCCGCATCGGGCTCCCTGCTTAGCGGGAAGCCTGCTTCTCCCTCTCCCACTCCCCGTGCTTGTGTTCCCTCTCTCACTGTCTCTCTCTGTCAAATAAATAAATAAAATCTTTAAAAAATAAAATAAATAAATAAAATATAATTTCTTGGAGGGTTCCACCTCCTCTTCATAAGGCTAGTGATTTGTTCTGTCCCAGTCCCCGTACCTTCCTTGTTGTCAAAGCTTAGGTAGTCTCATGAGAGCACTGAAATTCAACAGCTTTCCTATTGAGAAATTGTCACAAATTAAAAAGATGTGGTACTATAAATTTGGAAAAGCCACTATAGCATTATTAATATTTAGATAAATGTCTTTTGCTGGGTATCTATGCTTGGCTCTATTGATTTTTTGCTGTGTGAGTGTGATCTGGCTTGGAATATGTTCTATGTTGTGAAGTATTTACTTGATTTATTATGTATATATATTTTTCATACTAGAAGTAGAATAAGGTATCAACCATTGTATCACCTGAGATAATCTTTTAAATTATATATAAAAAGGCTTTTTACTTGAAAACACATGCTATCTGGGGTGCCAGGGTGGCTCATTCGGTTAAGGGTCTGCCTTCAGCTCAGATCATGATCTGAGGGTCGTGGGATCCAGCCAGGTGTTGGGCTCCCTGCTCAGCAGGGAGTCTGCTTGTCCCTCTTTCTCTGCCCCCCCACCCCTCCTCATGCTCTCCCTCTCTCTGTCTCTCTCTTTCTTTCTCTCAAATAAATAGAAAAAAATCTTAAAAAAAAAAAAGAAAACACATTCAACCTGGACTATATAATACTATTTTTTGGAAGCAAAAAATATATGTATAAAAATGCACAGAGAACAGTCCTCTTTCCACAGCCAGAATCTGTTGAGTGCCTGCTCTAAGACACACCTGACACTAGGCACTCTAGACAGGACAGTGCCTAGGGCAGAGACAGTGCTGCTTCCAGAGGATTGCAGCATTTAGGGAAGAGCAAGCATTAAACTAATCATGCATGATGATTCTTATAAAGGGGACAATATCTGGTGCTCTGGGGATATGTAACAGGGGAAGAGCACAAGTCACCGTATTGATGCAGTGTTTTTTCTGGAAATGAAGACAGATTACAGATGATTTTCTATTTGTTCCCATATGCTCTTTTTACTTTTCAAACTTTGTATTTAGAACAAGCCTTGTGTTACCAGAAAGGACACAAAGTTCATTGAGCACAAAAAGTCAAACAAAACATTTTGGGTTGCTTCATCTCTTCTAATCAACAACTTCAGAAATGTAAAGATTATTTTTTTTTAAAGATTTTATTTATTTATTCGACAGAGATAGAGATAGCCAGTGAGAGAGGGAACACAAGCAGGGGGAGTGGGAGAGGAAGAAGCAGGCTCATAGCAGAAGAGCCCGATGTGGGGCTCGATCCCATAACGCCGGGATCACGCCCTGAGCCGAAGGCAGACGCTTAACCGCTGTGCCACCCAGGCGCCCCAAGATTATTTTAAAACACATTAAAATATAAACTAAGACACGTCACATGTTTTTTTCTTCCTAGATTAGTCAACGATGCTGATTTTTTTTTCTATTCCTGAATATTCTAAGAGCACTTGGATTAAAGAAAAGATTCATGGCTGGCCTACCAAAATAAGCATGAATTAGGAAACCCAAAGATTCAAGGCCAAGTTTTATGCTCTGCTTATATAGAATTATGAACGCTTTCAGTTTCTTCAGAGGAAGAAAGCAGAGACTGGGATGGACCACAGAACCATATACAGGTAGGCCTGGAATCTGTTTAAAGTTACTGCAATCAATACTCACATTTATTGCCATTAAACCATACAATTAGAGGATAGTTGGTGGAAAATTCAATGTCAGACTCTTCCTGCTGGTAACTGTAGAGAGATAACTTTCATAACTATGTATGATAACTTTTCCTTTCTGAATTCTGAAATGACCCACTTAATATTGCCGTAAGGAAAAAAGCATGGGGGGTGCCCGGGTTTCTCAGTCGTTAAGCGTCTGCCTTCGGCTCAGGTCATGATCTCGGGGTCCTAGGATCAAGCTCTGTGTTGGGCTCCTTGCTCAGTGGGAAGCCTGCTGCTCCCTCTCCCACTCTCCCTGCTTGTGTTCCCTCTCTCGCTGGCTGTCTCTCTCTCTCTCTGTCAAAAAAATAAATAAAATCTTTAAAAAAAAAAAAAGAAAGAAAGAAAGAAAAGAAAAAAAGCATCTGAATGAGAATCGAAAAAATACCTGGAGTGTTTAACAACTTTGTGCACACAGGGCGCTCTATTAAGGAAAAGAGACTAATGGGGCGCCTGGGTGGCGCAGTCATTAAGCGTCTGCCTTCGGCTCAGGGCGTGATCCCGGCGTTATGGGATCGAGCCCCACATCAGGCTCCTTTGCTATGAGCCTGCTTCTTCCTCTCCCACTCCCCTGCTCTGTTCCCTCTCTCGCTGGCTGTGTCTGTCACATAAAGAAGTAAAATCTTTAAAAAAAAAAAAAAAGGAAAAGAGACTAATGACACTTAGCAGTTAAAAATACACACCTGCCTAGATTACCTACACAACATGCATGTTGCATTTCAAAAGGGATTAAAGATTAAAAGCACTCAACACTAAAACACACCAACCATAATTCAATGTTCCTGATCTTGCAGACTCTTCAAGTTCACCACGATGAGCATCGTTCACTGTAGGTATCTGAAAGTGTCCGATAATAGAAAGCTGGGTAGATATGCTTTTGTGATACATATAAATCAGGGTGATTCCTTATTTTTCAAAAGAGGCTGAGTTATCACTTCGGTCTAGTAACTGGTATATTATGTGAATTAGTTGGTTTTTAAAGCTATACAGGGAATACTTAAAGATACATGCATGATAATACGCCAAGTTGTATTTGAGCTGCCTTTAAGCCAACTTTCAAAATTAAAATACGCTGAATCAAAGCATTACTAAAAATAAAGCTTAATAGACAGCATTATACTTGTTTGTTGTTTAGAAAGATATAAGTGATGAATGAAGTTTGGACAAAACAGCAAGTGTTTCGGTGGAAAACAGCACAACAGGGATTATGGCAGGGTTATGGCCTTGGCATCTTGCTAATGTCAACCATGCACTTAAGGGACACTGTGCAAGAAGGCTAATAAATCACAGCCCGCCATCATTAATAATCCGTGGCAGAAGGGGAAAGGGAAAGAAAAGAAAGAGAAGGAAAGGTAGGAGAATGCCCTCAGTAATGAGATATTCAACAAAGCACAAAGTGTACTATCATAAGGATTATTTACATTACCAGAGGACTCAGGAAAGGCTTTCTAGTGACAAGCTCAACAAATAACTAGGGGAATTGATCAGCATATTGTCAGATTGTGAGTTTTTCATTTATTCCATTCCAATTTGAATGTGTATGTGTATGGGCACCATTTAAAGGCACATGGTATCATACTGGGCGTGTATAATGCAGTCAAGTTCTGACTTCCTTTAGGTTCCTAAAGATATTATCACTTCAAACAAAAAGCAGCTAAAATACTACCATCTGGTCTGTATTCATCCATAGACCTTTTGTCCCTGGTGATATATGATAATAACCGTTACTTTCAGGGTACCCATATGCAAAGAGCTGAAAACTCTTCCAATATCCCTTTGATGTTTCCAGCCGATATTATTATTCTTATCAGTGAGGCCAGAATTCATAGCGAGAAGTGTACCATCCTAATTTTTAAGCACTGAGTGGGTTATTCAACAGGCCTTTACAATATGCTGTGCTAAGTGGAACGATATGGAAAGTAGATGGTGGTATTGTCAAGGTGCTGATGTTGGAGGTCAAAGAAAGCTTCCTGCAGGAAGCGACATGTAAGATGAGACCTAAAGGATGAGAGGTGGACAGGCAAAGGTAGAGGAGGCATGGAGTAGAGAACATGATTCAAGGAAAGGGAATGTCATGTGCATACCCTTAAAGGGAGAGGGAGCACAGTAATCTGGAGAATGGAAAGTAATTTAATATATTGAGTGTGGATTTTGAGGTATGAAGAGATGATGGATAAGCCTGGAGACCCAATTAATCATAGAGGTATGAGGTCCATGGAGAGGCAGGAACTTCAGCAGGGGACCAAGTCCTCAGCAATTGCAGTGATTCAAGTGAGAGTTGATGACAATACCCAGCAGTGCTTGTACCTGCATTAGATGACGGTTGAACAGCGTTCTTGAAGGGGATGGAAAGCTGTAAGAGGCGAAATTAACAATACTTACTGTTGATTTTCTCTATTGAATTACAGGTTCCTGAAGGAATTTCTGATTGTCACTTTATCCCATATTATGTAGCACAGAGTAAATATGCAATAAAAATTTGTTGAATAGATGAATGAGTGAAACAAATTCAAACTTGTTTTCCTTTGCAACCTAACTGGGGAAAAGAATTCTTCTCTCTATTTTATTGTATTGAATTTTAACCATTGGCCTAGCCTGGAGTGTTCATCAAGCTATCCCAACTTGTGAAAGAGAAATGATTATTCCTCAATTTTTAATGTGAAAATTTTCAAAAATGTGGAAAAGTGGAAAGAATGGTACAATGAATAATCAAATGCCACCTTGTTAATAATTTCGTTATTTCTTCTGTGTGTGTGTGTGCATGGGAATAACATTTGAAAGTTGCAGACATCATATTTTACACCTAAATATTTCAGCTGTAACTTCTAAAAGTAAAGGTATTTTCATGTAAAACTATAATAGCATATTGCTTCCAAGAAAATCAACAGTAATTCCCTAATATAATCATTTTCAAATTTCTCCAACTACCTAAAGATATCTTTTCGGGGCGCCTGGGTGGCACAGCGGTTAAGCGTCTGCCTTCGGCTCAGGGCGTGATCCCGGCGTTACGGGATCGAGCCCCACATCAGGCTCTTCTGCTATGAGCCTGCTTCTTCCTCTCCCACTCCCCCTGCTTGTGTTCCCTCTCTCTGGCTGTCTCTGTCTCTGTCAAATAAATAAATAAAAAATCTTTAAAAAAAAAAAAAAAGATATCTTTTCTATATTTTTTTTCAAATCAGGATCCAATCCAAGTTCACAGGTGTATTTGGTTGTTAGGTGTCTGAAAATGGGAGCTTTCTGAGTAAAGAATAGAAGTGATTGAATTATTTAACCTGAGGCAAAAGTGCTGAGGATACTTACTATTCAGTCGAAAATATTGGGCAACCAGGTTTGTTTCCTAACTTGAAATACTTTCTTTTTCTTTAACCAGAGAGTTCAGTTGGTGAGCACGTTGTCTTTATGAGCCCTAGGTCAAGGGCTCACTATATGGCTCTCCTCCCACTCCACGGAGAATGATCTCCGTCGATGTGGTCATTCGTTGTACAGCATGCCCTAGGTAATCGCTTGATAAAAGACTGGACTTTGCCACCAGCAGGAACAGAGTGAGTGCATACAGATGGTGAGGTGAAAATCTATTACTCCTTTAGGGGGAAAAATCCCACTCAAGAAATAAGAAATGATTCATTTGGCGGGACAGCTTCTTGGACAAAATAGCCCATTGGTTGAAGGTGTTTCCATCATGCAACACTTCGCATGGTGCTTCCAGCTGACTCTGGGTCTGGGTCTAGAGGATAAGCGGAGATAAATGCCAGACAAAGGTTGGGCATTAGTCTCTACCACTGCACCTGCCAAATCATCAACGCGTAGAATATATTTAGCACAAATATGTGAGCCGAACTTTCAAGGACTAAGATTTTTTTTTCCCCTTTCACATCCCTTTTCCTCTCCCCCTCTTCCCTCTTTAATGGAAATACCAATAGGAATTTGACAGTGATGGACAGCCTAGTGGCACCATAACGAAGTTTGGAGGCCTGGTACAGTGTCTCTGTCTCTAGCTGCACAAGATGGGAAGAAAAGATAATTTGTATCTCTTGCACATTTCGGATGCACTACAGTGTCCCAGGGTGGTGACCAGGGTGGTGACCGCCTCTTCTAAAATTGTGAAAGTTCAAACTGTTAGCTCAGTCATCTGTAGGAGACTAAGTGAATGTTGGCTTATATGCTGTAGTTCCTAGCCACAGAAAAACTGCTCTAAGTTTCCAGTCGTCCCCGGGAGCTGAATTAGAGAGGATGGATAACCCAGAGAGGAACATTAGTGATCTCTGAATGACTGGGGTAGTTCCTTTACGGGCTTTCTTCTTCCTTTTACAGCTTATAATAATATATCCTTTACTATATCATAAAATCTCATTTTATGTTAAAACAAGCTTCCTGATTTTTCTCTGCACTGCTGTTCAACATAGTACTAGGTGTCCTAGCCTCAGCAGTCAGACAATAAAAAGAAATAAAAGGCATCTGAAATGGCAAAGAAGAAGTCAAACTCTGCAAGTCATTTTTAAAATAGAAATGTTTGCAAGGTGGTGTTAGTGTAATCATCGCAGTTTTGAAAAGCTTTGCGCAGGAATGATAGCCCTTTTCACTCGTACGTGTCAATTTTTGGTTTCAGGCTTGCACTGCTGCTTACTTGTACTGCCTGGCCTTGATGGTAAGCAGGTGTCTCTCGTCTTAATTATCTTTCCTGAGCCTTCATTTCAGGCAAGCTGCCTTGTTTCCAATTGCTCCATGCCAGGTTAACCCATCCCCTTATCTGACAATACACTTGAATGGCACAAAGTTAGAGGCTTAGAGAACCTCTATACAGATATTAGGGAAACACTATACAAAGCATTCTTTCAACATCCCCAGATCACTGAAGTTCAAAGGGAAATGTACATTATTGAAATTCGGCGGTAAATACATTCCAGACCCAGGTGATTAGGAATGCTTCGGGACATTGCCATTTTCTATTAAAGCTGATTCAGAGATAAAACTCGCAAAACTGGAAACACCACCAGTTGGGACAGCAACTGAAGGTTAGCTATACTTCGGGATATAGTAGCAACTGCAGGCATAAATTGTATGGCAGCGTGTTTATGGTAGAAAGGACTAAGGGTGGGAGCCAGAATTCCTAATCACCAGTGTGTGGCAGGTTAGTGGGCGGTGAAGAGAGGGGCTTACAGCTAAGTACCATGCACAGCCTGCAGCCAAGTGCACCTCTGCTAGGCTCGTAGAAACAGTGGGTATATATATTCGCACACATAAACATTATCCATCAGGAATGTTCTGAAGAAAAAAAGTTTACTACTCCCCACTACCATGAAAGCCTTCATATCTTTTTCCCAGAGCTTTATGCATGTTAAATTCCCTTTCTTTTTTTTTAAATTTAAATTCAATTAGCCAACGTATAGAACATCATCAGTTTCAGATGTAGATTTCAGTAATTCATCGGTTTCCGTAGAAATTCCCTTTCTGTTTGCCATTTTGAATCTCAAAGAAGAAGCCTTCTAGGTAATATTAAATCAGTTGGTTGCCTCAACTGATAAAAACATTGAACTGAGAACGTTGTTAATAGTTGATATTATGGAGAAATTTAGTACTTTTGATGGAAAGTTGTTTAAGGAAGTAGACACATGTGGGACTGTCTTAGCAGCAGTTCACACATTTCAGACTTTTACTGTCCTCATTCGGCAGCCTGCTAAAAATCACAAAAGCATATGGAAAACTTCTCTTTGTTTAGAAAACGTAGTTACTGAAAATAGTGCAGGAATTGCACAAAAGGGAGCATTAAAAAGAAATTTTCTCTACTGGTTGCTGAAAGAAGGTGTCAGGATTTCACAAGCTTCTTTGTGCAATCATGTAGGGGGGAGTCAGAGTCCTGGATGGAGCCTGAGGGAAGGTTTGAGCCCACCAAGCTCACGTGAGGCACTACCGGGCTGCACTTCCCTGGGTCCATTTGCAGGAGAGCTTCTCACTGAAGACGAAGGAGGGTGTAGGAACACAAGGGGATTTGGGCTTCAGTTATCACTCTCCTGCCCAGCCAGGGCCCGAAGTATGGAGCTATGGAGAAAGAGGCAGAAGGCATGAGGCATAAAAGCAAATTCCCTGAGGCATACCTTCCTGAGGGCAGAACATGACATCAGAAGGCTGGAGAGGTATTCCTTTCCAGGTGGAACAGACCTCAGCTTTGGTGCAGTGGGAGTCCAAGATTGGAAGCATCTAGAGATGGCACCCTGGGTGTGGTTAATCAGGCTACCACAAGGCCAAGATCACACGAGTCAAATGATGCCTTTGGGTGGCCTAGGCCAAAGTGGAAGAACATGAGTTTTTTTGAGCTCATGGGAACCATTACTGGAAAATTCCAGAAATAAACTGGTGAGACTTTAGGTGGTGCGAGAATTCCTACAACAACGGACGGGGAATAAGCCAATGTACTCACATGAATATTAGCTCGTTGGGCAAGCATCACCAAAGACATTTCTTCTGAACACCTTACATGTCCTCAATCATCAATCTTGTAAGATAGATACTACTGTTATCCATGATTTCTTTTAGATGAGCAAACTGAGGCACACAGAACGTGAATGACTTGCTTAAGATCACACAGTGAATAAGTGGGAGAGTCCCAGATCAGACCCACCGAGGTAGCTGGACCCCAGATCCCACTCTTGAGCCCTTTATCCCACTGTCTTACCATATTAGCCCACAGTCCGAAAACAGTCAATTTACATATGTAATTTTCTATTTTATTTTAGGAACATCCTCTAGCCCTTATGATTCTAAGGAAAAATTTTATTTTTAAAAAATTTTAAAAATTCTCTAATTTTTTAGAGACTTCTTCTATTACCATAAATTACTTGGTGTTGAAAGATTTCTAAATATAATTTGATTTAAAAGATAAATGATTCTTTAACTCAGGGGTGGCTAATCAGTATACAAAAACACCGGTATTACTTACTCCTTACTTTGAGCAATGTATCTAAATACTCACGAACAAGCCTCAAATCACTGAAGCGAAATTTGGAATATAAAGAGGTTCAATGGAGAAGCTTAATGCATGGAATGAGCCTGAAGAGAGACAAAACAAGTCACATACTGATTTTTGGCCACACTTTTTTACCATTTTCACTTGAATTTCCTCTCTGAGAGGTCCTCGTCCAAGACAAGAAAGGAAGGAAGCGCCTCCCCCTGCCCCAGATCACCAGAACCCTCTAAGCGGTGTTGATAGCAGGAAGCTAGGAAAAGATGGAGAGAACATAAAAGAAGGCCAAACTCTGGGGACGAGGAAGGCCAACCTTGTTCCCTTTGAATCATTCTGCCTTTGGAAAGAAGGATTATACCTTGAGGATGGGATGTGCATCTGATGAGAGAAAGTTCTGCCTAATCATTAGGAATGCTGGAGATGTCTTTTAGACACAGTTTTTGTTGTTGTGTTTTGTGTTTTGCTTTTGTTTTTGTTTTTCTTTTTAGTTCTGGTCTTCGAGAATTTAGCCTGTTGGGTGAAGACCATCTTCTTCAGCCTTCTAATCGAGGCTACATTTTGTGATTGTGTTAAGAACACTTAACATGAGGGGCGCCTGGGTGGCTCAGTCGTTAAGCGTCTGCCTTCGGCCCAGGGCATGATCCCAGGGTCCTGGGATCGAGCCCCGCGTCAGGCTCCCTGCTCCGCTGGGAGCCTGCTTCTTCCTCTCCCACTCCCCCTGCTTGTGTTTCCTCTCTCACTGGCTCTCTCTCTGAGTCAAATAAATAAATAAAATCTTAAAAAAAAAAAAAAGAAGAAGATGCAGGCAGGCCCCCCTCTACTAGGTTGAAAGCCACTTGGTTGAGAGCCACTGCTAGTTTCAAGATTAGGGAATAAGCCTCGATGGGCCAAGGTCATGCAGCTGGCTGGTGGCAGGGTCAGGAGTAGGTGACACTTCTCTTCCCTCTCAGAGGTGTTTTTCACTATCTTCCCTCCTGGGGCACTTGGCTCCTGCAGTGATCCGCCCTTCTGGTCGTGTCTGTGGGTGGGACAGAACTTCGTCTGAGCAGTGAGTTAGCCTCAGGCATAAATGAGGCAGTTTTCATTAATGCTTAAAGGTCATTAGGGTGCCATTAGCAAATTAGAGTTTTAGTTTAACTAAAGGCCTCCTGGTAGCTTGAAAGAAGTTACCTTCCTCATAGTATATTAAACCGGAAGTGAGTAATTTAATTTAATTCAGTACTTTAAGAAATAATCCAAAACTTTTGTCCCCCTCTAAATTACTTAAGAACCTACACTTTTCATTTGAGGAAAATTCTATTGTATTTGCTTCTCATATTCACCTTGGTGTCTATTAATGAATTACTGATTGATTGCATCATCATTCATCTGTGTCACATACTTCTATTGAGTGACATGATTTGAGAGTAAAGATAAATCCAATATTCCCTGAACTCAAGACTCTCAAAATCTAAGAAAGAATAAAAAAATACATGAATAGAAAGGTACCTGGCTTGACTAGGAATGTAGAGAGTCATAACGTTGTAAGACCTTTACTTTCTAAAATATGTTTGAAAACCTCTACTTTTGCTACTAAGATAGCATCCTATTACATAAATATAATCAAGATTAGAGGGGTCCTGGGTGGCTCAGTCAGTTAAGGGTCTGCCTTCGGCTCAGGTCATGATCTTGGGTTCCTGGGACTGAGCCCCACATCAGGCTCCCTGCTCAGCGGGGAGTCTGGTTCTCCTGCTCCGTCTGCCCCTCCCCCCAATTCACACTCTCTCTTGCTCGTGCTCTCTCTCTCTCAAATAAATAAATCTTTTTAAAAAAGATAATCAAGATTATTAATTAATAATAAAATCTTATATTTGAATAACTGCTTTTAAAAACAAAAGATTGTCGTAGTTTTTTAAGAACTTACATGTACGTTGTCTCATTTAATCTTCAGAACAACTCTGGGAGGTAGGATAGATGATGTTGTCATTATTTAATATGTGGGGCACTCTTAACTCAGAAATTTGGCATCTAGCATATTGCAACAGATTAATACACTGTGAACTTAGTGGTATTTATCTCCCCTCTGATCTCTGCCCCTGTTCAAGGTCCTCTGAGCCGAGGCTCAAACTTAACGCAGATTTCAGTCGCAGACCAGGTTTTTGGTCCCTGAACCCTTTGCCTATATCATGCACAGCCGGAAAGCAATGTAAACTCACTTAAGCCTGCAGTAAAACTTAAACAGAAAGTAGCCCATTGTATGTTCCTGGCACCCTTGCCGAAGATCAGTTGACTGTATGTGTGTGGGCTTATTTCTGGGCTCTCTATTCTGTTCCACTGGGCTGTCTTTATGCCAGTACCACACTGTCTTTGACAGATGAATAGACAAAGAAATGTGACATATACATACAATGGAATATTATTCAGCCTTAAAAAAAAAGGAGGAAATCCTGCCATTTGTGACAATGTGGACCAACCTGGAGGACATTCTGTTGGGTGAAATAAGGCCTGATGCCACGGATAGGAAGTATCCGTGAGCTAGCAAGTGGAGTACAAATCTCAGAACCCTCACAGTTCTTGACACCCAAGACTGAGCCACTCAGGCGCCCCTGCCTGCATCTTCTGAACACGTTCTAAGACATTATCATACAGACTGAAAGTACAAAAACTCCCCTCAAGAAAATTTTGTATTTGGTTTTGTTTCTGTGGTTCTTATTACGGTGGGACCCTGGAGCTTATGTCGAGAACCTCCGGAATGCCCGAATGTGTCTTCCCCATCACAGTTCTGTGATCCAAGTCAACTGCTCCATGTTTGTGCAGAAGGAGACAAAGCTGGCCATGAGCCCGAATTGGTTCGAGTGATCAAGCCAAAGCCTGCCCCTCAAAATAATGAGCTTTTGAAGAGGCTAAAACTGTTTTTATTCTTACAGTGAGCAGCCTGCATAGAATGAAAGGATAACTGACTTCAAGTTAGGAGTCAAAGCTAATATCCACATCAAATGAATCTGCCATAGACAATTAGAGTTGCAAAAATTAGAAATGATTGTCATAATTTTGCCCTTAGATTTTAACCATTTGTGACAGGGAGTTTCTTCAAGGTTACCCACTGTGTTTTAAAGGATTACACTGCTTCTGTATAAAATGTTAAATGCTTTTTTTTTTTTGGAAAAAAAATTGAACAAGATAAAATTCTCATTTTATACATCTCATTGAGAAAAAGAGAACAAGACCATATGTTCCCATTAGCATAAAGAGATTTTCTTTTCAACTGCCCTCTCAGATCTCTGATAGGAGACATTATGTCTGGGACAAGTTATCAAGGAAGCATCAGAAGTATTTTGTAGCATGACATAAACAAAAGCTAGGCAAGCAGAAGGGAGAAGAAAACTGTAACCACAATAGTAATAATGAAACAACGTAACATTTTACTAAACTTTCAAAGTGTCCAAGATTGAGGAGTGGCTCTAAGCTAGTGAGTCATTTTGCTGGGTAAAATCAGAATCAGAATATTTCCTAACAATTCTAAAGGAAAGTAAAGGAGAAATTATGAAAACTTGCAATTATAGAAATAGTAAAAATATCAAGGGAAAAAGAGCCAGTATTTGAAAGGCATGACCTGAAAAAAAAATTATAGCTTCTGCCATTTTATATTACATATTATAACAAATGTGTCTTTATCTCGAAGTAGACTAGCCTGGATAATAACTTTTACCTCGCTCTAATTTATATGAATAGCATTATGGAAGGACAAGATTTCCAGAAGAAACCATTTATCTATGGGCTAATGTTTTCAGGTTGGGGAATTTTTTTCTATATACTTGTTGGGAGACAATCCTCTGTGGGTCTTTCACATTTCTGCACATATTATAAGTGAGGTACTGATTGCCTTTTGTTCTGGTCAATCTCAAAGATATTTGTAGAGTGAACACACTTGGAAAATAGAGACAGTGTTGCCCTTTGGAGCAAAGGGCAGGTTTCCTTATAGCCCAGAAGAGAGATAGTATCAGCTGCTGGAGCAATGGGCAGGCACGCGTCATATCCAGCATAACAAAGATGACATCTCCCTCTAGAGCGAAGGCCAGGCATGCTTACTACTCATTATAAAAGATGCTGCCTCTCTAGGCTCAGGATCTTTCTCCTACAGTGCAGTCACCTGTGTATGACAGCTATCACCTGGCCCTCTTTATGTTTCCTGTGGGAGATGGGGCTCAGGGAACCCGCCCAGAAATGCCGATACCCTGGCTACGGCTATTGCTGTTCTTAAGCTCTGATACGGAACTCTGGTGGTTTCTACCAGCAGCCGTGACAATGCGGCACCTTACTTGTGAGCTAGCAAGTGGAGTACAAATCTCAGAACCCTCACAGTTCTTGACAGTACTCACATCAGTAATTACCTTGGAAACATTCTGGTCTCTTCTCTGGAGTTCTGGTAGGTAATGAAAAATTTCATGTGTTTAAAATGGATGATTTTTCAGGATGTGTAGCATGCAGACGAGATATAGGTGTCTGAATAAAATCGGACTGACCAAGCCAATAGGCTCTTGCAGATTCAGAAATTCTATACTACCTGGGTCCGTGGAGTCGATGCAGGTTAGGGACTAACCAAACTCCTTTGAGTCTGAGATATAGTCCATAAGGCTGATTTGTTCATTGATATAAAACATACTTCCAAGCAGATCTAAAGTTTGCTGGAAAAGAAGTCCCATGTCCCTTCTATATGCACATCAGGTGTAATAATTACAGAGATATTGAAGTGTTCTCAAGGGTCAGTGTGCTCAAGTCTGATACATGCATGAGCACTTTACGTTTGATACCATGTTGACCATTCATTTCCATTAGTCAAGGTCTCTCTCTTCCGGGTAATGCTAAACACTGCAAATGTTATTCTGAAGGATTGGCTTTTTCCAGAATCTACCGAGACCACTTCTTCTCTGTGGATGACTTTTTTTTTTCCTTAGACACGTTGCAATTCGGCTAATCAGGTTTCAACTTTCTGGGTCAATATCACTTTCTAGTAATTCCATTTCATTGAAAAGAACAACCTTTGCACATTGGCCGGACTTGGTTGTTTCCCCATCTTCTCTGTCACACATTGACAGATAAAAAAAAAACAACTAGTTTCACAAGCTATATTTTCACTCTCAGAGAGCTCAGAGCTGTTCCACCTTACTTTCTTTTTTTTTTTTTTAAGATTTTATTTATTTATTCAACAGAGATAGAGACAGCCAGCGAGAGGGAACACAAGCAGGGGGAGTGGGAGAGGAAGAAGCAGGCTCCCAGCAGAGGAGCCTGATGTGGGGCTCGATCCTAGAACGCCAGGATCATGCCCTGAGCCGAAGGCAGACGCTTAACCGCTGTGCCACCCAGGCACCCCTCCACCTTACTTTCTAAACACGCGGAGTTAGCTGTGGTCGTTGTGGTTTTCACCCTTTGGTTCTCAGAGAGAGGTGCATAGGCCGCCATCACCGCCATCACCACCATCCGGCATCTGCTGGAAATTTATTTTTCTTGAAGCAAAATGGATATTTTTCAATAATTTTAACAACCCTCTGGAATTCACCCTAACTACCCATTGGGATTTAGCTAATGTGGTTTGAACGTACACCAGAATCACCTGGAGAGCACATTTAAACAGAGACTACTGGGCTTCTCCAAATTTTTTTAAGATTTTATTTATTCATTGGACGGGGAGAGACACAGCAAGAGAGGGAACACCAGCAGGGGGAGTGGGAGAGGGAGAAGCAGGGTAGCCCAATGCAGGGCTCGATCCCAGAACCCTGGGATCATGACCTGAGCCAAAGGCAGATGCTTAACGACTGAGCCACCCTGGCATCCCAGGGAGTCTCTAAAATTTTGAATTCACTAGGTTTGGGCCAGAGTCCTAGAAGTTGCAGTTGTGATAAATTTCCCATGTCTGGCAGCAAGCGGGGTGCCCTAGGAAGCCCTCTGTGCTTAGTCACTGGCTGGGGACAGCCCAGGGCAAGTGTGTCCTCAGCTCGTACACTGAGGTCCATCCAGAATGCGGGGCTGTCCATCAGCTCTGCAGCCTGCAGCAGGACAACTGACCCGTGCATTTTCAAGGCTACTGGAGTTTTCAGCCAAGTCATTTCAAAACACGAAATGCATAACTACGAAACCAGTATATGCTCCTTCTGTTCATGCTACATAGTCATCTAGACGTAGGGGCATCACACCTCGGATCTGCGACGTCGTCTTTCTCATCCTTGGAAATCTCGGAGATGAATACAAAAAATGGTGAATAAGGTATGTGTAAAGTAATTGAGGGCTGAAGTTTTGGAAAATATGGGTTGAGCCCAGAATATTGTAATATATCACGTGAAACAATGGGTGTAATAGCTTGCACATATTCAGTGCGTGGGTTGCACGCATTGTCATTCTCATTCCACCATTCATATGGTCTGCTGTACACTATAGGACAAAAAGCCACAACCCCGGTCAGGCAGTGCCTTTCAGAGCAAAGCTCCAGATACTTTGCAGAGCTCTCGGGTGGACCCAGAAGTTCACATGAACGTCGTTAATGACTTTTTAAAAAAATTAATAGACTTCCTGTTTTAGAGAAGTTATTGGTTTGTGGAAAATTTGAGTGGAAAGTACAAAGAATTCACAAATACCACTTCTCCTTGCTTCCCACCTCCATGGTTTCTCCCATCATTAGTGTCTGGCATTAGTGTGGTACAGGTGATGAGCCAGTCCTCATACATTATTATTATTATTAACTAATGCCCATAGTTCACATCCGGGCTCACTTCTCTGTGTTGTGCATTCCATGAGTTTTGACAAACGTCCAGTGACATGCATTGACCATCAGAGTAACATACAGAAGAGCTTCACTGCTATAAAAACCCCCTGCTCTCCACCCACTTCTTTGGCCCTGCTTCCATTCTTTTCCCAACAAACCTCCAGCAACCACCGACTGTTTTACGATCTCTGTTATTTTCATTTTTCTAGAAAATTCTCACATAGTGGGAATTATATAGTGGGTAGCCTTTTTACATTGGTTTCTTCCACTTAGCAATGTGTGCTTAAGATTCTTCATATCGTGAAAGCTCATTTATTTTTGTCATTGTGTGAACGCAACCACAGTCTCTTTATCCATTCACCTACTGAAGGACATCTTGGTGGCTTCCATATTTTGGCAGTAATGAATAAAGCTGCTGTAAACATTCATGTGGCAGTTTTTAACTCATTTGGGTAAATACCATTAAGTTTGAGGGCTTAAACCATTCATATAAATACCAAGGAGTATGTTTGCAGGGTCACATGGTTAAGAGTATATTTAGTTTTGGGTGAAATTGCCAATCTGTCTTCCAAAATGGTTGTACACATTTATGACTTTTTTCCCCCCAAATAAGAGAGCTATCGTGTGACCCCTTTAAAAGACAAAAATAATCCCTCTGTGAATCACCTGCTGTGATTTTCTCTTGAGGCAGTGGAAGGAAATGATAAAGTAGGGAGGTCAGATAGAGATTTTCGCTGCTCCACTCCAGACCCCCAAACCTTTCTAGTACAAAACAAGCCTTTAATCACAAGTGGGACTTTCTGGAAAGAACTGAGTCATTTATGGCTGTTTTCTCTTTACCTAAGCTATTAATTAACATCTTTTTGGCAAGTAAACTTTGAGACTCTGGCCTGAATCAAAGCCTGCATTTGCAAAACTTCTCGAATGGCATTGTTGGTTGTTTCTAAATACACGTTCCCTGAAAAAAGCAACAGAAGGTGATGCTGGATTGTAAGAAAGGTATTAATTTTCTTTTTCTAGCTTTTCAGCCAGTGAGGATATATTTTAAATCCTTTTCCAACCTCTGAAAAAAAAAAATCCCTATGAAGAAAAACAGATGGGCTGCCCGACCTAGCACACCTGTTTTACTGGTTACTTTGAGTCAGACAAAGCTTCAGACATAAAAGACTCACACCGATTTACTAAAAATAGCTACATAATTATAAAATGCTTGTGCCTCTTCACAGTGTCAGGGACTGAGGTGTTTTCCATTTTTAAAAAAGTACCATTGTCATTAATTAAAAAAAAAAAAGATTTTTCCTGAAAGTGAGGAGAGATCGTCTGCTTTCTTGTTCAAACTATAAAAGTCAAGTATGTTCAGTGTAATAATTTTAAGAATGCAGGAAAATATTAAGAATATGACGAAAACCTGCCAGATTTCAGCACCTACAGATAATTGCTGTGCATATTTTGAGTAACATACTTCCAAGTATCTTTTGCTATATAGGCTTACAAAATTAGGATAATACCATACAGATTGTGCTGTAATCTATTGTTTAAAATCTGCATCGTGTTCTGTAAATCTTCCCTGTTGAACACACATGCAATTCAACATCATTGTTTTTTTTTATGGCTGCATGATATTCTGATGTATGACTATACCCTAATTTATTTTACAAAGCTCTTACTAATGAACCAGTAGACTATTCTAAGGACTTGGTGTGATATTCCCAAAAACTAATCTTGAGGATTTACTTTATTATCTTCCTGAGATATCAGGTTAAAGCCTATGCAGTTTTTTGAGGTTGTATTTTGCCGGACTGCCTTCCAAGAGGTTTGCATCTATCCAAATCCTATCAACATTACAAAAGAGTTGCCATTTTCTCTCCAGCCCATGAACCGTGGACATTTGAAAGATTTTTTTTAAAGGTTCTTGTAAGTGAAAAATTCTGTGTCAGTGTTGTATCTCCTTACATGTCTTTAAGTTTGAAGCAAAGGCTGTTTTCATATGCCTATTGGCCATTTGTATTCATTTTATCCTTCACCCGTGTTTCTATTAGAGAATATTTCTCTTACTGACTGAAAATCTCACTATATATTAGCCTAAGCAAAATGAATGTACTGAATTTCTAAAGGAGCTGCTTTTTCTACGTTTCTGTTTGGAAGCTTCAAATGTAAAATGTTATCCCTACATGTAGAGGCAAACCACTAGAATTCTGCTAAGAGTTAAAAAAAAAAAAGAAGAAAAAGAAGCACGTTGCTAGGACAAAATGCTTTAAAAGGCTTTGTTTTCTCCATTCGGGAGAGAGTTCAAATGACAGCAGCAAAGAATGATTTCTAATAGTCGTTATGGAAGGAATTCGGTGAGTCCCTAGCAGTGAAAATCAAGGCAAACCAAAGAACACAAAACCAATCTAGGGCCGCATCCGCCCGCTTTCAGGCTATGGTCCCTGTGAAGTCTTGCCTAGGTCTCTAAAACGCCAGGATGTAGTATCTCTCTCTGTCTCATTTACACAAAACAACCTGAAACTCAAGAAGTAAATGAGGACAACGGGATGCCGCCTTTGTGAAAATCCTGTAGCCACCTGTGTCCCCACTTAGACTTTAATTAGGGGGATCACATCACATCATGTCGGGAGACCAAGCCACCCTGAATGACTGCTTCTCTGCTGTTTCCCGAGGAACACAGTAAATTCAGACACCTCCTAAGTCTCGAGGGTCTGCGTTGTGCCAGGGTCTCTAAAGAACGCAATGCAGAGGCAGACGGAAGGTTTTCTTATTCTCTCTGAGCCTAGAAATCACCCTTCCAGGCTTTGCTGATGAGAGTCAAAAATGGAAGAATAAGATATGTGGGATGTAATACAACGTATGCAGATTTCTTATATAGAAACAGTGAGTGGAGACTCGGGTTTAAATTCTAGGTCACCGGGAAACAGATCCACGAGAGAATTTCTTAGGCCACATCACGAGGAGAGAGGAAGCATGTTACTTAATCTGGCTCTGTTTTCACCCCTTTCAGTGGAAAGAATGAGCTCTTCACTCCACGGTATGGCTTTGACACAATACATGTTCAAAGACGGATCCTTGAAACGCATGGGATCATTCACGTGGTAAAGCCACAAGTAATGCAAGATGAAAAATGAAAGTGTGTTTTCTTCTGCCTTTCGCTCTGTCTTTTAGAGAAAGGATGGGGAGGAGGGCCAAACGTGTGTATAAAATCAGAATAAAATGCAAAATGTACATGTGTACAAAATCCTGTCTTGTTCACAGGGTCACTGCTGGTTTTATAAGGATATCTTATTTCCTAATTAGATTGACAACTCCTTTTGGGCGGGGATTTATCTCATAATTGTCTTGTATTCTCTCACAACATATAAAACAAGTATTTCTTGGGGCGCCTGGGTGGCACAGCGGTTAACCGTCTGCCTTCGGCTCAGGGCGTGATCCCGGCGTTGTGGGATCGGGCCCCACATCAGGCTCCTCCGCTAGGAGCCTGCTTCTTCCTCTCCCACTCCCCCTGCTTGTGTTCCCTCTCTCACTGGCTGTCTCTATCTCTGTCGAATAAATAAAAATAAAATCTTTAAAAAAAAAACCAAGTATTTCTTTATAGATTGCTTTATAAGGCTTTGGGCAAATGAGCTAAAAGGATCTTCAGTTGTGTGACACAGTTTACTTATAATCATGCCTTGAAGAATATATTATAAACCCCATCAAAGAATTCTGCCAGACAGGGTGGATTACAAAAGAATTGAATCAAGTCGCATTTAAAAATTTTCAGAGTATAGTGAATCTCCTAAAAATAGGCCATTATGTATTTAGTGTGTATCGTGTGTGTGCGCACGCGCACGCATGCCCATACATGCACACATGCACGCGCATCTGTCTGCTTTCCCTACCATGGTGGAAAATCAATTTTGGTCCCAGATAGGAAAAATAATCAACAATATAAACAGCATTTTGTAACAGTTTGAGTTCCAGGTAAGAACACATGATGAAAAACCTTTATTTTTTCTGCAAAAGCAGCAACCGAACGGCCAGTTGACCATCAGCGATTTGTTCTTGCATGAAAGGCTGTCATTAGACAGATCTCTAAAGCTAAACTGGAACTTCTGGTTTTGTTAGCCTCCCTTTGTAAGTACAGCCCTTTATGTTCAGAGGACCCAAGAGTGTCTTATGTTCCTGAAATATACACCCACACACCCACACTTGATTCTAGATAACAGCCGATTACAAGACATTTACTGCATGCATTTCTGTTACAGAAGGTTTCCTTCAGACGCGTATATAAATCAGTTATAATCTGAAGTTTTTGTAACAATTTGCATTAACATCATTATCCCTTATGGACATTTCATAATAGATAAAGATGTGGAATGTTCCACTAAATACAAAATAATTGTAAAAACATTGAAATACATTGTGTGCTATAATAGACTATTTTCGACAAATATATGCAATAGCCTGTATATTGAATTGTGCATTAATTATAAACGAAATATGCCAACTAGATTTGAACACCAAAATTCTAAAATTAAAAAAAATAGACTGATTCTTATAACTACTACAGTATAATATTGTGAGAATTTCCAAACATGTTTTGGCTGCCAGGATTTCAGGGCTTTTAAAAAGATTTCTATGTTTTATTTGAGAGAGAGAGAGAGGGTGATCATGAGTGGGGAGGAAGCCTAGAGGGATAGGGAGAAGCCAACTCCCCACTGAGCAAGGAGCCCAAAGCGGGACTCGATCCCAAGAATCATGACCTGAGCCAAAGGCAGACACTTAACCAGCTGAGCCGCCGAGACACCCCAGGAATTCAGGATTTTTTAAAAATAAAATTGTACAAGGCACACAGGAAAAAAAAAAGTAATGAAACCAATGATTTGTATGATCTACTTTTGCCCTAACACTCCATTCTCTGTCAATTAAACAGATTCGGTTTTTGTTATCTTAGAATAATTATAATGATATTAATATTTATTAGGCACTTACGTGCTAGGTGCTGTGCTATACTGATCCCTTAAAACAGCACCGTGAAGTAGGTATTACTTCAGCCATTTTACAGATAAAGAAACTGTGGCTTAGGGGCGCCTGGGTGGCACAGCGGTTAAGCGTCTGCCTTTGGCTCAGGGCGTGATCCCGGCGTTATGGGATCCGAGCCCCACATCAGGCTCCTCCGCTATGAGCCTGCTTCTTCCTCTCCCACTCCCCCTGCTTGTGTTCCCTCTCTCACTTGCTGTCTCTATCTCTGTCAAATAAATAAATAAAATATTAAAAAAAAAAAAAAAGAAACTGTGGCTTAGGAAGAGTCAGTAACTCGCCTGAGGTCACACAGCGATCTGAATGACCTGGCTGAGGTTTCCATCTAGCTGTTCTTGCTTGGCTTTGCAGTCTCTTCCCTTGGCTCTTATCATTGCTTCGCTAAGTATTAACTGAGCATAGACTATGTGTCAAGCCCTCTGCTAGATGCGGAGGATAACGTAGTCAACTAAAAAATTCTGGATCTCAATGGGGATTAGCAAGAGGGACAAAACCCAAAAGTTAAAAATTCAAATGGTGAAAATAATCACCTCCGTGCGAAGTGCTCTAGCCCAGGAATCTCTACCTCTTGGGAGGTGGCATTGCTGAGACCGATCTTTCTCCCTAATAACACCGGCTCATCGAGTTCACGCGGGAGCAGCTCATTGATATTCCACTGCACCCTTGCAGTTCTAAAGCAGGTTGAAGTAGCAAATACAGAAAAATCTTTGATTCGTATTACTGGCCAATCTACCATCTGGCTGGTCCCGTCCCAGCCACCATAAAAGACACACATGGAATGTGTCTGGAGGGAAGATCCGCATTCCATATCAAAGGCTCCCTGCCCTCCTCAGGAGTCAAGCTTCCCCCCACGTGGCCAAACAGGGTCTCGGATCCACCTGGTGGACAGTCAGACTTTTAAAATGTATACACCGGAACAAATGGTTATCAGTTGATAGAGACAATGCCTATCTCGTTCATGGATTATTCTATGATTTTACGGGGGCCATATTTTGGAATATGTTCCAATTACTTCTTTTTTTTTTTTTTTAAAGATTATTTATTTATTTTTTCGACAGAGATAGAGACAGCCAGCGAGAGAGGGAACACAAGCAGGGGGAGTGGGAGAGGAAGAAGCAGGCTCATAGCAGAGGAGCCTGATGTGGGGCTCGATCCCATAACGCTGGGATCACGCCCTGAGCCGAAGGCAGACGGTTAACCGCTGTGCCACCCAGGCGCCCCTGTTCCAATTACTTCTTACCGCAAGGGCCACACCTCTGAGAACACCGTCAGTCAGACTCACGGCTCCCTTTTAACCTAAGACTGTTTCCTCTCTTGAAGCGCACGCCTCATGACATCAACGACGTTCAGGATCGCTTTTTTTTTTTTTTAAAGACTGTATTTATTTATTTATTTGAGAGAGAGAGCACACACAAGTGGGGAGGAGGGGCACAGGGTGAAGTAAGTTCCCCACCGAGCAGGAGCCGGATGCCGGGCTCAATTCCAGGACCCTGAGATGAGGCCCAGAGCCGAAGGCAGAGGCTTGACCACCTGAGCCACCCAGGCGCCCCTACTGGATTGCTTTTAATCACTTGACAGGTACCTTGCCCTGCGTCCCTAGATGGCCCCCAATGCCTAATTCGCATTAGTAGCCTTCAAAATACCCATTACCACCCGGAGAACCCAATCCAAATGCCCTCCACATGTGCTCTAGACATTACAACCTTTGTAATAGTCCAGGAAACAAGTCACAGCGGTTGTATAAAATCTCTTTTAACCTTCCTCCTGCTTGGAAGATGCCTCAGTGTGCCGGGGCTGCCATATCGAAGTTCCACAGGCTAGGTGGCTTGAAAAGCAGGAGGTTGCTTTCTCACGGTCCTGGAGGCGAGAAGCGCAAGAGCCAGGTGTTGGCATGGCTGGTTTCTTCCGAGGCCTCTTTCCTGGCTGGTAAGTGGCTGTGGTCTCTGTTTTCACATGGTCTTCCATGCACGTGGGCCTGTGTGTTTGGGTCTGTGTGGGTCCCTATTTTCTCTTCTTATAAGAAAACCAGTTATACTGGAGTAGGGCCCACCGTCATGACCTCATTTAACTTAATTACCCCTTTATAAGCCCTATCTCCAAATTCGGTCACATTCTGCAATACTGGGAGTTAGGGCTTCCGCCAGATGAATTTGCAGGTGGGTGGAGTGAGGGCAAATTACAGGGACTAGCAGGAGCATTGACAAGATATGAGAGCATTCCCTATCCAATCTGTCTTTCAGTTACAGAGTATATAGGATTTATGGTAAGTCCTCTATTCCTAATACCTGCTACGGTTGGCCTAGAGGTGGCATTGCGATATCCTGCCTACCTCTTTACAGAGGAGGGCAGCTTCCTCCAGCACAGTGTTTGCTAGAGAGGACTGTACGCCGCTGGACAGGAAGCTAGGTGGTATAAATAACGTTGAATCACATAGTGAAAGTGACCGAATTCCCTTGCAGCTCTGAGGAAGTCATCTGGCCGTCTTGAGTGCCTAATGTTTTTAACACTTGCGAATTCCTCCCTACCCATTGCTTCCCCCACCCACCCCCTTTTCCTTAAGCAAAGAGAAATCAGGTCCCAGGCTCAAGAGCCTTTGGCAAGCCACAGCGCCCATCCCTAGCTAAATACTATTTTTGTTGTGTGTTCGGTTTTCGTTGTATTGATGAGGTCACCCACCATTCCATTTGTGAAAATTCTGTTTTCCATTAAATTCATGATTTCTTTTTTATGTTACATGAAGTCTTTAAGTTAAAAAAAGTGACTCAGTTGAAAGAAAAGTATTAATGATCATGCTTATGATAGACACAAATGGAAGGATCAGAAAGGCTGTTTACCAAGGATCAAAAGTCTTAGAGATGCTGCTTTCACATGTAAGATAAGCAGAAATATCGGTCTTCCGGTTTTTGAGTTGTCCACGAGGGGACGCTCCCTAAGAGCAAAGGCACTTCTAGAGCCAACCTGAGCCATCACTGTCAGTAGTGTGGTCAACGCTCATTTCCAGGGTCCTGCTCCCCTCCCCAGAGTGACAGAGATAGTGGGTCACAGCTGTCTTCCCCAGCTGTTCTCCTGAAAACTCCCCTACCCAGTATCCACCCATAGGGCCCAGGTCCCCCCTCTGGATCCTTTCCCTACTTCAGTTCCAGCATTGACATCAGTAAGGCCCTCGTCTTCGTAAAGGAGCGGCTCATATCAGAAGCTGAGTGCAGACGCGTGTAGACAAAGCACCATTTCTGGCTTGGATCTGGAAACTTCCAGGAAATCCCAGCCTATATTGGATTCCTAGTTCTTTTCCAAGCTTGTTCTGTCTCTTCGCCACACTTTTATCATTTGTGGTTTCGTTCCTCGCTTCCCTACTGGATTTCTGATTTCACACTAATTTTCGGACTCAGGTAGCTCAAAAAGGAGCTTGGCCTGTGTTTGTGTTTGAGACCTTCTGGTTTTGTAAACTGTTTTATCTGCAAGAGTCAGATACTTTCCCCAGTTGAGGTTGGTTAAACAGTCTTATTTATATGATGGTTTTAGAAGAATTATGCATCCATGGGGGAAATGTATTTTAAACAAAGAGAACTGTTTACAAAACAGCATTTCTGGTAAAGTATTACTTTTTTCGAAGCACTGTATGTATACATGTATTATATATAACAATTGATTCATAGGTAATTGGAAAACTATGCCATAATGTTAGTAATGGTTCTTTTGCTGAAGAGAGTATAAGGGTTTTTAATTTTATTCTTTATAGTTTCCTACATGTTCTCAGTTTTCTACATTTAATTTTTATTTTGTTTAAAATTTTCAAAATATTGGGGTTTTTTGTTTTGTGGTTTTTTTTTTTTAAGATTTTAGTTATTTATTTGACAGAGACAGACAGCCAGCGAGAGAGGGAACACAAGCAGGGGGAGTGGGAGAGGAAGAAGCAGGCTCCCAGCGGAAGATCCCAGCGGAAGAGCCTGATGCGGGCCTCGATCCCATAACGCCGGGATCACGCCCTGAGCTGAAGGCAGACGCTTAACGACTGCGCTACCCAGGTGCCCCTAAAAATTTCAAAATATTTTAAATTTAAAACAGACCTCAGGCGGGGAAGCAAACAAACACTTCTATTCAAATGTTTCCAGGTTGAAGCCTCTACCATTCAAGGGCAACGGAGCCACTGCTGGCCAGGCTCTCTGAGAAATTTCTTTTGCCCTCTGCTGAGAAAGGGATGGGAATGCTTTGGCCAGTCCTGAACCATTTTCTACCAAGAAGCATGGTCTTAGCTAAGATACAGGGTCAACAAAACAAAACACGTTTGGCTGACTTTCTTAGCACTAGGATAGGTGAAATCTTTTTTTTTTTTTTCCCTCAACAGATGAAAAAACAGTCCTAGCTTTTGTCACAGGATTTGTGAAGCCAAAAGAACAAGTGAATAGAGGCAGGCACATAGATAGACTATCAATAACCAGATACTTTATTTTGTTTCTTTATGGACCATTTATTTTGGCCTCCCATATCATAAAGGTCTTTCCGTGGCAACGGTTCTCAATCTTTTGAACCCCTATCATCCAGCAGATCCAACATGGATCCAAAATGTAGCTAATTTTCCACGAGGCAGGCAAGGGAGTCTCATAATGGATGTAAATCAGAACGCGGAGTGATTCTACTTGGATAAAATTATTTCTAGTTGCTTCTGATATTCCCCCCCCCCCGAGAATTACTGCTCTCTAGTATTTTGTTGCCTTTTATTGTATATTTATTAGATCAACATCACCTATTAAAAAAAAAAAAAGCTTTGCTGTCTTCTACTAAATACTGTTAGCGTTCTCCCTTCACCCTTCCTCACTGTGTCCTTTTCTGTCGCGTCTCCAAAACCCACGTGCTTCAGGGAAAGGTAACTTCTTTTCCAGCCTCAGAGCTAGGCCTGGTTGATTTAAAGGTAATCTCAAACCCTTGCAATAGTGACTGGTTTAGGAATAGGGCCTGGGCAATCAGCCGTGGCGTTTCCCCAGCCACGGGATTGCTCAGGAATGAGCAGTGGTCAAGGTGAGCCAATGGACTTCAGCGGGTTGGAAAGAAATTTCCTTATTGTTAGGAGAAAGCCCCCAGAAGAGACAAGTTCTTTCTCTGAAAGGCATTTTGTGCAGCCATGAAGCCCAGGACAATTTCAGGCTCTCCCCAGTGAAGGAAGCAGACAAGAAAATGAAACAATTCTAATTAAAGAACACACATGTGGAGCTCACAGGGACCACCCCCAGCCTGACCACCCCTCCTGCTGCTAAAGCCCCAGCTGCAACCATTCCCTTAGTCTGTAACCAGTGGGGGTAAACTTTTCCTCCTTGCCGCTGAGCATCCTAATACTGATACAATGTACGTAATATTGAAGAATTCCTCAAAATACAGGTTCATGATTCTAGTGTGAACTGAGTTTCACTTTATAGATTGGAATGAATAGGGAAAGAGAAGCTGCTTTAGTATCTAACTATCGATTTAAGGTAATCCCCTTAAATAGCATCTTAAATATTAATACTAAAAGTTTCCACTAAATGCAGCATAATAATACGGCTGGTTATAAGAAATGAGGGCTTTTAGCATCACAAAATGCCAATGATCATGAAACAAATCTCAATAACAGGATTATTAAACTATGCTTAAACTATGTTTTACCTATAATGTCCTTGAGATCTAATCTTAAAATATCGGTGCTGATAAGTGATTAAGATACATTTTTTTGTGAATAATTCATGTATCAGATCATCAAGTTGAAGAATTACACTGAAGAGAGATTTCAATAACCATTTACAGTATCACAAAAATAATCCTTATGTTTTTTTAAAGTGATGTCTTTTCAGATCGTTCATTCAATCCTTTAAGTTTATTGAAATATTTTAAAATAACAAATTAAAACTCTAAAAATAAAAGCAGGCCAACTTAAAAAAAAACTCACCTTTTTCCCTCTTTGGTGAAATCATTTTATAACTTGTGAGTCTAAGAAATCAGTACCTTTGGGGTGCCTGGGTGGCTTAGTCATTAAGCGTCTGCCTTCGGCTTAGGGCGTGATCCCGGCGTTATGGGATCGAGCCCCACATCAGGCTCCTCCACTGGGAGCCTGCTTCTTCCTCTCCCACTCTCCCTGCTTGTGTTCCCTCTCTCGCTGGCTGTCTCTCTCTCTCTGTCAAATAAATAAATAAAATCTTAAAAAAAAAAGAAAAGAAAAGAAATCAGTACCTTTAAGTGCGTGGGAAGGACAGGTGATAAAACAAAAGAAAAACAACAAAAATAAAAACAAAAACAGAAACAAAAAGCCCAAACCCAGATGCCAGGTAACCTACAGGATTCTTTTCTAGAAGAAGCGTAAGTGCATTGAAAGTGTTTGTTTTTGAAGATTATTTAGGTACCAAAATAGTTGTGGAAATGCCGAGCTCCATTTCAATAGGAAATCTTCTGCCCTTCAAAGATGCTTATTTTGAGGTTTTTCCACTTTTTTTCTCCATTAAACTCAGCAGTATCTATGTTTCAGACTACGGATTCACGGGCACTTTGGCATTCATCCTCCATTATTTACTTATATTTAATTTGCTAGATTCGTACATTCCTACACATCCTAATAGCATGTGGCCACAGAGGAAATAAAGTATTCAGGCTGGCTGAATATTGACCATCTAGACTTAAATGGATTTCTGTTTTGCTGACATGAAAAAGTAGGAAAAAGAAAGAGCAATGCTGAACGAGAAAACCCTTAAATTAAGGGGGGAATGTATTAAATTAGCTCTATTTTTTTTATGTGTGGAGGTTCATGTTTGAGACTTTAATCTGGAAAGCTCTATCTGATAGGGTCCGAACAGCTAACCTGAGCCTGTTCGAGGGGTTCTATTTACAAAAATTGAAAACATTTTAATACAAAGACTTTCTTTTGGGGGTAGGACCTGTACACAAAATATCTCGATGAGTGAAATTTTAACCAAAGTGAGTAACATGTCTGGATACTTATTATCTTTGGATAGAGCCGACCTTGATCGAGAGGACTGGGAGACAAAAATGTATAGAATAATTTTGTCTTGCTCCTGATTTTAGATTGAAGTACTTTGTTTGTTTAAAATGGATTTGAAGTCAATCCATTCAAGGAACTGCAATGAATTCTACCTTTTCATATCAAAATGATAACATGGGGCACCCATACTCATGAGAACCAGGCTGGGGCGGGAGAAAGTTAATTGATCTAGCAGAAATGCTTTAGGGAAGGGACAAGAAGAAAAGAAACCCAGCATTTGTGTAAGATGAGCACTCCGTAGGCTCTCGTCTCAGAAGTGATTAACTCTTTGGATAGGGTAATAATTGGGTCCATTGCAACGCATTCGTTATACCATTGAATGCTTTTTAAAAGGAAGGAAAGTGGAATATCCTATCACTTTTCCTAAATCTTAAAAACTTACTTTAATTAAAAAAAATCACCACTGAATTTGACAGAACGTAGATATATGATAAATTTATTTAAGCCTTCTGATTAAATTCAGTGGGAAATTTTCCAAGATAGACAGCGATGTGAATTTGGATATTTGAAATTTAAAGAAAGCCCTGGAGATCTGATGGTGTGTTTGGTTCTGTATTGGTCCAATTACGAAATGGGAGAAAGTCCTTGAAGACTTTTGATGTCTACATTTAAAAAACTGAAGCTTAAGAGTTTGACAAAGGTAGAAAGCCGCTGGCCAAATCTAAAAAACTAATATAATGTTTTATTTTGAACACATGAATATTCCAAGAAAATGTTTAATATTTTTACATTTTTCTTTATAATAGAGGATATTAGTCAAATATATCACATGAGGTCAGGTTTCAAGTCCATCTACGAGCTAAAATCCATCATAGTTTTGCCCATTTGTGCAAGGAGTATTTATCGAATGCCTATTGTGTGCCAACTACTCTTCTAGACCCTGGGGATAGGGAGTTGAACAACCAAAGTCCCTGTCTCACGGAACTTAATTAGATTGTACTTTGTTGGCACTTGTGCTGTTAACATAGTGAGTTGTTAATCTAAATAAGGATTTGGGATGCAACGTATCAAAACAGTGTTACAATTCCCAACAAGAAAAGAATAATGAACAAGTAATACAATGTCTTTTTGTCTTTATCCTGCTGAATAGATATCATTTTGGTGTGTTCATATTCCTTGATGGAGATAACAGAAACTGGTTTGTGAGTAAACATTGTCTGGATGGTGGACAAAAGTATAACATCCCATATCTTGGTATGATGCAAATGTTATCTAAGTAAGAATTATCAGAAATGGCTGATGAATGCATACTATTGCAAACTTATTTGGAAGATACTTCTCATTGCATCTCTGAGCCTTGGTTTAAATTCTGCGAAAGTTGAGATATTTAAAATATTTCTTTCTTTTTCATTTTAAGTATCCTTCTCACTCCCTGATGAAGGAATCTTCTCTGTTTATCAGATTTCTGTGGCACTGCCAATGAGAATGCTGATGAAATATACAAGTTTTGTGTTTTATTTCTCTTTTTTCCTTTTCTTTCCTTCAGTTGTTCCTCTTTCTCTTCTGGACCCTTGTACAATAATCACATTTTTCAAGGTTAACCTACTCACTCTCATCCCCCATATCCCTTATAAAATCGTCTGCTTACAGAGCATCTTAACCTTCAAGTTTTTCCGAAAGTATCACCATAAATCTTTCTTTTTCTCCTCTAGTCCAGTAAATCACTTCTTCTCATTTTGTTAGCAGGTTTCTGAAATCAAATAGACTGCAAAGTGTTTCCTCATGCATTAGATAATGGTTGGTACAATCTGAAAAGACAGTCTCGTAGCTACATTTCTTAATCTGCGCCAAATTATGGATTCACCTTTGTCCTCTATACACGCAAGACTCATGTCTCTATTACTATCCATCACTGGTGCAAATACAATTCTAACATCGTTGTAAATTTGGCTTCATTTATTTAATGAGAATTTCTTGAGCCTCTGCTACAAATTTACTCAAGACACTCTTCTAGGTCCTAGGAGTAGAGTAATGAACAAAATAGACATGTTCTCTAATTTACTGGAATTTGCTCTTCCTGATTTTTGGGAGATTACATATTTCCGGCTAATGTTAGGATAATCCAGTCAATGTTGACATTGCAGATTTTTAGCCAAAAGTTAAGAAAAAAAAACCACTGCTTCTTACCTTGTGATCAACTCTTGTCTGGGACATTCATCCTTTTACGATAAAAATTTGTAACAATTTCTAGAGTACACTAACATCCTGTTATCACACTACAGGACCTCACAGCTGAACATCCATAACCATTTACATCTGCAGTAAGAATATTCAAGTCAGCTTTCCTGAGAACTTCCTTCACCATACTGAAATAACAACGACTTCAACGTATAATTAGGAAGAGAAATTTAATCTTCTCCAAACCCTTGGAGCACTTTGTGGAAGTAGGACATTCTTCCCTTTAGATATTGTCTTTCTCCCTTTCACTACCGTGAGTAGTGAAGAGAATCTGGCTCAAGAACGTCAGTGATGAGCCTTTCAGCAAATCTACCAAATGACCCCTTAGCTGGAGAGGAGGGTTCACAGTGATGGAGGGTGGGTGGGGAAAAGGCTGAAGATGTAGACCAAAACAAATTTCTTTGAAGTATTAAGTTTTTTTCTTTTCTAAGTCCTGCAGAAATGTCTGTTGTACCCGTATAACTTCATCGTTTAATGTCTTACCATCAACTAACATTGTTGTTCTCCGATAGGACATAGCAGTTTCTACTCCAGTTTCCTGGCCCAGCTCCATGGGCTCAGGTCATATGTGCACCCCAGTTTGAAATCACTGGGGTAGCTTAACACAAGCTGGCAGAAGACCTGACCTCTCATTATTATCCAGTTGTTCCAGTTATCCAACTTCACATTTTCTCATGTGTTATAAAGTAACAAAATCCCTGCTTTTCTTTCCACAGTGTTGCTGGGAAGATTGGAAGACTTGATAGGATATTATTATTTTTAATTATTTTTAATTTTTGTAATTTTTTAAAGATTTTATTTATTTGAGAGAGAGAGAGAACACAAGCAGGGGGAGGGGCAGAGGGAGAGGGAGAAGCAGATTCCCTGCTGTGCAGGAAGCCCGACGCGGGGCTCGATCCCAGGACCCTGGGATCATGACCTGAACCGAAGGCGGACGTGTAACCAACTGAGCCTCCCAGATGCCCCTATTATTTTTTATTTTTTATTTTTAATTATTATTAAATAACTGGTTTGTTTAAAATTCTGCAATTGGGTCTGGGTCAAGGTACAGACATAAAATGGTTCCATTTTTCTCTAGTTACTGCTTCTGCCTGTGCTCTGCTGAGTCCCCTCCCAGACCTTAATGACAGCTTGATCATAACTTCCTGATCACTTCCAGCTATTAAAATATCAGTTCAGTCCAATTTAACCCATTTTAAAAGGTCACCTCATATCTGCCTGAAGTCTCGTCTCTTCCCATTTTCCCTGTTCAGCAAAGTTTCCACCTACGGGATTTGAATGGGGAAAGAAATGGAATCCACTTTTTTACCCTCTCTCCTCCTTTTCTTTTGAGACCTTTACTCCTCCAAAGAATTGGGATCCAAGATGGAGAACAGCTGCAAATACCCCTAACTTCGCAGATGCAGGTGTGGTCCTGTCTCCTCGGTTGCTCTTTCTCTGTTCAAGATCTGTCCGTCTCTGATGTCCTGTGAGTGGCTCCCAGACAAATGCTCTTTCTCCTAGGACCCACACGGGAATTATATCTAGAGACAGTGTTGGTGGAGGTGGCATGAGGGGGCTTCCCAGTGCAGTGTGTTGTGTTCTGAAACCCTAACCACCCCTCCGCCCATCAGGTTTGAACATAGTGTTAGGTAGCTGCTTGGCTGATGCCCTCACTCAGTCATTTTTGATTCCTCCAGCTCAATTGCTTCTGGAACCCGATCAGTTCCCATCTTGGAGTCTACCCCATAGCTTCTCAAGGCTGCAGCCTTGTCTCCTGGTGACTTGGCTTCTTGAACACCAGAATGGCTCAATGGACGTGACCTACCACCATACTCTTTTCATCCATGGGGATCTCACACATTTTTGACACAACAAAATATGATGTAGGCTGCTAATCTCTCCCTCTCTCTCTCTCTCTCTCTCTCTCTCTCTCACACACACACACACACACACACATACAGCCTCTTCCTCTTTCTCACTCTTTCCTTCCTACTTAAGTATCTGTGGTGAGCTGCTGCTGGGCAAGCCCATCCTCTCGTGAGAGATTCTTGTTGACTCGTTCCTTTTTCACTTGGCCTGGGCTGAAGAGGGGGAGCACTTTCACCCTCTACGATGGGAAGGCCCTCTGGCTTATCCCTAACCACCCCTCTGCCCATCAGGTTTGAACATAGTGTTAGGTAGCTGCTTGGCCGATGGTCATGCTGAACCAGCGTGGTCACCTCTGGTGAGGCCCAGGAGAGGCATCTGGGCCTTAATTGTCCTGGGTGCTCTTCAGAATGAAGGAGATACGATACCTCTTTGTCATCCTTTGAGTCACGGGGGACAACTGCAAGACAACAAAATCCTCCATCCATATCCTGTCACCTGGTATGCTTGCTAGACTCTGCCTGGAAGTAGGCCCATTTTTGCAAATGAAAAATTCTATGTTGGCAGCAAAAACACATACAATCATTTAGGAAGGACAGTTTACTGGTTTATGCAAGTGCCAAGGGATATCGGCTGAGCTGTACCACTTGTGAATGAGGTGACTAAGTATGCTAGCTGCTGGCTGTGGGGGCTGCTTATGCTATCACTCAGGGATGTGGGTGAGAAGTTGAGGGAGCCTTCTGTCTTCTCTGAATCCAGGCCATATGTTTAGAGCCTTTCTCTGAATTCAAGGGGTGGGGGGGGTGGGGGGGTAACGGGTAATGATTGTCTGTTGTTGTAATTCCTGGTTGTTCCTGGTGGCCATAACACAGACAGGCAGGAGATCATTTTCTACCCTTTGGGTGTGCTTGTAATATCATCATGAGCCCAAACCCCTGCTCCAGAGATATCTTAAAGTACAGAAGACTGTGTTACCGTTTCGTGGGGTCAGACTTCTGTGGGCCAAAAGCCCCAGAAGGCTGGGGAATGTCTCCTCCAGACAGCTGAGTAGGCTGGAACCAGCTCTTCCCCCACGATTGGCTTCCATGTTTCAAGAGGAAGCTTTTCAGAAGGGAAAGGAATCGACACACATGAGACATTACGTAATGGGTGAATCAAAGTCCCACAGTGTCACAGAGCGTGTCTCCATGACACAGGGCCCCGGTGGCAGGGCTTTTTTCCAGCATAGAACATCTATTGCATCCTTCACCCCTAAAATGGCGTCCTCTCAGGGTGCCTGGGTGGCTCAATCAGTTAAGTGTCTGAATCTTGAGCTCAGCGCAGATCCTATCTCAGGGTTGTGAGTTCAAGCCCTGGGTTGGGCTCTGTGCTGGGCTGGAAGCCTACTTAAAAAATTAAAAATAAAATGAAATAAAATGAAGTCCTCTCAATAGTCTGCTGCTTCTAGTATGCAGGCGCTCTCCTAATGGCCTCGTCTTTCCAAAGCAAACCCGAGCAGCACTTTCTGTTGGCCTGAAGCCCTTACCCACAGTTGCAGAACTATCTCTAGCTCTGTTCTCTATGGGGCAGGAAGCGTCCTCCCACCATCTGCTCTGTGCCTTGCCTCAGAGAGAGAGCCACTGTGACACACATCACGACCCAGTGCCTCCAAGCCCATCGCAGCCTAAAGGAGCCCCACAGAACTTACTCCACAAAGGAGGCAGAACAAGAAATGTGGCTTTTCTTCAGGCTCTTACATTGGACTGCAAGCTCCTCCTGCCCAGGCAGAAATTCCATCTCGGTCACCCCTGGGGTTCCCCACTGCACACACAAAATGTTGTACGAAGGTGTTTGGGTTCTTACATCAAGCAAATATTGGGGAGGGCTTGCGAGGTTTTGCTCTTCCCTGTTACTGACAAGTCATCCATCATCCAAACCTCCGGAGTCTCTTGACTTCTAGTGAGTTTGCGGATTCTGTGTCAAATTAGGGGCATAAGAACTTGTGCCAAGGGTGATAAATGGGGGGCTAGGCTCTCCTTTCCCTGGGGACCCCACAGGGCTAGTCTTCGTTTCTGCCCCTTCAGAAGCTTCTGCCAAGGAGGGGAATGGGGGTCCCCAGCACGTTGTCTTTCAGTCCTCTCCTTCCAACTCAGAGGGAGCATCTTCTCCTTTCCAGACTCCTGTGCTTTTGCTGCCCTTCAGGGATGCCTGTTAGAACCACCTTCCTGAGTGTAGGTCAGAGGTCACTAAAGTGTGGTGGGAATAAGTTTTGGTTGGCTCATGTAGTAGTTGTTGTTTTTAGCTGAAATTAGTTACCAGCATTTATTATTATTATTTTTAAAGATTTTAATTATTTATTTGTCACAGAGAGAGAGAGAGAGCCCAAGCAGGGGGAGCAGCAGAGGGAGAGGGAGAAGCAGAGGCCCTGCTGAGCAGGAAGCCAGACTCAGGGGGCTCCATCCCAGGACCCCAGGATCATGACCTGAGCCAAAGGCAGACACTTAACCAGTGGAGCCCGCCCCGGGCGCCCCCAGTAACCAGCATTGAAAAATCAAATGAGTGGGGCACCTGCTTGGGTCCCTCGGTTAAGTGTCTGATTCTTGATTGGGCTCAGGTCATGATCTCAGGGTTGTGGGATTGAGGCCCGCGTTGGGCTGCGCACTGAGCCAACTCCCTCTGCACTTCCTCTCTCTCTCTCAAAATAAATAAATAAATTATGAAAATCAAAGACGTTCACATTAACCTCTACAATTCTAGCTTCTTAGGGAAATGTGGAAAACCTGGCTTTTATGAGGTGGCCGTAAGCAGCTGGGCTGAGAAGGGCCGGCCTGCTTTGGGCAGGTGCAGCCCCGCACGTGGCATGGGTTAATAGCAGCCACCTGACCTGAACGAGTGGGTGACTGTGGGGCGCCCCGCTGTGGCCTTTCCCAGGGGCCAGGGAGAGACACTGTTTTGGGAGGGTACCACCCTCAGAATATAAATAGAGGCCAAGGTGAGGGAATATAAAAAAACTGATTTTCTTTGCAGCACCACAAAAGAAACATGACAAAATGATCCATCTGTCCACATCCACCATCCCAAGGGCCACGACCTTCAGAGATGTCATCATGGCCCCGGCTCCTCACGGAAGTAACGCCATTTAATCTTCACCAACACCTAGTAACCCTGTTTCACAGATGGGGAAACTGAGGCTCAGAGAACAGCGACATGGCCAAGTCACAGAGTGGAACTTGGAACACAGGTCAGTATGGGTCTTCACTACTGGGCTACCTTGCCTCCCCTGCCAGGGACATTAGTGACCCTTTGGGGGAGTAGGCCCAAATTCATTGCCAGATTTAATGTTATCTGATGCCGGGTTAGAAGTCAAGTCTTGTTGACGCTAAATGAGTAGAGGTCATGGCCTCCATTCTCCCTCCCTCGGCCAGAAGGAGGGAGGTCAGGGTCTGGAGGGTCACGGTCTGGCACCGAGCCCTTGGACATCTCAGGTATTCAGTAAACGTGCTCATGTTGTTACTTCTGCTAGCTTGTCTGACATTGTGCTAAGTGCACGTGTGTGTGTGTGTGTGTGTGTGTGTGTGTGGAGAGAAGGGGAAAGAAGAGGGAAGGGACAGACAGGGGAACATAGCTCCTGATTCTTCCTGTCTTGAGCCGTAAATGTTGCTGGAAAGATAAAAAACTGGAGACCTACTATAACTAAAGTGTTTTTCAAAAATATGACATAGCTTGAAAAAGAAAGACTTAACGTGAGTCAAAATCCTTTTTTTGTTCTGTTGTTTTATTTTTTTTGGTAGAAATCCATAGAAACAGAAAGCTACCTAATAAGCTTCTAGGAGGACAATTTAAATTTGCATGTTTATAATCAATCTCACCTTGTCTATTAGACAACATTTGTGCATCTTATGAGCATTTATCTAAGTAAATTTAGGCTAAAATATGATGGTTTATGCTAGAACTGAGGATACTACTATTTAATATCACGTATGAAAAAATTAGATTATAGAATAACAGATAAAGAGGCTATGGTGGAACAGATAAAGATGCTGGTGGAGTTATGATTCCATTTCTAGATGGGATGTATGTGGAATTTTATGGTATTAACTCTGTACAGTATGTAAAAAAAGAACCCAGTAAGTTGATGACTTCAGAAGCTGTGATAGGATTTTGAGAGTAATAGTGTTGTTCAGAAGAGTCCAGATAAAAAAAAACTATATGAAAATTTTACTATGTGAAAAAGTTTCCTAGTTAATTGTAATGGGTTGTCAGATTTTCTTTTCTGATTTAAGATTATTGTCTGACATTCAGTGATGGCTTACAAGCTCGCTTGTCAGCCTGAAATGTCGTAAAACAAAACAATGAAGGGTATTGATGGCAATTCCCTACTTCTCGTACAGCTACTAACTTAAGGTCTGTTACTGTTTATATAAAAAGATAATAACTAACTGGCATTTACTACGTTTATGTCCTGAACTAAGAAATTATGTATACTACTATTGTATAGCTGAAATTGAGGCTCAGAGAGGTTAAGTGACTTGCCTAGGGTCACCTAGCATGTAAATGGTAGAATTAGGTCCTAAACTCTGATTTCCAGGGGTATTCTTTGCATTGGAGACCCTTGGTCTCATTGCTTTGGTCTCCTTTTGTCTAGGGTTTAAACTAAACAGTGTTTTACACCATAATAAGCTTGTATTTGGCTTGCTGTCGTTGATCCGTTTGCAGGTCTCGAGTATTGTCAATGTGGACCTCTTCATTAGACTGTTCAACAGGTGATAGTTAAATAATGACATTGGTCTTGTATCAACAGCATTTAGACTGGTAAAATCCACAGGGTACATGACCAATTTCTTTAATGAAGAGTTTTAAGGGGAACAAAAAGTGAAAGTGAGTACCTCTACTTGAAAAGATACAAAAGACAGATCAACCAAATACACTGTGTTTTGGAACCACTTTGGATCCTGATTTGAATGAAAACAACGGAAAAAATAATTATTAGACAATCAGGGAAATTTGAACAATGTACACTTAAGGTTTTAAGGAATTATTTTTAATTTTTTAGGTAAAATAATGCAATTGAGGTTAAGTAATATATCAAGATGTTTTATGTTTTAGAGGTACATGCTGACAGAGATGAGTTGATACGATGTTAGGGACTTCCTCCAAATTAACGGAGCAGATGAAGATTGGTCATCAATTGATAATTGTTGAAGCCGTGTTTTGGGTACTTGCTGTTTCACTGTATTATTCTAACTACTTTTATGTCTGTCTGACATCTTACACATAAGAATGCGCTGCTCAATGGTGAACCCGAAGTAGATCATTACTTTGGTTTTATATTGCATAATGCCTCATTTCAGGGAACTCGGAAGGGGACGGAAAGGGTCTTAGGAGTCGTCTAACCCCATGTGCACATCCTTCTCCTTTCCTTTTGGCACAAATGGGGGTGGGGTGGGGATTGTTTTTTCCTCCTCATTCACCCCCCTCACCCCCACCCCGCCCGAAATCCACCTTCAAACCAGATAACCTCCAAAGGATTTCTAATCTTTCCTAAAATAAAGCCTGAAGGTTGGGAGGGGGGATGCCTTAATTTGGGTCTTGATTGTGCTAATTAGTTACCCAGTTGTCAGAGGGCGCCGGAGAACCTATACTTTTAATTTCCCTGCCCACGTGACAATGTTTTTGTTTCAGGGTAATTTCTAAAGTACAGGAAATTCTCGGAGAGTTTACGTCACCGCCAGCAGTTACAGTAATTACCGTATTGACGCTACTTGTTTTCAAAAACGTGAACGTTTGCGGGGTGGCGCGAGTCCTAGCTAGGCATTTTTTAGTTCAGACTTAAATCGTTATTAAATCACTCTGTGATTGCATTTTTAAGCAGTCGAGACGCTGGGGATCTGAACGGAGCTGTGAGTGTGTGTGTGTGTGAGAGAGAGAGCGTGCGTGTTCTCCATCTCCACTGCTGTATTTCCCAGGTCTTGTTTGCGGGTGAAAAAGCAGAGAACACACCACATTCACACTCCTCGTAGTGGCACTGCAGGAAGCGTTCGCGGCAGGAGTGCGCCTGCGCAGTCGGGCCCCGCCAACGCGCCTGCCTTCCCCCGTCCGGCTAGCAGGGGGCGCTGTGAGGCAGTGGACTAGTCTTCTCCCTAGAGCTCTGGAACGTAGCATAAAAGGGCAAGAGGCGAGGCGGGCGGAGGGGCGTTCTATCCGCGACTGCCCGGGTCTCTATCACCCTTTGTCCTCCAGCTTTCCCCCGGCACTGGGCCTGCGGGCCTGGTTGCTAGGCGGAAGCGGGGAGCGGCGGCTGCCGCTGCAGCTGCCCGGGCGTTTGAAAAAGCGGCAACGCAGGCGGCAAAAGGTCCTCCGGCGGTCGGCTCACCTCTCCCTACAGACAGGCCGAGCGGCCTTTGCCGTTGCCTTGAGTCAGGGCAGGCTAGGGCTGGGCTGGCGGCCCGGGGCCGGGGAGCCCGGCGCGCTGCAGGGCGGGGGCAGGCCCGGGCCGCGGAGCGGGGTCCCGGCGTCGGGAGCCGTGGGGGCGGGGGGAGACCCGCCGGGAGCCCTGCTGGTGGTCGCGGGCCTGCCGCGTCTCACCTGGGTCCCTTTTCCCCCAAGCAGACCCCGCCTGCGGGCCGCCCACCGCGACCATGGTCTCCAAGTCCGACCAACTGCTCATCGTCGTGTCCATCCTAGAAGGTGAGCAGCCCGAGGCTGGCTTTTGCAACTGCTGCTGGCCGAGTTTTAACAGAGCGGCGTGCGACCGAGGCTTGGTTAACCTTAAGAACTTTGTCATCTTTGCTTTTGCCCTCCCCCAGGTCTCGTTCACGGCTGTGAGTCTGTTAGGTCTGTGAGGCCGTGGATTTAAACACCTCTAACGGAGCATGAGAGCTATCAGGGATAGGTGGTATTTAGCGTGAGTAGCCGGAGCCCCAGAGAATGTAGGAAAGACGATTTCCATCAGAAGCAGCATGTTGATGACTTTTATATGTGAGTTGTGTGGGCCTGCAAAGCACGTTCTGTTCAGCGGCGTCCTGGTGATACCATTTGTGAGTCGAATACAGGTTTTCTGCAGTATTGCGGGGGCCATTCCCTTTGCGAGTCTTGATAGGGGACTTAGAGGACTAGAGTTGTCAAGACGGTCTGTTGTACGTGCCTTGAAGTCCGGTAGGTTGAATAAATGACATTTGTCTATTGGAGGCTCTTTTGAGTGGCAGGCACTGTCCTGGGAATGGAAGGGTAGAACAGCCCTAGTCCTAAAAGCTCAGGGTATAGCATGGAGAATGTGTGTAATTCATCAGCGTTCGGAAGAAGGAAAGGCAAGCTCTCAGGACGATTTCCCAGCGGAGGTGACATTGATTTGGGTCCTAAGGGATAATGAGGTCTGTGTCTAGGGAAAAAAGGAAGGGAGGGCTTTGAAGAGCCAAGAGCACTTAAGGTATGGAAAAGCAAGGCATTGTCTGCAATTGCTTAAATTCAGGGTGGTTGGAGAGTAGGTGGCAGAAAGTGGGGGGCATAGGAATTGGTAGGTAGAGTGAAGATAGGTTATGACTAACGTGACAACAGTCATCTTGAGTGGGCCAGAGGAATGGCTGGCTTTTTTTTTTTCTTCCCTTTTTTTTTTTTTTTTAACCACCTAGTGGAGCTACTTTGTGGAGGCTTGGCACTGTTTGGGGGATGAGAGGGAATGAGTTGTAATGAGTTTTGGAACAAAACTGAGCAGAAGCTGTAAAGTGTTGGGTCATTTTTAACTGGTATATTACTGATTGTTTAAAGCCCGAAGATTGAAATCCCCTTATAATTTGGTTAATAAAAGCTTTTGGACTTGGTACTTGCTCCCTGTAGCATAGCAGCAAGCCGAAATAAAAGGCACTCTCTTTCTCTTCAGGGATGTAGGATTCTGTCGTCTTGGGGAGATCTGATTCATCTGCAGGACACAGTATGGTGGAATGCTTTATAATATTAAAAACACTGGATGTGGGCCGTAAACATAGGTTTTGGGGGTGAGTGGGGATGATGGCTTAAGGGCTGTGAGTGGTAAGTAAGGATGGAAGAAAGTCCTTGCTGGCGGTTAGATAACCCAGGCCAATGATGGAGTAAGTATGGTGGATGGAATGGTGAAGAAACTTGCAAGATGCCCGGGGTCAAGGGAGGTGAACGTTGAGGAATATTCTGGTAAAATAAGCTTGTGTAGCTGGAGTGAATAGACCTTGGAGGAAAAAGAGGGAGGCAGCCCGTATTCCTAAGTAGGAGAGCTTCATTTGCAGGTTTCGTAGTGGTGTGCAGGGAAGGGAACCTGGATTCAGGGATGTCAGTTAGGTGTTGCCACAAACATAGCTACCGCTGGAGTGTGGACCTCCCTGCAGAGTGTCTCGTTTTGTGTGTTTCCATTCATTGTAACTGTGCCGTTGCCTCAAGCCCAGAACCTGAGCGTCCTCATCTTCCTGGGTTCCTTCTCCAACCCCACCTTCCAAACTGAGTTTTGTTGGGTTTATTTTTAAAATAATACTGGGGGCTCCACGGAAACTTCTAAATGAGAATTTTTCCATTCTGAGCACCCTGCTTTGCGGCCCTCGTTATGGACCTAATCTATTGTGGTTATCTTTTCAGTAGTCTGTTTCATGAAGGTTTGGTTTTCCTTCTCAGAGAACTTCTGCTCACATTACTATCTAGGGTCATCTTTTGAAATGCAAATCCAATTGTCTTAAAATCCTTCAGTGTCCTAAAGGATAATGTCTATACTTTTTAGAACAGGATTATGGCCCTTTACGAGAGACCACTTACCTACCTTTTCAGCTTGATCTCTTCTCCTGCCATATGTTCCTGTGTTCCCAGCTCTTTACTTATATTGAGCTACCTGCAGTTTTTTTTTTTTTAAGATTTTATTTATTTATTCGACAGAGATAGAGACAGCCAGCGAGAGAGGGAACACAAGCAGGGGGAGTGGGAGAGGAAGAAGCAGGCTCATAGCGGAGGAGCCTGATGTGGGACTCGATCCCATAATGTCGGGATCACGCCCTGACCCGAAGGCAAACGCTTAACTGCTGTGCCACCCAGGCACCCCTACCTGTAGTTTCTTGACTGCACCTCTAGAAATGCCCTTTATTCAAAAGAAAATGATGAGATTTCTTCCATGATTAAAACTGGGGCTGTGTGCTGGATTCCAAGGGTGAAAAAGATGAGGTTTCTGTTTTCAGAGTATTGTCTTTGGAATGAGGCAGGCACCTGTTCGCTCTAACACGTATTCTGTTCTCAGGCCAGTTGGAACTTAGGGTAACGTGACTGACAATAAAGGTTGTTTTTTCATTTTTTGACATCGATGAGCTTAATTTGGGGAAGCTGGTGATCTTTTAGAGCCACTCAAAATGATGACCAGAGAAAGGCCTCTGTGATTGCCTGTTTCAAGAGCCGTGCCCTCTGTGGGAGAACTCCTAAGTGGGGAGTTGTGGATGAGAGCTTCAGGTAGAAAGTCACAGGCTGGCAGTCCAGATCTTTCTGAGCCCTTCCTTACGTGTAGCTTGTGCCAGGGTGAGTAGCAGCTGGGATGTGTTTACTTAACAAGGGTCAACGCTCGTCTCCTCAGAATGCCCCTCATCAGACCTGTAAACAGGTTGACTGTAAGATCCTTGTTCTTTAGTTCTTCAGCTTCCTGTTCGCAGCGTCTTCAGTTTGTCTCTTTTCACTAGACCCTCCATTCCTTGAGGGCAAGGACTCTGTTTGACTCTTTGCATCCCATCATTTGACATGGTTAATACCTGGCTCTGCTCTGCCTTCAGTAAACAGTGAAGGAATGGAGTCAGGCAGTACTGAATTTGATAATTTACAGAATTGGCCTTGAGATTTGAATGAATGAAGACGTGTGTCTCCTTTTCTCCGGCTGATTTGCTGAGTGTTCTCGACTGTGTTAACAGGAAAATTAAGATGCAGGTTGATTGGTTTTTGCTAATTTGATTGTTTCCGGACTCCCTGGATGACTTCGCTGCTACATATTAACAGCTAATACAGTAATATCTAAAATTGGTGGAACCATGTTTTTAATTGTTTAATTCCAAACGTCACTGAGATCATTGCTGCTCAAAGGGTGAATCGAGGACAACAGCATTGACATCACGTGGGTAATGCAGCCTCTCAGGCCCACCCTAGACCTAGTGAACCAGAATCTATATTTTAACAGGATCCCAGATGATTCTTGCACGTTAACCTTTGAGAAGCACTAATTTACCACTTGAAGCCTTCACTTTGATCCCTTTCTTAAGGATCATGAATCTGTGTTAGTAGGTAGTGGAATGTATAAGTCAACCTGGTGCAGGTCAGTTTTTAAACCACGTGCTAAAAGATCGTATTTGATTTTTGTATACTTGTGATTAACCTGTATGGTCTTTTATTCCAGGTCGCCATTTCCCCAAGCGTCCAAAGCATATGCTTGTGGTAGAAGCAAAGTTTGATGGAGAACAGTTGGCTACTGACCCTGTGGACCACACCGACCAGCCAGAATTTGCTACCGAGTTAGCCTGGGAGATCGACCGGAAAGCCCTCCATCAGCACAGGTGACTCTTATTTTCAGTTGGTTCTGCTCTGTTTTTTAGGCTCCTAGAGATGAATAAATTTATCTTATTAAATTATAGTAACAATGATGATGATGTTTGTTTAGTGGTTTTCTTATGTGCCAGGAGTTTTTCAAAGTACTTGGAAGTAATAATTGATTTGAGCATTGGAACAACCCTATGAAGCGGGTGGTTGGATTTCTCCTGTTACAGGTGAGAAGACTGAGGCCTAAGAAGGGAAGTAACTTGTTGTAAATCAGTGAGCTGGATAGCAGTAGAGTTTAGCCACTTGAGCTCTAGAGCCTACATTTGTAACCACTACACCTAGCTTCCCCCCCTCCATGTCTGAGAGAATAGATATTCTAGAAGGGAATAGATATATTCTAGAAGGGCTGTAATGATGCTTACCCACTATTAAATAAGGGTTGGAGTTTATGTAATTTCTATTACTTCATTTACTATACACGTGGCCTGGCTTGCCAAGGATATATAGAGATACGTTTATAGTAATTACATAAGGGACTCTTTCTAATTCATTTTATACTTAATTTTAGACATGAAAACACTTGGATCAGTACATAAAACAGGCTTAAAGTTAGAACATCTTATTTCATGAACTCAGATAACTAGAAACAGGCAAGAGTACAGATACTTGTATTTTAAAAAGCATCGAAAATACTTTTTTTTCGGGGAAACAAAATCACTTCATTCATTGCTGTGACGTAGGACTAGAGCAAATAAAATTACAAAGTAGAAATTCTTAGAGAAGATCAGAATTTTGTTTTCAGTGACTTCTGGAATAGTTTGTGATGTTTATGGTAATTAATTCCTAAGTTAATTTCATTATTTTAGTGACAAAAAGAGCTTTAGCTTATATATGTATTTGTAGTTTTATGTGTGTGTGACAGTGTAAGGAAAACATTTGGAAATCAATTTTGAGGATTCATTGCAGTTTTTTACTTTAAAAGAGGTCTGTATATTATAGAAGCTTGAAAAACACTGCCCTACAGCATAGCTTCTCAGATGAGAGAGACCAAGATTTTTGATGTGCTTTGAATATTGCTTGGTATAAAGATAAGTAGGCATAATAGCTGGTGTCAGTGGAAGAATTTTTCAGAAAATATAGAATAGTTATTGGTTATCCAACAGAATTATAATTGTTTTGATAGTGGTGGGCAGCTTTTTCAAAGCTAACAGAACATCAGGAGATACTAAGCAGAAGCTACTTTATCTGTAATGTAAATTGTTACCTTATAGGTTGCAACGAACTCCTATCAAACTGCAGTGTTTTGCCTTGGATCCTATATCTTCAGCCAAGGAAACTATAGGTTACATTGTTCTAGACTTAAGAACTGCTCAGGAAACAAAGCAGGTACTAGCCTTTTGATGTTTTGTTACTGATTCTGTTAGTTGACGATTTTTAGTAGATACCAGATTGATGGAAAGGACGTGGAATACTGGACCTGAAAGGTTGTGGGGTGGGTGGGGTTTGAGTCAGTATGGCAGTTCTTAGGTTTCAGTCCCTTCCAAGCATGCAGGCTGGAAGTCCAGGAGTCTTCCTCCTCCCCTCCCTCTTCAGCCTCCATAGCCGCCCCCCTTCCCAGTTGGTGTCGGGCCTTCAGCTGCCCCTTCCTGATCCAGCTGCTGTTCTATATTCTCACCATCGCCCTCGCCGCCTAAGCCACTGTCCTTTCTTAACTTGGCTGTGGTAGTAGCCTTCCGATGCGTTTCTCTGCGTCCCGTTCCTTGCTGTCCTCCTGTAGCAGAGCAAGTGAACTTACCGCAGTGCACTTAGATGACCAAAACAGTATGCTTGCCTCCCACAGACTTGCACACGTATGCACACACACAGAAAGAAGGAAAAAGAATTCAGGGTCTTGATTCCTAGGTCAGTGTTTTCTGTTACTGAAAATGTTTCTTCCATCTTTTTATAATCTCTTCTAACCTTATTTTATGTTACTGACTTTGGAAATGCTCACTTTCAATTTTTGTTAAATAACTTTGTTTTGTCACAACTCTCTTAAGTGGAAAAAAAAACTTTTTTGAAGTCCTTTATTCTTGATTGGAATCCTAAATTAGGATTCTGTGCAGAAAAATGGATCTGTTACCAACATTTTCGCTGCCGGTAGTCATGATATTTAGAAATGAGCCCGTTAGCTTAGCCTGAATTTGGAGTCCTTCGAAAGAAACTGAAATTTTTTTTTTTTTTTTTAAAGATTTTATTTATTTATTTGACAGAGATAGAGACAGCCAGCGAGAGAGGGAACACAAGCAGGGGGAGTGCGAGAGGAAGAAGCAGGCTCATAGCAGAGGAGCCTGNGGAGCCTGACGTGGGGCTCGATCCCATAACGCCGGGATCACGCCCTGAGCCGAAGGCAGACGCTCAACCGCTGTGCCACCCAGGCGCCCCAGAAACTGAAATTTTTAAAAATGTTTTAAAAGAGAATCTGCCTCTCCTCCCTCCTCGGGTACTCCTCAGCTCTCTGTGCCCAGGTTCTGAAAAAGGTTTTCTTTCTTGAGTTTTAGTCCCGCAACGCTGATTATGCCCCTGATGTTGCACATAGCTAGCGTTACTACAACTTGAGCGAGACTCTTGGGCAGAGCGGCTTTGGTTGCGGAGAAGGTGAATTTTCCTAGGGGTGGGATCCCTGGGAGGAGGTCCTGCCTGTGAATGTTCTTCAAGTTCCCTCCCCCTCCCCCCGCCCAGGCCCCACTAATTGTTTTTTATCTCTATCAGAGGTAAGGAGAAATGTTTCAGAACTTAAGGGTTTTAGGAAAGCCAGATGTTGTCTTGCTTATTCTCTCCTGTTTATTTGCAGAAGTATTTGAATTGGTGAGTAGAATATAAGAAGTTCAAAATAAATTGATTCTCTGTAAATGAACGTAAACACGGAAAAACCCAGATTTGTTTTTCTAGGTTAGGTAATGGAAAAATCATAAATTTTCTGAGTCGCTGAAACTCTTTCTCAGGCTCATACTTAAAATGATAAAATATCTATCATAAAAAATACAGCAAGGGACTCTGAGTTTTTCCTTTAAAAAACAAAAACAAAAA